>NC_069784.1:16470312-16775625 GCF_027406575.1 Nycticebus coucang | reverse complement strand
CTAAGATGAACATATGAAATACAGTTATAATAACTGTTTTTATGTGTTCTATCATCTGTATCTTTTCTGGGTTGGTTTCAATTGATTTTTCTCATTATAGGTCATATTTGCTTTATTATTTATATATGTGGTAATTTTTTATTAGACATCAAATATAAATTTTACCTTCTTGGAAGCTGGATATTTTTTTATTCCTCTTTTGTTCCCTATTTCAAGTAATGCTTGCTAGTATCCACCTAGATGCTCAAGTTCCAAATGTAGGGAGAAATACATTTTTTCTCTCAAAATTACAAGTGCATTTTTGACTTAGCAGCTCATAACTGCATACATATAAAGTGATGATGTACAAGGTCATTCACTGTAGCATGTTTTGGAATAAACAAAAGATTAGCAATAATCTTAGTATCCATCTGTAAGGGATTGAATAGATAAAACTGTGGGACATCCATGCCTTACAATATGGCTGTAAGAATGATTGAGGAGGTTCTGTATATACTGAAAGGATCTCAAGGGTATGATTTAAAATGAGAAAACAAGAAATAAAACAAGATATATGTTTGAGTATCCCTTATCTGCAAAGCTTGGGACCAGAAGGGTTTCAGATTTCTTTTTTTGTTTTTTGAACCATTTGCATTTGAATTATTTGCATTTGAATTTGCATCCTTAATCCAAAAATTCAACATCTAAAGTGCTCCTAAATCTATACTTTTTTGAGCACCTGCATGATTCTCAAAGGAAATGTTGACTGAAGCATTTCAGATGTTGCATTTTTGGATTAGGGATACTCAACTGACATACACTATCTTTTGTGTCATAAAAGGAAACAAATAATATATTTGTATAAATGAACACCATAAAGATGTATAAGAAACTAATAACTGTGTTCCTATTAAATTTTTAGAAATTATCAGATGGTAAGCGTCCTATATAATCATGTTTAAGTTCAAACTAAACTTTCAAACCAGGTTCTTGGGTAAGCTGAAGACCTGTTCTGAATCAATATTGTATATATTTAGGCTTTTGGTGTCATGAATACCTCTCCTTTCCCTTGTGATTACGATCCAGCCTTTAGCTAATATCTTACCCACCGTATTTATATCCTACATATAATAACCATTATTCTTTCCAGTTTCCTGTATTATAGTTAATATCTCTTAGTTCAAAACCACTTGTGGTGTGTTTGTAATTGGCTTCTGTCACTACTATTATAGTGACAAGTTTGATGTTTTCTGTTCTTGGCTTTCGAATTTTATTTGTTTGCTTTTAGGAATGATTTCTTGCTTCTATATGCTAGTATAGCATTAGAAATTATCCAAACATCCATTATATTATTTAAGACACATCTCCAGTATTAACGAGGAAATATGTTTATATTATTTGCATTTATTTGGAAGGGTTTTGGATCATTGATACTCTTTAATTGTCAATTAAAAATCTAGAAATTTGGGCGGCGCCTGTGGCTCAAAGGGGTGGAGCACCAGCCCCATATGCCAGAGGTGGTGGGTTCAAACTCAGCCCCAGCCAAAAACTGCAAAAAAAAAAATCTAGAAATTCACAACTCAAATAATTGTAACAATTTACAATTAAAATAAGTATGCCTTGTTTCTTAACTTCTATTTTACATATATTTAGAGGAGCTTTTTATAGGCAGGCAGGATGAATAAGGGTCTGTGTATCAAGAATAGCTTACTTTATGATTAACCTAGTATGTATGGTAACTATAAATTACATATGTGTATTGTTAACATGCTTTCAAAAGAAAAGGCCACTTACGCAGGCAACTTAAAAGAATACAAAATGCTAATGTTTTGTTCTAATATTTTGTTTCTACATTTCTTTTACTGTCTTCATAATATTAAAAATTAGCTGCTTTAATACTTAAATTTTAAAAAATGGCCATAGTTCTTTATTTCATACTGAAGTTTAGTCCCCAACTATCTCTGATTTGTTTACTAAAGGTGTTCTTAAGGATTACTTAAGAGAACTTCCTTCTCCTCTGATAACAAAGCAGCTTTATGAGGCTGTGTTAGATGCAATGGCAAAAAGTCCTTTGAAAATGTCATCCAGTGGTTGTGAGAATGACCCCAGTGACTCCAAGTTTGCTGTTGACCTGCTAGATTGTCTGCCAGAGATTGAGAAGGTAAGCATAATTGGAATACCTTTTTCCTGAAAGTCGGCCAATGATTTATGTATTTAGCTCCAAAACTACAAACACCTATTTAGGTTAGTTGACATTTGTGGCACTTATGAATTAGGCTCTGCCTTTACTGTTTTTAAGTCTTTAGGCTAAGCCATGTATACCAAAAAAGTTCAACTTCTAAAATATACTAAAAGGAAACACACCAAAATGTTATAGTTGCCTTTAGATACTGATAAGTGCAATTTTACATTCTTCTTTCCTATATATTCCCAGTTTTTCTATAATAAATGCATAATTATTTATAGAATATTGCAATTATTACAATAATGTAATAATATGGCAACAATACACTTTAAAAAACTTATAGGGAGGCTGGGCATGGTGGCTCATTCCTATAATCCTAGCATTTGGGAGGCTGAGGTGAGTGGATTGCCTGAGCTCACAGGTTCAAGATCAGCCCGAGCCAGAACAAGACTTTGTCTCTAAAAAAAGTAGCCAGGCATTGTGACAGATGCCTGTAGTCCCAGCTACTTGGGAAGCTGAGGCAAGAGAATCATTTGAGCACAAGAGTTTGAGGTTGCTGTGAGCTATGACGCCGCAGCACTCTAAACAAGGGCAACAAAGTGAGACACTGTCTCAAAAATAAAAATAAAACGGTAAAAAACTTACAGGGAGTATTTATTCATGCCTGGACTAAAATCTTATACAGAAAAGATGGGCCTTTTCTAGATCTATTCTGTTAAAGAAAGCATTTCTAGATTTATGCTGTTTAAGCAATATCCCCACCTCACATTTTTTTCCTCCTAACCTCGTCTCATTTGTTCCCTCCCCCAAATCTCAGTCTTGGGACCAGCATCCTTAGGTTTGCCTGTAGGAGAGACACAGAAGGATGGCTGTGTCTGGAGAGCCAGCCTTCGCCTAACTTTGGCTATTATTCCTTAGAACAGAAGGGTGAATAAGAGAAAGACTATGAGTTTATCCAGATGAAGCCAATTTTGCCTACGTTTCTTATCATATGGAGCAGAAAGTACAAGAATGAGTGGTAGAAGCTTTAAGCCCCCTAACTTTATTCACTAGTTTACTTTGGTTTCCTGTATGTGCTCTCATTTTTAAGGATTAAAAAAATAGATCTTTTCAATAAATTTTTTTCATTTCTGACTGTATTATTCTCATTTCAAAGGTTTGTCTACTTAAAATATTTATTAGTTAAGGAGCATATTGGCCTATTAAAAAAGTCTTTTATCATCTGGATTATTATAAAACCTGACCCTGTTCTGAAATGGCTAACTTCCCAGGTTTAAGTATGATAGCCTCCGTTTACAGCTACAGGACTTACCTGTACTTAACAATGAACTCTTTTACCCTAATCTACTTTCCATCACAGCCTATACCATTTTAGAAGAAAGGAAAGAGTTGATGATTCATTTTAACTGAGGCTGAAATTTTATTTTATTTTTTTTTGAGACAGAGTCTTATTTTTTTGCCCCTGGTAGAGTACCGTGGCATCGTAGCTCACAGAAACCTCAAACTCTTTGGGCTCAAGCAGTCCTCTTGCCTCAGCCTCCCAAGTAGCTGGGACTACAGGTGCCTACCTCAACATCCTACTTTTTTTTTTTAGAGATGGGGGGGTCTCCCTCTGGCTTAGGCTGGTCTCAAACTTGTGAGCCAAAGCCACCCACCCACCTCAGCCTCCTAGGGTACTGGGACAATCGGTATGAGCCACCACGCCCAGCCTTCAGGCTGAAATTTGAAATGCATTCATAAGCATTTTATAAAGAGTGTATATTTTAACTGTTCAAGAGATTAAATTATGTTATTGGAACATAATTTAGGCTCTGTGTAATGTTTCCACAAGAAAATATGTTTCAGTTTTCAAACATGCCACTTACAAGCAAACCTTGGTAAAACCCTTTTAAAAGTAACAGGATGCCTAGCTATATGTACATAGTTTTGCTATAAATTGTGTTCTTGAATTTGTTCCTATATGACTATATTAAGTAAACTTTAATTTAGGAAACCCTAAAGATGTTGTTGGATCATTTGAAACTGGTGGCTTCTTATCATGAAGTAAATAAAATGACCTGCCAGAATTTGGCTGTGTGCTTTGGGCCAGTATTATTAAGTCAGAGGCAAGAAACTTCAACCCATAACAACAGAGTCTTTACTGATTCGGAAGAACTTGCAAGCGCTTTAGATTTTAAAAAGCACATTGAAGTTCTTCATTATTTACTCCAGCTCTGGCCAGGTAAGTAATTCTGCAAAAATATTCTCTTTCAATGATAGAGTGTTTGATTTAGCTAATCATAAAATATGTGCATATATCATTGAACAAAATCTTCTCTAGATTTTGCTTTTTCACACAGTTATGAATGAATACCTGCCCTTTAGATTTTTTTTCATCTGAATTGTCTGTTTGCTAATAGCATTGCAGACATAGAGATCAATATACCCACTTAGGTCAGATGTAGTTTTGAACCCTGGTTGTGCCACTTACTGGTGATCTGACCTTAGACAGGTTCCTTAACATCTTAGAGCCTCAGAATAATTTTTTGTCAGATGGATTTAATAATATGTATGTAGATTTTATGTGAAGATTAAATAAACAAATATGTAAAGTGCTCAGCATAGCTCTTGACACATACTAGATACTCAGTAAATACTGCCTTTACTCTTCTCGTTTTTAGTTCAACCAGTATGAAGCAGAATTCATTTTTCTCCTTGAATCAGTTATTCCTGACACATCTTTCCTATATTCATCCTTCAGATTAGCCCAGTTTGAACTGGCAGTTATCTTTGACCTTACCTTCCTTATCCACTCCTTATTCCAGTTAATAACCTAAGACTAACTGGGTGCAGTGGCTCATGCCTGTATTCCCAGCACTCTGGGAGGCCGAGGCAGGTGGATTGCTTGAGCTCAGGAGTTCAAGACCAGCCTGAGCAAGAGCAAGACCCCATCTCTGAAAATAGCCAGGTGTTGTGATGGGTGCCTATAGTCCCAGCTACTTGGCTGAGACAAGAGGATTGCTTGAGCTCAAGAATTTGAGGTTGCTGTGAGCTATGACGCCAGAGCACTCTACCAGGGCAATTAAGTGAGACTGTGTCTCAGGAAAAAAAAAACAAAAAACCCTAAGATTGACAGTTATTTTCCTAATGTATCTCTTAGACAGTTTTAAAACTAAATAAATATGTATTTAATTACATGTTCTATAAAGAATCCTGTATTTAAGTTCCAAAATTATCTTATCGTATGGTAACCCCCCACTGCCTTCACCCACACAGGTGCTCAGTGTGGAGCACAGAAGGGAGGGGGTCAGGCTTGGCGTCACTGGCTTGCCTGCAGTGTGGGCTCATGCAGAGACTAACTTCTTCAAGCCTCAGTTTGCTGCTCTCTCAATAGGGCCTGCCTCCGTGTTGTGTGAAGACTGGATACATCCAAAGCAGTGAGCAAAGTGTTTAACACAAAACAAGCCCTCAGTGCATGTCATCCATTTCTCACTTATTGATGGAGATGAGAAGGAAAGTCCAAAGTACAAAGGAATGCTTGATTTCGTCTTTTATTTAACCTCAAATTCTTGGGCTTCAGCAATCCTATTGCCTCAGCCTCTGGAATAGCTGAGACATCAGACCCCCACTACAACACCTGGCTAATTTTTCTATTTTTAGTGAAGATGGGCCTCACTCTTGCTCAGACTGGTCTCAAACTCTTTTTTTTTTTCTTTTTTTATTGTTAACTCATAGCTGTGTACATTAGTGCAATCAAGGGGTACAATGTGCTGGTTTCCTATACAATCTGAAATAGTCTCATCAAACTGTTCAACGTAGCCTTCATGGCATTTTCTTAGTTACTGTATGTAGACATTTGTATTCTGCCTTTAGTAAGTTTTGCCTGTACCCATTCTAAGATGCACTGTAGGTGTGGCCCCACCCATTATCCTCCCTCCACCCTAACCTCCCCCCTCCCTTCCCCTTCCTTGGCCCTTTCCTCATAGTCTTATGCTATAGTTGGGTTATAGCCTTCATGTGAAAGCTATAATTTAGCTTCATAGTAGAGCTAAGTATATTGGATACTTTTTCTTCCATTTCTGAGATACTTTGCTAGGAAGAATATGTTCCAGCTCCATCCACGTAAACATGAAGGAGGTAAAGTCTCCATCTTTCTTTAAGGCTGTATAATATTCTATGTTATACATGTACCACAATTTGCTAGTCCATTCGTGGGTTTATGGACACTTGGGCTTCTTCCATGACTTAGCAATTATGAATTGGGCTGCAACAAACATTCTTACAGATGTCTTTGTTATATTGTGACTTTTGGTCTTCTGGGTATAAACCTAGTAAAGGAATTATAGGATCGAATGGCAGGTCTATTGTTAGGTCTCTTAAGTATTCTCCAAACATCCTTCCAGAAGGAACGTATTAGTGTGCATTCCCACCAGCAGTGTAGAAGTGTGCCCTTTCCTCCACATCCACGCCAACATCTCTGGTTTTGGGATTTTGTTATGTGTGCTACTTTTACTGGGGTTAGGTGATATCTCAAAGTAGTTTTGATTTGCATTTCTCTGATGATTAAGGATGATGAGCTTTTTGTGTTTGTAGATTGTGCGTGTGTCTTCTTTAGAGAAGTTTCTTTTCAAGTCCCTTGCCCACCCTGAGATGGGATCACGTGTTCTTTTCTTGCTAATATGTTTGAGTTCTCTGTGGATTCTGGTTATTAAATCTTTATCAGAGGTATAAGCTGCAAATATATTCTCCCATTCTGAGGGCTGTCTGCTTGCTTTACTTACTATGTTCTTGACTGTGCAGAAGCTTTTTAGTTTGACCAGGTCCCAGTAGTGTATTTTTGATACTGCTTCAATTGCCTGGGGAGTCCTCCTCATAAAATATTCACCCAGGCTGATTCCTTCAAGAGTTTTCTCTGTACTTTCTTCAAGTATTTTTATAGTTTCATGTCTTAAGTTTAAATCTTTTATCCAGTGAGAGTCTATCTTAGTTAATGGTGAAAGGTGTGGGTCCAGTTTCAATCTCCTACAGGTTGCCAGCCAGTTCACCCAGCACCATTTGTTAAATAGAATTTTTTCCCCACTGAATGTTTTTAATTGGCTTGTTGAAGATCAGATAACGGTAAGTAGCTGGATTCATCTCTTGGTTCTCTATTCTGTTCCAGACATCTACTTCTCTGTTTTTGTGCCAATACCATGCTGTTTTGATCACTATCTATTTATAGAACAGTCTCAGGTCTGGTAATGTGATTCCTCCAGCTTTGTTTTTATTGCTGAGTAATGTTTTGGCTATTCAAGGCTTTTTCTAATTCCATATAAAACAAAGTATTATTTTTTCAAGATCTTTAAAATATGACAATGGAGCTTTAATAGGAATTGCATTAAAATTATATATTGCTTTGGGTAGTATAGACATTTTAGCAATGTTGATTCTTCCCAGCCATGAGCATGTTATGTTTTTCCATTTGTTAACATCTTCAGCTATTTCTTTTCTTAGAGTTTCATAGTTCTCTTTGTAGAGATCTTTCATGTCCTTTGTTAGGTATACTCCCAAATATTTCATCTTTGGCACTACTGTGAAAAGAATAGAGTCCTTGACTGTTTTTTCGGCTTGGTTATTGTTGGTATATATAAAGGCTACAGATTTATGGGTGTTGATTTTGTAGCCTGAGACATTGCTGTATTCCTTGATCACTTCTAAAAGTTTTGTAGTAGAATCCATAGTGTTTTCCAGATATATGATCATGTCATCTGCGAAGAGTGAAAGTTTGATCTCTTCTGACCCTATATGGATACCCTTGATCGCCTTTTCTTCCCTAATTGCCATGGCTAAAACTTCCATTACAATGTTAAAGAGCAATGGAGACAATGGGAAACCTTGCCTGGTTCCTGATCCAAGTGGAAATGATTTCAATTTAACTCCATTCAATACGATATTGGCTGTGGGTTTGCTGTAGATGGCCTCCATTAGTTTAAGAAATGTCCCTTCTATATCAATTTTCTTAAGTGCTCTGATCATGAATGGATGCTGGATATTATCAAAAGCTTTTTCTGCATCAATTGAAAGAATCATATGGTCCTTATTTTTTAGTTTGTTTATGTGCTGAATTACATTTATAGATTTACGTATATTGAACCAGCCTTGAGACCCTGTGATAAATCCCACTTGGTCATGGTGTATAATTTTTTTGATGTGTTGTTGGATTCTGTTTGTTAGGATCTTATTGAGTATTTTAGCATTTTAGCATCAATATTCATTAGTGATATTGGTCTATAATTTTCTTTTCTTGTTGGGTCTTTCCCTGGTTTGGGGATCAAGGTGATGTTTGCTTTGTAGAATGTTAGGTAATATTCCTTCTTTTTCTATATTTTGGGAGAGGTTTAGTAATATAGGTGCTAGTTCTTCTTTAAAGGTTTGGTAGAATTCTGACGTAAAGCCATCTGGTCCCGGGCTTTTCTTTTTAGGGAGATTTTGTATAGTTGATGCTATTTCAGAACTTGATATAGGCCTGTTCAACATTTCCACTTCGTTGTGGCTAAGTCTTGGTAGGTGGCGTACTTCAGGTATCGGTCGATTTCTTTCATATTTTCATATTTCTGAGAGTAGAGTTTTTTGTAGTATTTGTTAAGGATTTTTTGAATTTCTGAGGGGTCTGTTATTATTTCATCGTTACCATTTCTGATTGATGAAATTAGAGATTTTACTCTTTTTTTCCTGGTTAGGTTGGCCAAAGGTTTATCTAGTTTATTGAACTTTTCAAAAAACCAGCCTTTGGATTTATTAATCTGTTGTATAATTCTTTGTTTTCGATTTCATTTAATTCTGCTCTGATTTTGGTTATTTCTTTTCTTCTGCTGGGTTTGGTGTTGGGGTGTTCTTCCTTCTCCAGTTGCTTGAGATGTCCCATTAAGTTATTAACTTCCTCTCTTTCTGTTTTCTTGAGGAAGGCTTGCAGTGCTATAAATTTCCCTCTTAGGTCTGCCTTTGCAGTATCTCAGAGGTTCTGGTAATTCGTGTCTTGCTTGTTGTTTTGTTCCAAAAATTTGGTGATTTCCTTCTTAATCTCATCTATAACCCATCTATCCTTCAGCATAAGGTTGTTTAGCTTCCATGTTTTTGTATCGGTATTGAGGTTCCTGTTGTTAGTGAGTTCAACTTTTATTCCATGATGGTCTGAGAAGATGGAATGAATAATTTCTATATTTTAAAATTTGCTGAGGTTAGATTTGTGGCCTAGGATGTGGTCGATTTTGGAGTATGTTCCGTGGGCTGATAGAAGAATGTATATTCAGTTTTGTTGGGATGAAATGTTCTGTAGATGTCTGATAAGTCCAGATGTTGAATGGTTAAGTTTAAATCTAAAATTTCTTTGCTTAGCTTCTTTTTGGAGGCTCTATCCAAAGGGGTGTTAACATCTCCAGCTACAATGGAACTGGGGGAAATATAGTTGCTCGTGTCTGTTAGAGTTTCTCTTATAAATTGAGGTGTGTTCTGGTTGGGTGCATAAATATTAATAATTGAAATCTCATTAAATTGAGTATTACCTTTAACAAATATGAAGTGTCCATCCTTATCCTTCCTTATTTTGGTTGGTTTAAAGCCTATTGCATCTGGGAATAGGATTGCAACACCTGCTTTTTTCTGCTTTCCATTTGCCTGGAGTATAGATGACCATCCCTTCACCTTGAGTCTATACTTGTCTTTTAATGTAAGACAAGATTCTTGTTGCAGCAGATATCTGGCTTGAGTTTTTGTATCCAGTCAGCCAACCTGTACCTCTTTAGAGGACAATTTAAACCATTCACATTAATCGAGAATATTGATAAGCCTTTCAAGAGTCCGGTGGACATTTTTAATACTTTTGCGACTGTGAAAGTTGGAATTTGATCAGAATTTTCTAGGTGGGTTTACTTTTGTGGTAGAGAATTACGCTGGTCTTTATGGAGGATAGGTCTGAGAATATCCTGGAGAGCTGGTTTAATTATGGCAAATTTCTTCAACATGTGAATGTCATTGAAGTATTTAATTTCTCTGGGTCTCGAACTCTTGAGCTCAAGGAATGCATCTGCCTTGGTCTCCCAGAGTGCTAGAGTTACATGCGTGAGCCACGATACCCAGCCCCAGTTTAGTCTTTTGAAATAAATCTGATTAATTTTAAAAGTGAATTAAACATTAAGTTAGTAAGTGTTCAACTTTTAAATTTGTTAAGTTAAAATTTTTACTTTGTCTTAAATGCAGGCTTAAAAATTATTTTAATATCTATTTTAATGGAATTTAAATGTATTTTAATTATTTAAAAATCCCTAATCAAAATTCTCAGGATAATTGGGATGATTTCAGCATTTGATGCCTAACTTAAGGGATCTCTCAAGTTTTAAATGTGTGTTTTCTTTTTCCTAGAACAGCTGTAAGTTTAATAAACATCAGGAATTTGGGAAAAAGCCATCTTACCATTGTAACCACAAATGAAAATTTGCTTCCCTAGAGACACCATTAGGTTTACTGTCAGTAACCTTAGTTCTTTGTCATGAATTCTGTATCGGAGATTACTGTCATTTTATCATTTTGTAATAGCTAACTCAGTTTTGAGTTTGTGAACAGAAACAATTTATATTCTGTGTTATAGGAAAAGTAGGTTCACGTTTCATATTCCTGTATTTTAATGAAAACCTTAAACAACTGTTCTTAGTGTATAGCACCTATTCCAAAGGTTTATGTTGTTGATTTTAAAAATAACTGCTCCTTTTTCTATAACACTATTTCTTTCTTTCTTTCTTTCTTTCTTTCTTTCTTTCTTTCTTTCTTTCTTTCTTTCTTTCTTTCTTTCTTTCTTTCTTTCTTTCTTTCTTTTTTTAAGAGACAGAGTCTTACTTTGTCACCCTCAGTAGTGCTGTGGTGTCACAGCTCACAGCAATCTCCAGCTCTTGGGGTTAGGCGATTCTCTTGCCTCAGCCTCCTGAGTAGCTGGGACCACAGGCGCCCGCCACAAACGCCGGGCTATTTTTTATTGCAGTTTGGCTAGGGTGGGCTTGAACCCGCCACCCTCAGTATATGGGGCTGGTGCCCTACTCACTGAGTCACAGGCGCTGCCCAACACTGTTTTTCTTTAATTGTAGTACGTTAGACAAAGGACAGAACAGGGCAGAAGGATGAGAGGAAATAATAGTTTTACCTTCTAAGTCACCTGCTGTTAGATTTAGGAAAAGACAGAAATCAAGTCAATGGGTGGCCTGAGAAAACTGATGGTGACATAGGAAATGTGGCAAGTACCACCAGGCTGTAGGATATTAATTCAGTGAATGCTTTTCTCCATGGATTCAATTGTACATTTTGACTTTCCTTGCTCTGCATATCGTATTTTTCTATTTGGAATTTCTCCAACTTCGGAATTGAAAAGAGTTGCCTCCATCTTCTGTTTACTTTTTACTTTCTAAACTTTCTGTTTAGGGTAAGAAGATAATTTGCTTTGAGATTTCCATTTGAAAAATCGTGTGTTCAGTAAATTAATTAGGTAGAACTATAATATATCAGTGCACTAGAAGGTAAAAATTATCCTGCTAATATTTTTTCAGATTATCTTCCACCGAGCTCTGAGGTTTTTTGGAAATGGCTTTGGGGGCAGATTGATAGGTGGGGAGGACAATACAGAAACACATTTCAGTTCAGAAAACACATTTCATGGTGGGGTGTGGTGGCTCACGCCTGTAATCCTAGCACTCTGGGAGGCTGAAGCAGGTGGATTGCCTGAGTTCATGAGTTTGAGATCAGCCTGAGCCAGAGCGAGACCTCCTCTTTAAAAAAAATAGCCAGGTGTTGTGGCGGGTACCTGTAGTCTCAGCTACTCAGGAACCTGAGACAAGAGAATCTCTTGAGTCCAAGAGTTGAGGTTGCTGTGAGCTGTGACGCCATGCCACTCTACCCAGGGCGGCCAAGTGAGACTCAAAAAAAGAAAAGAGAAAAGAAAACACATTTCAGTTCAGTACAGTTCAATTCAGCCTTCTTTTTATCTGTCTTATGTATTGAGTTTTCATAAAAATTTTTCTTTTAGTGTGGGTTTCTGTTTGAAGAATACTAAAAATCTCTTATATGTTACCCCGTCACTCTACAAATGGAGAAATAGATTTAGAGAGAATATGTAACTTCTAAATCTTTGCTATACTGCATTTTCTTTCTTTCTTTTTTTTTTTTTGTGGTTTTTGGCCCAGGCTGGGTTTGAACCCACCACCTCCGGCATATGGGACTGGCGCCCTACTCCTTGAGCCACAGGTGCCACCCACTATACTGCATTTTCTATGATGAGAAAATCTGTGATAGGTTTTTTAGAAATGGTGTCCATTTTTCTGTAATTCTTTTTATTTTATTTTTCTTATTAGATTGCAAGTTTTATGAGGTCAAGGATTATGTTATTGTTTAACCTTATATTCCCAGGTCTTCACCAGCATTAACTAAACACATAATGTATTTCTGTTACATAGGAATAATTATACTGTAGATAAAAGGCTAATAAAGTGGCAATTAAAAACAAATCTATGGGTGAAGTAAGGAAAAGTTAAATTTTTTAGTACTTACTGCATTTTGAAATGTTTCCAGCAGCCTCTATCAACTGCATTTTTTATTCTTTTGAAGTGGGTAATTGACAGTGGTGGGAAAACCAGGACTTTTCTCTTGAAGTTAAAATTAGCTATTTTCTCTGCATATTTAGTGGGAAACCATTCCAGCATCCGTAATCTAAAAAGCCGCTGATGTTGGCTTTTCAGAAATTGGATATTTAATCTAAAAGGTATAAACTATCAATTTATCTTCTTAAATATTTTCTAAGATATTATGCAAAAATAATGTTTAAATAGAGTCTTAGTTAAACAACTTTAACCAACTGGCAGCAAAATGGGTCTGAATTTTGTAAGCAAATGTCAGAAAATGTAAGCACAATAAGACAAGCTTGAGACAGATTCAAAGATACACGGTTAGATCAGATTAGGTAATCTCAAGGTGAACAGAGTAGGGTAGCTGGCTGGTTAAAACAACAATGTGACAGTTAAGTACAAAGAAAAAGAGTAACCGAATGAGAGGAGAAAAGCAAGGGGATGGGGACGCTAAATGGAGAGGAACTTATTAACAGAAAATAAACAAGCAGAAAGAGAAAGGTATCACGGACAGCTGTGTCTCAGCATTTTATATTAAGTCCGTTTTGTATACAAAAGAGCCATAGACAAATAATTTGTGCAATGTATAAAAAAGAGTAAGCAATAAAGCCTTGGTTTGTAATGAAATAGTGTGTGCCTCTATATGGACAGCACAATGCCTGTTCTCAGAAGAAATGAGTCTTAATATGGGGAATGTTATTTGTTATTGTTAAATACCTAACCAGAATGGGAAAATAAAATATCTATACTATTTCCAGGCAATAAACGAAGACTATTAGTAGATAATGCTGTATAATCAAATTCAGGTAATTGGCCAAATCTGGTATTCACGCTTTTTATCAAAGTGAAATTTGGGCTGCTTAGTAAAATAAATTATAAACTGCTGCTAATAGAATTTCATAAAAGCCCACAAAGGTCAGAACTTTTAGAGTGATCACTTTAAATGCCTTTGGCTCATTTAGATGTTTGCAGACAAGGAACTTTCTGTTTTGTTTGTACATCAACATGCTTTGCCTGCTTGTTGCTGTAGCTTTTAATTTAGGAGAAGCTACCAGCTTAGCTACTGTTTGAATTATAGCTAGATAATAATTAACTTGCACAGAAATTAGAAATTTGATTTGTTTTGGGATGTTATAGCATGAATTAGCACCACCAAACATTCTACTGGATTGCTTCTATCCCTAATCTTGATTTTGTCTGATGATAGAAAAAAATAATTATGGAATGCTTTCTTATGGCAGTGTGCATGTATTTTTGTTTAATGCATGTTTGTGGTTGATTATTAAATGGCTTATCTTCAGCTGTGTGTTTTTAAGGCCAGCTGGCTTAGTGTCACTAAAACAAAATTATTGTTCATTTCTAGTGCAACGTTTAACTGTCAAAGAATCAACAAACAATTTGTTCCCAGAGCAGAAGTCATCTCTGAATTATTTAAGGAGGAAGAAAGAACGGCCTTACATGTTAGATTTGAGCGGTTCTGATTCATCAGGAGTTCTTAGACCAAGACAAACCAGATTAGACAGTCCACTTAGCAATCGTTATGCAGGAGACTGGAGCAGCTGTGGAGAAAACTACTTTTTAAGTACAAGAGAAAACTTAAATGATGTGGATTATGATGATGTCCCTTCAGAAGACAGAGAAAACGGAGAAAATTATAGCAAAATGAGTGGACCAGAAATAGTGATTGAACAGCCACTTCCCATGTCCAAAGAGCGCACATTTCAGACATATTTGACAATGCAGACTATTGAATCTACAATGGATAGAAAAGTCAATCTCAAAGATCTACAAGAAAGTATTGATACTTTGATTGGAAATCTGGAACATGAGCTCAACAAAAATAAGCTAATATGAGTATTTGAGATTGAGAGTTTTTATTTGATCTTTCAGAATGCCTTAAAGTTTCGGATCTATCTTTCTCACTTTCTTTTCTTTCTTACTTATACCTCCCACAGTGATGTTTTTTATTTTTTTACTCTTGAAATTTTCAGTTCATTTCTAATAAGTTTGTGATTGAACTAAAAACATTATTCACTCATATAGTTTTTACTTACTAGAACACTTTTCTGGGGATAAAAATAACTTGGACTTCTTGGGATATTTTAATAAATCTTGCCAACTCTGTGGATATAATTTTCACATGCATTTAGAAGGTTTAGGCAAGTCATTAGCCCCTCAAGGTTTTAGTACTTTGTGGGAACTGCTATTCTGTAGCTAAGATGTTTCTTTAGAGGAAGGACACTGCTGCTCAGTCTGATTTTCAGTGTGAGTCCTGGTACGATGAAACATCATTTGGTCACATTTCATTTGCAGTGCAAATGCTGCTATAAAAACTTTTTATAAGTAAAAGTATACAAATATTAATGTATTCCGTATTAACATTCAGTAATTATTTAAGTTTATAAGAATTAAATATTTTTATAATCCTGAAATTATGTATATTTATAAGTGCACATATATATAGAAGTATTAGAATGGAGGGGTTGCCTATAGAAGCACATGTATTTTTAAAGTATATATGTCATGAGGCCAAAATCATTAGCTTGTAAATGTCTTTTTCAGGGAAAGGACATTTAAATGAAAGGAGTTACATAAAAACACTGACCAAAACCACTCTAGAAGCATCTGATTGGAAATAATAAACTTTATTTTCTTGATTCACAGAAAGTCACAGTATCGTCTGTGAAAAATCATCTTTTTTTTTTTTTTTTTTAAGACAGAGTCTCATCTTGTTGCCCAGGCCAGAGTGTGGTAGCATCAGCCTAGCTCACAACAACCTCAAACTGCTGGGCTCAAGCAATCCTCCTGTCTCAGCCTCCCAAGTAGCTGGGACTACAGGCACCCCCAACAACACTGGGCTTATTTTTTCTGTTTTTAGTAGAGACAGAGTTTAGCTCTTGTCAGGCTAGTCTCCAACTGAGCTAAAGGGATCTTCCACCCCAGCCTCCCAGAGTGGTAAGATTAAAGATGTTAGCCACCATGCCCAGCCAAAAAGTCATCTTTTAAACTTACAATTCTCTAACTCCTTGAGGGATTAAGTACACTAACTCTGCATGGGTAACTTGGGTTAAAAAAAACTTAATCTATTCTGTGCATTTTTATATTCTGCTTTATTTATTTGTAGTAGTACATTTATGACACTGACTTTATAATTACCCTCATTTGTTTTTAAAGAAATCATCTTGCCAGTTTATTGCATGTTATTTTTTAAAATTAACTTATTTTGGCTAAATGTATCTAAAAAGTAGTCATTATGGCAATCATAGTGGTGTTTAAAAAATGTAATTTTAGAAGCCTTTTTATTAAATCAAAATCTATTTTTTTAACTTTTATACCTAAAGAAGGTGTAATTTTAAAATTACAGTAAAACTTAAATTACCAGCTTTTAAGATATAGTATCCATTAAAAAACTGACTTCCCGATGCTTTTCTAAATATTAAAGAAATTAACTATTTCTATGCAATATATATTGGTAAACAGAATACCTTTGTTATTTAATTTGAAAATCCATTATTAAAAAAGATAACTATAAAAAAAGATAACTATTTTTATATGAAATTTTCCTTTTTTAAAGCTTTATGTCAAAATTCAGAATACCGAAAGAACATACGTATTGCGCAAAGGAAAGTACTTTTAAATATTTTATAGGAAGACTGATTTACTTTTTTCCTTTTTGTTTGCTATTTATGTATATTGTATGAATTGAGTAAGTTGTTTCAGAAATGTAAAAATTTTATTAAAGTATTGTAACCTTGATGTCATGCTATTCTCATAATGATTTTAAGGATCATTTATTTTAATATTCTTTTTAAACAAAGGTGTTAAAGTATTGGACCATCATGTATTATCTATAAATATATATATTAACATTTATTTGCCTAAAATTTAATTTTCCAGGGTCTGAAATACTTAAGAGCCATGCTTATATTACTATATTATTGTATTATTTTGGATGGGGATAGTTTTAAAGTTAATATCTGTCTTCTTATAAAGAGAATTCTCAACATTTTTTGCCTAATCATTGAGTCATAATTATAAACCTCTTTTATATTCTTTGTTGCACTAGAAGTGCTGAATAAGTTTAAATGCCTTTACTTTAAATATCCTTTTATTTCAAATCATTTTTGAGTTTTTGTACCTGCTTTTTTATTATTTCCTGGTATCTTTCCACACTGTCTGCTATCATTCCTTTATGAGCCTGCTAGCTCTCATGCCTTTAATTTTCAAGCAAATGGCTGAATAAAACTTTTATTTAAACAGTCCTGCCACCCACACCAATTTCACTTCTCAGAGGTAACGGCATGTTTCTTCATTTGTCATTTAAGCAGAATATTTCTATTATGAATGATAAGCAATTTATCTCACTCCATTTCTTCGTACCATTTTTGCTGTGTTGTTAGTTCTCTGTTTGTTTTCCTGTGTAGCTTAATTAATAATCTTTATTTTTGATCCATCGTTTTTAGACAGTCTTTGTTGATTCCCTGCCATTGAAGACGTGACCATCCCCCTCACTGCTACCCTTACCTCCTAACTTCCATGAGTTATACTGAGAGTTTTTATAATCAGCGTTAATACATGTATATTATTTTGTGGGACTGTACTTAAGTTCTTTTATGTAGTATATGGACTCTAAGAACTTCAGTCAGTAATTAGGAGTCCCACTGAATTACACAAAAGTATTCACAGGCAAACCAGCTGATTTCTTTCTTCCAACGTTTCTAATCTTATGTCCTTAAGTCTGTGCTGATTTAAGCAGACTGTTCCAAGCAGAAGTCAAATGGATTTTTTGCTTATTAGCCATCAGCTCCTCCGAATCATAACATACATCATTTGCTTCATGATTGAGTCATGACTTTAACAGATTATTATTATTTTTCCTGGAGTATATAATTGCCTTTATTTCTTGAACAGAAGAAGAATCCTTTCCTTACTGTAATTCAGCTCTCCTTTTGGTCATACTGTTGAATTACCAAATTTGTGGAGTGCTTTTAGCTCTCGTCCTGGGATTCCTAAAGCTTATTCTTATCTTTTTATTTTTCTTATATCTTCTTCATTATAACCCTAAGATCATTTTATGCTTCTCTTTTTTGAGACAGAGTCTCAGTTGCCCTGCAGTTGAGTGCTGTGGCATCACAGCTTACAGCAATGTCAAACTCTTGGGCTCAAGCAATCCTCTTGCCCCACCCTCCCAAGTAGCTGGGATTACAGGTACCTGCTACAATGCCTGGCTTTTGTTGTTGTTGTTGACGTTTAAACAGTCCTTTAATACTTGGTTCTATAGTCGTAATCTTTTTTTTTTTTTTTTAATTCTTTGGGATTCATTGAGGGTACAAAGAATTAGGTTAAACTGATTGCATTTGTTGGATAAAAATCTCTCTTAAAATTTTGTCCTGCCTGCCCAGCTATCTTTTTAGAGACGGGATCTCACTTTTGCTCAGGTTGGTCTCAAACTTGTGAGCTCAGGCAATCCACCTGCTTGGCCTCCAGAGTCCTAGGATTACAGGCGTGTGCCACCGTACCTGGTCCCATTTTATGTTTTTTTTTTTTTTTTTTAATTTTTTAAATTCTTTTATTAAATCATAAACACATAGATCATGTATACATTAATGCATGAAAGTACATTTTATTTTATTTATTTTATTTTTTGAGACAGAGCCTCAAGCTGTTGCCCTGGGTAAAGTGCCGTGGCATTACAGCTCACAGCAACCTCCAACTCCTGGGCTCAAGTGATTCTCCTGCCTCAGCCTCCCAAGTAGCTGGGACTACAGGCGCCCGCCACAATGCCTGGCTATTTTTTGGTTGCAGCCGTCATTGTTGTTTGGTGGGCCCAGGCTGGATTCGAACCCGTCAGCTCATGTGTATGTGGCTGGTGCCTTAGCCGCTTGAGCCACAGGTGCTGAGCCTATGTTTTGTTTTGTTTTAATTGAGATAAAATCTCGCTTTGTTGCCCTGGGTAGAGTGCTGTGGCATCATAGCTCACAGCAACCTCCAACTCTTGGGCTCAAGCAATTCTCTTGCCTCAGCCTCCCTAGTAGCTGTGAATTACAGGTGTCCGCCACAACACCTGGCTACGTTTTTTGTTTGTTTGTTTGTTTAGAAGGCCCTGGCCGGGTTTGAACCCACCAGCACCAGAGCATGTGCCTGCTACCCTAACCACTGAGCTATGGGCACCCACCCCCATTTAATGCTTTGCAACTTTATCAAATTTGGACAAAGTGATTTTAGCTACTTTAGGATTTTCTTTGTACTGCTATGGTCTTTTTGTGGATCCTACTCTTTCTTGAGTTTGTTTTTCTGGTTGTTTGCTGAAATATATTTACACACGCCTTTTTTATCCCCAGGAACAGTACATGGGAGATAAACTCTGAATCCTTCATGTCTGATGAGACTTATTTTTCCTCACACTTCATTTTTATTGGATCTTCAGTTCCATGTTTAAGCTGATTTTCCCTTTGAAGGTATTTCACTATTATCTGCAGTTATCCAGTTTTGCAGTAATCTAGGCTAGAAAGAAGATAATTCAGACCAGGATAGAAAGAATAGAAATGGCGAGAAATGGTTGTATTCTGGATACATTTTAAAGTAGGAGCTAAAAAAATCTGCTAGTGGACTAGGAAAGGGATAGGGCCTAAGCAGATGAAGGATGGAGTTGCCATCAAAAGAGATTGAAATGATTCCATATTTTTGAGTTCTTTGTAGTGTATGTTGCTATTGTTAATATAGTAGTTATTAAAATGCCTTATAACATCCCATAAGCATTAGTATTGATGCTGTGTACCTGATGGTGATGCTCACAAGAGTTACTGGTAAAATAAGAAGGCAGGAAGAATTCATATATATATCTAAGAAAAATCCCACATAGTGACTGTCTTTGGAAATTTTCAGATTGTGTAGCTTTATATGTCGGGATCCTACAAGAAAAAGGGTTAGATACTGGTATGGTTCCTGAAAAGAATTTAGTTTCCAGAACACAAATTGACAGGATTTTTTAAATTAAAAACCAGTTATGATAATGTTGTCTTATGTTTAATAATTAGTTCTAATTTGAGTCTTACTGACCTGAGAACTTTGGTACAAAAAGAAAAAACGTTCATTTACTCTTTTCCTAACCAATTTTCTTTTTGAATTCAATAAGACTCACATTTGATAAACATTGAAGTTCCACAGGTCAGAGTGTTGGTACTCTTCTGCCTTAACCAAAAACTAATCCCAACAGGTACAGAATTCATTGAAAAAATGATGTGTCAAAGGGAAGGATATTTTAGGGTGCTAAAAATCTTTTGTGTCTTGATCTCAGTGGTTTCGTGGGTGTTCACATATCAAGTTTCATACTTTTAAGGTTTGTGCCCTTAATATAAGTCATGCCTCAATCTTTTAAAGTAATTTTTTAATTTATTTTTTACTTTTATTTTTATTTTTTTTGAGACAGAATCTCACTATATCGCCCTCATTAGAATGCGTGGCGTCACAGCTCACAGCAACCTCAAACTCTTGAGCTTAAGCAATTCTCTTGCCTCAGCCTCCCAAGTACCTGGGACTACAGGCGCCTGGCTATTTTTGGTTGTAGTTGTCATTGTTTGGCAGGCCCACGCTAGATTTGAACCTGTCAGCTCCAGCATATGTGGCTGGCGCCCTAGCTGCTGAGCCTAAAGTAATTTTTTTTTAATGGGAAAGCCTAGAGAAATAGACGTGGAAACTAAGAAAGTCTAGGTTGTGGGAATGACAGCAGTCAAGGGCACACTTGGTTACACGGCTGCCACCCTGCCACTGATCAGCCTGTGTGCACCGCTGGGAATAGTTAGGAACATCCTGCTTCTCTGCATCCTTGCTGGTTCTCAGTTCCTGATGGAAGCATCAGATTGTACCCTAACTTCCGGGAGTGAGAGGGCAATCGGCTGTATCTCAGTGGTAAACTCTTTGACCACAAGGAGGGAGTTTGCTAGCAGAGTAGGCAAAACAGTGACAAATGTACAAGCACTTCCCTAGTCCTCATCAGAACCTTGTTGCTCCCAGATTGGAGTCTGTCTTACCCTTTGCCGACTTACCCTACCCATCAACAGGTCTGAGTGCTGTGCCCTGAAACTGCACATAAGTTTGTCAAGCCACCGTTGTCCCTCTGTCTCTTCCTAGCTCATCTCTGCTATCACTCTTTCCTCTCTATACCCACAGTCCACTCTATTCATAGACACTAGTTTCAAAAAGATAAACCACATCATTTCCTTGGCCTTCATTATGGCACTGCAGACATTTATAGCTTTGATAACTGTTCACATTTAAATCAAATTGAAGAAAAACTTTAAAAACTATATTTATACTCATTGTCACTGTCCTATCAGTCTGGCTTACTTTCATTTATCACTATCTGAAATTATTTATTTCCTTATTTATTTATCATCAATGTCCACCTGTCTAAATGTAATCTGCCTGGCAGCAGGCACCTCATACATCTAGTTCATTGCTATGACATAGAAGATGTTTGGTTAATTGTTAATAAATGAATGACTTTAAAGGGATACTTGGAGAATGGTTGTCTTTTTTGTCAGAAAAAGATAAAGGATTATAAGATGCATGGTCTATGTAATTTTAAGTGTTCATTTCTGAGCATAATTATTTCTGGTTAAGAAAGTTATCTTTTTTAAAAAAATTATTTGTCCTTTTTTTGGGAAAAGTAACAAAAGTAACTCTTCAAGTCAGTAGGTTGGCAAATTTGGGCTAATTTTTTGTAGTAATTGTTTTTTGCTACAAAAACAATTAGTTTCTGGCTTTTTGTAGAGTTTGGTATAAAAGTCATCTAAATTATATGTGTATAAAAAGGTACATCTCATGGGTCAGCGCCGATTCTGGCTTTTTGTAGAGTCTGGTATAAAAGTCATCTAAATTATATGTGTATAAAAAGGTACATCTCATGAGTCAGCGCCGATAGCTCAAGCGGCTAAGGTGCCAGCCACATACACCAGAGCTGGTGGGTTCAAATCCAGCCTGGGCTGCCAAATAACAATAACAACTATAACCAAAAAAAAAAGAAAATAGCCAGGTATCCTGGTGGGTGTCTGTAATCCCAGCTACTTGGGAGGCTGAAGCAAGAGAATTGCTTAAGCCCAAGAGTTGGAGGTTGCTGTGAGCTGTGATGCCACCGCACTCTACCCAGGGCAACAGCTTGAGACTCCGTCTCAAAAAAAAAAAAAAAAGGTACATCTCATGTTAAGAAAAGAAGGTTAATAGAAATATTTTGTTAAAAAAATCTTAATTTATTTAAAGAAGCAAAATATAACCTCTTAATTTTGGCATGATTCTCTTTAGTATGCACTTTTTCTAGAACTGGAAAAAGCTACTTTTCATTATACTAGAATGTTTTCATAAGCTTGAATGAAGCATATAAATACCACTCTTCCTTATTAGAAAGAATAGAGAAACCACTTTGGAGACAGACACTCCATTTAATGTTCTAATGTTTTTCTCAATGTCAAGCACCAGTTTTAAATGCCCAGCTATTGCCCTTGGTTGGGCTAACTTCGTCCTTACAAGTTTGATAATGACCCTAGACATGGTTGTAAATCATTTAGGTTAATTTTGCTTTTTCACCTAATGGAGATATAGATGTAGTGAAAACTTAGGATTGCCCTGTATATTTCATATACTTCTTTGACTGGAAGCTCTACTCTTCAAAATACTCCTCCAAGGACAATTTGAAATTTCAGCTTTAACAAAGTGCAATGTACATTAACTCAAGAAAAGGGAAAGCCCCTGGCATTCAAGACATTCCTTGTGAAAGTGATGCAAGGACATGCCTGGAGCTCACTTTTTTTTTAACAGCTGCAGATAATGAACAGTGACCCCTTGTTCTTGACCTTTGTTCAAGAAACAAAATGTTCACCACTCTGTTTGCACCTGTGCTTGTCTGACTTTGTTCCCCCTGTAGCCATCGTAAAACCCACTCTTTAACCCAAGAGCAAGTTTGATCATTGTGCAAGTGAAAACTGCTTGTCTCAACTGGTAGATAAGAAATGTCAAAGCCGTTGCCGTCTCAGTTATGAATCTGGGTTTGATCTGTACTCTGTCAAAATGCACCTGTAAAGCCAAATGAATATACATGAAGGAAGTCACTTTTGGGGGGTGGGGATAGAGTCTCACTGTTGCCCTGGATAGAGTGCCATGGCATTATCATAGTTCACAGCAACTTCAAACTCTTGGGCTCAAGTGATACTCACCCTCCTAAGTAGCTGGGACTACAGACATCTACCACGACCCCTGGCCAGTTATTCTATTTTTAGTAGAGACAAGGTCTTGCTCTTGTCAGGCTGATTTTAGAATTCCTGAGTTCAATCCACCTCCCTTGTTCTCCCAAAGTGCTAGGATAACAGATGTGAGTCACCTCGCCCAGCCATCCTTGGCATTTTTAAATAAATATTTTCAAATATAAAAAAAAAGTTTAAAATTGTAAAGTGAACACCTATAGATCTAACACCTGGATTGTACAGAGTGTCCCCAAAGTCACCCCTTAACATATATAGGGAAAATGTCCAAAATGTAGAGATTATTTTGTCAATATTTTGTAAAATTTTGTAATGAATATTTTGTAATTTATGTACATAAAGGTACATTTAGCTACAATTTCCCATTTGGATGGCTATTAAGAGGCAACTTTTGGGACAGTGTAAGCTTTTTGTTACATTTTCTTGATCGCACATCTTTTCATAACCTGTCTTAATTTTTTGGTGCATTTCAAAGTAAATCGTGGGCATCAGTACTCTTCACAGTAAGTGTCAAAAAAAAAAAACCAAAAAAGAATTAGGGATGTACTTTGTGTGATTATAATTAATCTCTAGAAGATTTGTATTAATTCTCCACGAATTTTAGGATTCATCACTGTTAAAAAGAACCAAAATTCCCATTAAAAGCCTCTAAAGACAAATAAGTGTTCTGAGTCTCTTTCGATCCTTCCATATTACTTTTAGCTACCCTAGTCCTTCATCATTCACAGACAACCCTCACAATTTCTATGACAATCCAAAGTTTTCTTGTTTTCCCTAAAAATCTTGTTAATTAAATATGAGTAAAACTTCATATTGCTACCTTAAATGGAAACCAGCATCATTTGTCAATAATAAATTAAGCATACTTTTTTTCTATAGACTAAACGAATTCATAACTACTAAGCTAATCAAAACGTGTGTTTTCTGTGCAGTTACACGTACCACGATTTGGAAAGTACTGAGGTGGAGTCTCTGTTATGGTCTGAGGATGTTGTTTTTTTTTGTCCCCACCAAACTTCAGATTGAAGTTTAATCCCCCATGTGGCAATGTTGTGAGAGGGGCCTAAGGAAGGTATTTTGTCATGGGGCCAGATCACTCATAAATAATGCTCTTCCTGCTGGGGAGAGGGCTGAGTTCTCACTCTATTACTTCCAGGACAGCCTGTTGTTAAAAAGAGCCTGGCACCTCCCACCTCTGGCTTCCTGTCTTGCCATGGAATGTCTGCTCACTCCACACTCCGGCTTCCCTTCACCTTCTGCCAGGAGTGGAAGCAGCCTTAGGCCCTCCTCAGATTGAACTGTCCAGTTGTCAGAACTGTGAACAAAAACCTCCTCTTTTTTCTTTATGAAATACCCAGCCTGTGGTATTCCTTTGGAGCAGCACAAAATGGATTTAGACAGCCTCTATCCTTCCTTTCACAAATGCTGGGACACAAGAAAAGTCAAAGCTGTACTGAAAGCTGGACGCAGTACCAGGCTGCTCTCTTTATAAGAGACGAAAGAATCTCATGTATGCAAAGCACTTGCCTAAGTCCCATCTGGAGCTGATGCTGGAGAGAGGTGAAGGGTCTGGTATTCCTTAGCAGGACTGAGGAGGGTCTGTCTGCAGCCTATCTGGGGCCATGCCCCAAGAGGGGCCCGTTCTTCAAGAGCCCTGGAGAGAGCCAAGGCCCAACCTTGCAGGCTGAATTTCTGTCTTGGGGACTTTTCAATGCTTTTGTTCTGACCACATTTTTTTTTTTTCCCATTTTATTTCTTCTCAAACTTTTAACCTTCTCCCACCAGCTTATTTCTCCCTGAATTACCTCTATGTTAACATTGGGTGATAGGAGACCAACAACTATCTCCTCCCAAGATTAGAGCCGGGACATAGGAGCCGGACATCTTGACAGCAAAATACCAAATTTACTACTGATAAAGCTGAGCTGGAGAATATGGCTGGGTTCTGTGGCCAAGTGGGCTTATCCCCTGTGTGATCCTGCCCTGTGATCTGATCACTCCTAACCAGGCACTGGCAGAGTTAAGAAAACAGGCCTCTCGGGGGCAGAGCCTGTCAGTGCTATGAAAAACAGGCTCGTGCGTGGTGCGCGAACGCCGAAGGCACCCAGCCAAGCGTGCTGCAGTCCTCCGTCCACCACTCGGATGATTCACTCTGTGCGACGTGGGGAGCAGTAAACAAGAGTCAGGGGGAAGCTGGAAGGGATCTCTCCACACTCTTTCCTCTTGAGCAGTGGAGAAGTTCGCTCCCTTTTATGGAAACAGGAGAAGTACAGGATGTCATCCCCTAACAACGACCTCCTATTGCTTCCTCCCATCGTGACCAAAGCCAGAAGATGAAAGCTGGCACCCTTCTACAAAGGGAGCAGGAAATAGTAACGCTGCCCTGCATGTTGGCGCCAAAACCAGCCCAGAAACATTTCCAGTTAATTTCTAGGCTAAGTGCTGCCATGGGGGACCCCAGTTAATTCGCAAAGTGCCCACCCTGGGCACATTCTCACGTGTCCTAGTAAACGCCCTCGGGCCCCCAGGGCCATGTGCCAGCTCTGGCTGTCTTGAGCCTTAGAGATCCCTGTCACTCTCGCCTTTCCTTTCTGTGCCCAGCAGAACCTGCCTCCTCCTCCTCCACCTCCAGGGAAAATGTGCCTTCTCTTTGCGTCTACAGGCTCACCTAGAAGAGTACGCTTTCATCACCTGATTAAAACACTACGGTATTAATGACAGCCAGGGTTGACTTGCACTTTATTTTAAAATGGGAACTTATTAAATCCCCTTTAAAGATTATTCTTAAGAAAGTATCAGAGGAGATCTTTAGTTTCGCTTTTGTTAACTGTGGGATCCCTCCCTGCAGCTGCTGTAGTTCCGTGCTGTGTTCACTTCTGAAAGGCTATTGGTGATTGTCTCAGCCATCTCGGTGACCCATATCTATGAACATCCTCAGCCATCCAGGAATAGTATTTAAGCCATTATCAGCAATATCCTTAATCCATTTACACAGGGGCCAGGCATATAACAAAGGCATTTTGGTGCTTCTAATAAATCATCTAGTGGAAATTTTATGAAAGAATTATATATGTAAATTAAAATAAATATACATATGAAGTACTAACCAAAACAGCTTGGAAAAAGAACAAAATTGGAGAACCAATACTATCTGATTTTAAGATGATTTACAAAGTGACAGTAATCAAAACAGTATGGTATTGGTAACAAGATAGATAAATAAACCAATAGAACAAAATAATTCAAAAATAAACTCATACATATGGACAAGAATTTTTGACAAAGGTAATGCAGTGGAGAAAAGATAGTATTTTCAACAAATGGTGCTTCAACAACTGGATATTCATATGCAAGAAAACTTTATCCATATCTCATATCATATATAAAAATTAGCTCAAAATGGATCATAGACTTAAATGTAAAGCCAAAAAACATAAACCTTCTTGGAGAAAATCCTGGGTTATGCAAAAATCTCTCAGGTCACGAAAAACATGATTCATTTAAAAAATTGATAGGCCAGGTGCCATGGTCATGCCTATAATTCTAGCACTCTGGGAGGCTGAAGAGGGTGGATTATGTTAACCTCAGGAGTTTGAGACCAGTCTGAAAACAAAAAAACTAGCTGGTTGTGGTGATGCATCCCTGTAGTCCCAGCTACTCCAGAGCCTGAGTCAAGAGGATCTCTTGAGCCCAGGAGTTTGAGGTTGCTGTGAGCTATGATGATGCCATGGCACTCTACCCAGGGTGAAAGAGTGAGATTCTTTCTCACACACACACACATTGATACACTGAACTTTATCAAAATTAAAAACTCTGCTCCTGGGCGGCGCCTGTGGCTCAGTCGGTAAGGCACCGGCCCCATATACCGAGGGTAGCGGGTTCAAACCCGGCCCCGGCTGAACTGCAACCAAAAAATAGTTGGGCGTTGTGGCGGGCGCCTGTAGTCCCAGCTACTCGGGAGGCTGAGGCAAGAGAATCGCTTAAGCCCAGGAGTTGGAGGTTGCTGTGAGCTGTGTGATGCCATGGCACTCTACCGAGGGCCATAAAGTAAGACTCTGTCTCTACAAAAAAAAAAAAAAAACTCTGCTCCTTGAGGCTCAGCGCCTGTAGCTCAGTGGTTAGGGTGCCAGCCACATATACTGGGGCTGGCAGGTTCACACCTGGACCGCGACTGCCAAACAACAATGACAACTACAACAAAAAATAGCTGGGTGTTGTGGCTGTCGCCTGTAGCCCCAGGTACTTGGGAGGCTGAGGCAAGAGAATCGCTTAAGCCCAAGAGTTAAAGGTTGCTCTTTAATTCACAAACTCAAGAATTTTTTTCTTTTCTAAGTCACGCTTTTTATTATTTCCATGGAGGCTTTTTTGTGTTCTATGCTTAGGTTTTATCCTGTGTTTCACATACAAAAGTAGTAAATAATGAGTAAAATCTTTGCTGGACTTTCCTTCCAATTTGGGAATCTTTTTTTTTGAGACTGAGTCTCACTTTGTCACCTTCGGTAAATTGCCTGGCATCACAGCTCACAGCAACCTCAAACTCTTAGGCTCAAGTTATTCTCTTGCCTCAGCCTCTCAAGTAGTTGGGACCACAGGCACCTGCCTTAGCATCTAACTAATATTTTTTTATTTTTGGTATAGACCTGGTCTCGCTCTTGCTCAGGGTGGTCGCCAACCTGTGAGCTCAGGCGATCCACCTGCCTCGGCTTCCCGGAGTGCTAGGATTACAGGTGTGAGCCACCAGGCCCAGCCCAAATGAATCTTTTTGGGAATTTATGGTAGGCTCAACGATGACCCCAAAGATATCCATGCCCTAATCTCTGGAGTCTCTGACTGTTGCCCCAGGTGGCAAAAGGGATTTGATGGATATCATTAAGGATTTCAAGATGGGGAGATTTTCCTGATTATCTAGACATCCCCTAAACATAATGGTGAGTGTTCCTATGAAGGAAAGACAAAGGGAGATTTGACTCTCACGGAGGAAAAGGTGGGGTGCAGGTGGAAGCAGAGGCTGGAGTGATTCAACCAAGGAGTGGCAGGCCCCGGAAGCTGGAGGAGGAAAGGAATGGACTCCCCACTGGAGCCTCCAGGAACAATCAGCCCCGCCCTTCTGGGCCTTTTGGCCCCTAGAACCATAGGTGAGCAAACTCCCATTGTTTCAAGCTGCTGAGTTAGGAGTGATTTGACTAAAAACAGAGCTCTATTCACAATGTTCTGTAATTAATTTTGCTATTTCTTTCAACTTGTTACTTGTCATTCTTATTAATTGCTTTTCTTTCAAGGAATGCTTTGCAGACTTTGGAACAAAATTATGTATTTAAAACTGGTGATAAAAGATGAGTTTAGGCTCGACACCTGTGGCTCAAGTGGCTAAGGCACAGCCACCTACGCCTGAGCTGGCGGGTTCGAATCTAGCCCGGGCCCGCCAAACAACAATGACGACTGCAACCAAAAAATAGCCGGGCGCCTGCTACTTGGGAGGCAGAGGCACAAGAATCGCTTGAGCCTAGGAGCTGGAGGTTGCTGTGAGCTGTGATGGCACGGCACTCTACCCAGGACGACAGCTTGAGGTTCTGTCTCAAAAAAAAAAAAAATGAGTTTAATGGAACAAAATTATGTATTTAAAACTAGTGATTAAAAAATGAGTTAATGGCTTTTCATGGTGTACACAGGGGCTTATTTATCTGTTTAATTTACTCACCTGTTTCTTTCTTTCTCTACTCCCCGTTGTAGCTGATCCCAACTACCAGGGCCTTGCTCTGACACGGTCCCACATCTTTGCACTCCCCCTCTCCGGGGATTCCACTGTTTATAGTTCCATCCTCATCTTTATCAGTTTTTGAGACATGTGGTACTCTTTTCGTTCTATTTTCTGTTACAGTTATTTGAGTACGTGGCTTACTGTCTCTACTCGATGTGAATTACAGGCATGGATCTGCTATATGCTATTCTTCTTTTTATAATCCTTCGTGGAACAAAATAGATATAGAAAGAAACAAACCTATCTTGGGCTAATCTCCACAGTTACTGACACATTCTAAATAACATTTACTGAGGATTACTATTTTATGGATACTGTACTAGGAACTTTATATAGTTTATCTCATTTAATCCTCTCAAGAACCTTATGAAGTGATTTTCCCAACTTGCTTCATAACAAACCGTCCCTAAACTTTGTGGCTTAAAATAATGACAGCATTTATTTTGGTGACAGATTTGAATTCGGGAGAGTCTAAGGCAATCTCTGCGCATCTCTCTCTGTTCAGCATCAGCTGGGGTAATTCAAAGGCGCAGGTCTGGAATCAATGGGAAGCTCTTCACTCACATGTCTGGTGGTCGACATTTGCCCTTGGCTGAAACTTAGCTGGAGCTGTTGACCAGGACACCTCCCTGTGCCCTCTGCATGGGCCACTGCACAATAGTGGCTGGGTTCCAAAGGCAAGTACCCAGTGAGACAAAGCCAGGCGGAAGCTATATCGCCCTGTATGATCTGGCCTCAGAAGTGATTCAGTGTCATTTCCAATGCTTTGTAATCTTGAGGCAGCCTCAGAGCTCCACCTGATTTCCAGGAGAGGGAATATAGAATCTATCTCATTATGGGGGCCGTGGCAAGAGCATGTGGGGCAGGGAATATTGCTCTGGCATTTTTTTCCCTGTGATCTTTGTACAGCAGTAATGCTCTGGCCATTTTTGAGAAATCCTTCTGCCACAGCAGAGGTGCATCATGGTTACATTATTCAAGTATATAAGTAAGTGGCTGAGTGTTCAGAATTCTGATGCCAAAGCCCTATGGTCCAGATATTTTCTTTGTGACTTTTAAAGTTATGAATATCATGTTATCAGTTTCTTTTAAAAACCCCAAACCAAATCTTATGAACACTGTTCATTCTCCATAGGAAGATTATATATGAGTAACTTTCCAAATATGTATAGATACTGTTGCATTGCATAAGATACTAATTCATTTTAGAGCATTTTAGAATTCTTGCTAGTTTTTTATCCATAGGAAAGGAATAGCATTTTCAAGGCCGTAGAGGTGAGAGCACAGCATGGGTGGAGAATAGCATGGAGTGAGATGGCTGGGGCAGAAGGAAGGAGAGCAAAAGCGTAAGAGATGAGTATACATGGGTCACTACGGAAGTTTTGAGACAGACTGGGTGATGGAACAATATTTTACTTCCAAGAAACACAGTCAACAACATCTTTTTTCACATACAGGGCAAGTAGGGCCAGGCCCAAGCAGGCAAAGAGCTTAGACCCAAAGCCAGAGAGGAGGAGGAGCCATGAAAATGTTGTAAGCAGGGAAGTGATTGAGTTCAGATTCCATTTTTTAAATGACCACTTTGGCTTGGTTATTGAATATTTAAGAGCACGAGATTTGGAGTGATATGTAAATCCCAATTTACCCACATGCTGCCTACTTTAGAATTTGCTTAGAATGTTATATACTCTTTTAACCTGTAGACCCCAGGTAATTTTCAATTTAGGGAAGCTTTTGTTCCCTTTCGATATCTTTGCTATGGCTTTTTTATTTTGTTGGTGTCTTATTCATTGTGCATAGATTTAAGTCCAATTCCTGGCTTCCGAGTGATAATTGTGTAGTCCTATTCTAAAGAGATTGAATGTTCTCTACTCTGCTTGCATTCATCAGGAGGGCCTTGGCTATGATTTAACAAACCCGAAAGCCACAGTGGTTTAAAATGATACAGGGTCATTTCCTGCTTGTTAAGAGTCTGGTACAGGTAGAGAAACTTTTCTCTATTTTATAGATTATGGCCTCTGGAAGATAAAGTTGGAGGGTTCCATGAGATGGGCTGGTCATGCCTGGAGGAGCTTCCATAATGTCCACCTGCATCCTCGGGGCTGGAATTCAGTCACAAAGTCCGGATCCCACTCTTGGGAGACGGGCAGAGGTGGAGTGCTCCTGGGGACTTGACAAGCCCCAGTGTTTTCTGCCTCCTCCTGCCCAGACTTTCTGATATCCTCAATTACAGTTAAGATTCTCATAATGAACTGAACTGATGCAAAGTCTTTTTGTTTCAAACTCCGTCTCCATTGTGTCATTTCTGAGAACTAGACTCCCTCACCAGTACTCCTAGCTAGAGCCTGGGTGGGTTTTTCTGTGGTCGGCCTTCTCCTAAAGCTGTGCTAAGATGGACGCTGGAGAAATACAAAGAAAATCCCAATAGTCTCAAAAAATAAAACATTACTGAGTGATGGCTACATGGCTTTCTGTTTGACATGGATAGTGTTGAGAGGGACATAGAAAATGCTGTCCTACCTTGTAAACAGGTGGCTCTCCTTCATAAGATAATGTTTAATTTTTTTTCTTTTTCTAAGTTTCAGACTTTAAGATATACGTAATTGTCAAACCTAATTAACTGGCTGCTGATTTATGTATATTTTGTATTTATCCTATGGGGTGAGAGAATGGAAGATTTTGGTTAGCGAAATGTTGATTAAACAGTCAGGAATTACAATGTAATAAAAATATACTATGGTAATCTTCCTTTGAGGATTCAAAAGTCACCTTAGAATCCCCAAGTAGTTCGGCATCTATCATTGTTATTATTCCTTATATTTTAAAAATCACCTTTAGACCTTCGAAAGTACATTCACGTGTTTTATCTTCTTTAAGTTTTATAATTCTGGGCAGTAGGAATTATTAGCCCTATTTATTGGATGAAGGAAATGAAGGATCAGAGAGGTTATTTGCCCCATATTACAAGGCCCGAGTATGAAATCTACCTGGCTGTCTCTGTACTGCTGACGATCAGTAATTATTGTCCAGTCCTGCAGACGTTACTATTTGACTGACACTTTCCATATTTTAGATTTGACTTGGTGTTAATTTTCTTTTTAGAGTTTTTTTTTCAAAGAGAAACTATTCCTAAAAAAGGGCTGAGAAATGTATTTGCAATTGACAAGGAAGAATGTAAAATCTTGTTTTACATCATCCTTCCTTCCCTTTAAAAGGAATAAGAACATCTCAGAATACCACATGCACAGGTGTGTTAGAGAAACTTTATTTTCTGTCCTTTTAAGTTTGGAGCATAGGTGCTGTTGCAGGGAAACGCAGCCCGTGTTATGTGCCATGCTGTGTGTATTTTGTATGTCATACTTAACAAGAAAGCAATTACACAATTGAAATAAACCCATCGTTTCCCTATTATAAGCTTCGAAGGTTGGTTTTGTTGGTGCGTGTGGGATTCTACTCTGATGGAGTAGCAATTGTTTCACATGAGCCTGTGACTCTCAGGCAGCTCAGCTCCATGGAAGGAGTGAATTCATCACACAGGGTTTCATCTTCCCTTCACTGAGATATTTAATTTCCGCTTCGAGGACCTTGCTCAGTTACGCAAGATCTGCTCTGGCAATGGCAACCTAGCAACTGGGTGGAATGCCACCCCCCCTGGGCAGTGCTCCCAGGTGGAAGGGCAGAGGGAGTTGTTAATTATTTACAGTGGTGGATTTGTGAAGCTGCAAAGAGCGCCTGAGCCATTGTCCACTGGAGTTAATTGCCTTTTCATCTGAAGGGCACACAAGACAATGGGTTTATCTGAGGACCCGAAAATATGCTGGCTTAATTACACATTTCTTAGTGGGTGAAAAGCAATTTGTAAAGCTGAATGATGATTAAATTTTAATCTAAATAAATCAAATATTATTAGAATGATTAATTTTCTGAGTAGCATTTTAACTTTTGCAAAAAGAAAGCTATTTTAAAGAGTATGTCTACCATTTGTGGTCTCCTATGGAAATGATCAAAGGCTAACATTAATCCAGGCATGCTTGGTCCCTGCTTCAGTCACATCTGAGGCCGGAAGACATTGCCATTATTAGCGGTAACAAAAATGATAAAATCAGGTAACTTGTTTCATAGAACAAAGAGGAAGCTCTGGTTTCTCTGGTGTGTCTAAGACAAGCAAGAAAAGGAAGCGATGTTAAGCACCAATTATGTCCAGGGACTTTGCATGCACTGTCTTCGTAGGAGGCAGGGTCGGTATAATTATTATCCCCATTTTACAGATGAGGCAACTAAGACTAAAATGGGGCTAGTGATTACGCCTACCCTACCTTGGGCAAGTGCAGCTGGGCTTCTACTCACTGCACCATGAGCCAGACCAAGTGACTTAAGAGCAGAGAAAGAAGCTTGCATTGACCCACAGGACAGCCAGGAAGAAACGGAAAGGAAAGTGCTAGAGCTTGGGGATTGGAAGGGGGCACCCAGTTGGTCCATTTCTGCTCATGGCCAGCGGCCCTGCACCTCCAGCTGTGGATGGTGAGCGCCCTAGTGTGGCCTCAGCTGCGGTCAGTCAACCGGTCTGGCCTGGGCTGCCAAATGGAGGGTCTGGGCCAGACTACAGAACATTCACTTGAGGGGCTGGAGAGCTCCCCAGAAAACACCCCAGGAAGGAGGTGGCAGCACAGTAAGTTCCCTGAGTTTCTAGGTGTGGGTGACAAAGGGAAGTATGGGGCTAATTCAGCCACCTCCCACCCAGCCTCGGTCCTCTTTCCTGCCCCATGCACCAGGCCTGCCTGGAAGTCTAAGGCTCTCCACGCTTCTGCTGTCACCCCAGTAAATCCCTCACTCATCTACGCCTGCCTCAGTGTTTGCTTCTTGCTGGACTTGACCTAACCCAAAAGTGTTGTCCTAGCACATTCCCCCATGGTACCGGCCACCAGGCAGTGCCAGCATTTTAAGAGAGGGAGCCTTGAGCACCTGCAGGGTGTGGGCTTGTTTTCTAACACGAGTGACTTGTTTTTTTTCTTTTTGAGACAGAGTCTCACTATGTCACCCTCTTGCCCTCATAGAGTGCTGTGACGTCACAGCTCACAGCAACCTCAAACTCTTGGGCTTAAGCGATTCTCTTGCCTCAGCCTCCCAAGTAGCGGGAACTACAAGTGTCTACCACAACGCCCGGCTATTTTTGTTGTTGTTGTTGTTGTTGCAGTTGTCATTGTTTAGCAGGCCCAGGACAGGCTCGAACCCACCATCCTCAATGTATGTGGCCAGCACCCTACTCACTGAGCAAAAGGCACTGAGCCATGATTTGTTCATTCCAGGGACTAGTGGACATACCTGCAGCCATTTGGCAGTGGCTGAGATAGCTGATCAGCCAGTGGGGCGAAAGCCCACAGTGCTTGGGCTACCACTGTTTCTCTGCCTCTTGGTGGTAATGCGCTGGTGAGGTGACAAGACCTGGAAAAGCTGAGCTTGAAAACACACAGTAAAAATATCCTGAAGTGATAATAACTGCTCTCCAAAGCATGAGGTGCTCCAGATTTAGTTTCTACAGGGGTCACAGTCATTGCCTATTTGCAAATTAGGCAAAATAATAGCAAACTGTGTCTCCTCGTTACTCTCAACCGACCACTGTGCTAAGCTCTTTATTTGACAACCCTAAGGCAGACGCTTATTCAATATCCATCACTCTCATCCCCTATGCTAAACACACCTGGTTTTGGATGAGCCAGCATGCCCACCCCAGGTCCTGGTTTATGTCGTACAGCCATGACACTCCTGTTGTCTGAAGTCCCAGCTCGTTTTGTACTGGGGGTGGGGGATGAGGTCGCAGAGCACCCTTCTTCAAGCCTGCAGGGGAAAGACCTTGCTCCCTTCAGGTCTTTGCTCAAATGTCACCTTTGCTGACAACCTTATTTAAAATGGTAGAGTCTGGCACATAGTAGGCACTCAGTGTGTATGTTTTTTTTAAGTGAACTAATGAAAATAAAATAAGAAAGTTCTCAAGACAAAGTGCAGAACAGCAAGCACAGATGCCCCAGGGGTAGGAAGATGCTAGGCGTTTGGTGAACAGGAGGCCAGCGTGGCCCGGGGGGTGTGAGCAGCGGAGAGGAGCCAGGGACCAGTTGGGAGGCAGCAGGGATCTTCCCTGCACCGGCCTTGCAGGGCACAGGAAAGCCTTTCGCTTCTATTTCCACACTCAGCTTTGGTACAGGATATCCTAATCCTTTACCTTGAACTATTATTATTGCCTCCTGATCGGATTTCCTGCCGTGAGCCTGTCTGCACACTAATCCATTCCTTATCTTCCTCCAAATAAAGCTGATCGTGTCACCTTCCTGCTTAACTTCTATTAATTCTCTCCACAAATTATAATCCAGCTTCCTGAGCTTAGTTTATGGGAGTCTTCACTATAGGACTATAACTATGAAACTCTGAGAAAAGAAATAGCTGAAGATTTTAACAAATGGAAAAACATACCATGCTCATGGCTGGGAGAAAGTAACATTGTTAAAATAGCCATACTACCCAAAGCAATATATAAATTTAATGCAATCCCTATTAAAGCACCACTGTCATACTTTAAAGATCTGGAAAAAATAGTACTTTGATTTATATGGAATCAGAAAAATACTCGACTAGCCAATACATTACTCAGAAATAAAAACAAATCAGGAGGAATCATGTTACCAGACTTCAGGCTATTCTATAAATCTATAGTGATCAAAACAGCATGGTACTGGCATAAAAATAGAGAGGTAGATGTATGGAACAGAATTAACAACCAAGAGATGAACCAGACACTTACCATCATTTGATCTTTGATAAGCCAATTAGAAACATTTAGGGGGGAAAAGATTCCCTATTTAACAAATGGTGCTGGGTAAATTGGCTGGCGACATGTAGAAGACTGAAACTAGACCCTCACCTTTCACCATTAACAAAAATTGATTCTCACTGGATAAAAGATTTAAACTTAAGACATGAAACTATAAAGATACTTGGAGAGAGTGCAGGGAAAATACTTGAAGAAATTGGACTGGGAGAACATTTTATGAGGAGGACTCTCCTTCCCCCTGGCAATTAAAGCAACACCCAAAACACACAAAAATAGATTACTGGGATCTGATCAAAATACAAAGCTTCTGCACAGCCAAGAACAAAGTAAGTAAAGCAAGCAGACAGCCCTCAGATTGGGAGAAGATATTTGCAGGTTATGTTTCTGACAAAGGTTTGATAAAATCCACAGAGGACTCAAACTAATTGATAAGAACAAGTGATCCCATTTCATTGTGGGCAAAAGACTTGAACAGAAGCTTCTCTGAAGAAGACAGGTGCATGGCCTACAAACACATGAAAAAATGCTAATCATCTTTAATCATCAGGGAAAGGCAAATCAAAACCACTTTGAGGTATCATCTAACTCCAATAAGATTAGCCCACATCACAAAATTCCAAAACTACAGATGTTGGTGTGGATGTGGAAAGAAGGGAACACTTCTGCACTGCTGGTGGGAGTGCAAGCTAATGTGTTCCTTTTGGAAAGAAGTTTGGAGAACACTTAGGGAACTAAAAGTAGACCTGCTGTTCAATCCTGCAATTCCTCGACTAGGTATATATCCAGACGACCGAAAGTCATTTTACAACAAAGAGATTTGCACCAGAATGTTTATTGCAGCCCAATTGATAATTGCCAAGTTGTGGAAACAGCCCAAGTGCCCATCGACCTATGAATGGATTAACAAATTGTGGTACATGTATACCAAGGAATATTATGCAGCCATAAAAAGATGGAGACTTTACCTCTTTCATGTTTACATGGATGGAGCTGGAACATATTCTTCTTAGCAAAGTATCTCAAGAATGGAAGAGAAAGTATCCAATGTATTCAGTACTATTATGAAACCAATATATAATCACCCACACTTTCATATGAATGATAAAACACAACTATAGCCCAGAATGAAGGAGGGAAGAAGAGGGAGGGGAGGGGAGAAGCTGGGTGGAGGGAGGGTAATTGGTGGGACCTCACCTGTTGTGCATATTGCAAGGGTACATGTCAAATCTATTAAGAGTAGAGCATAAATGTACTTAACACAACAAGTGAGTGAAGTGAAGGCTGTATTAACTAGTTTGATATAAGCATTCTAAATTGCATATAAAATCAGTACATTGTACCCCACAGATGCATTAATGTACACAGTTAAGATTTAATACAAATATGACTATAGGACTCTAAGGTTTGCCATCGTGGTGTCCCGTGCTGTTACTGCCTTTTTGTGCCTATACTAGTCAAGCCCCAGTGCTGACCAGGAGGCCTGCTGGGGAGCCCCATGTCTCCTTCTAAGTCTGGGAAGAAAGCGTCCAACGTTTTACAATTAAGTGTGACGTTTGGTTGAGGACTATTTTAGATGCCCTTTATAGATTAAGGGAATTCTTTCCATAGTTGCTAAGAAATTATTGTCATTATTACGACTGGATGTCCAGCTTTATCAAATGTTTTTCTGCATCTATGTGGCCCCATAATTTCCCTCCTTTAATCAATCACTGATTCATCTTTTATGATTAAAATATGTTCTCTGGATAAATCCGACTTGAGCTTCATGTGTTATCCTTTAAATATTTTTTTCCTAGATTCAATTTGCTAACTTTTTGTTTAGCACATGGCCCTACAATTTGTGCAGTGGAAGCATTTTTTGGAAAGGTGATAAAAAGCAGAGGGGTTAAAGCAAAGTTTGAGTTTTCCCTCCTGCCTGGGATTAGGGCCTCTGCACGGACACCAAAGGCCGGGGTGTGGGGATGTCTGAAGCGCTCTATTACTATAAGAAAATACAAATGTTGTTGTCGAAAATGTCCGTATTCAGTACAAGATTCAATACATATTCAGTATAAAAATGGAAACAAATATTATTGTTATAATTTAGAAGTTTTTTAATAGCATGAAATAAAAGCCTATATTTATAAATAACCTTATACGTGTTCAGTTTGCTCGTTCATTTTACATAAAAAATAATGAACCAAAGGAGGATAGGTCACACAAAGTCCTCCAAACACCCCCCGGAAGGCTATTCTACAGCAAGTCTATGTATGACTTTTTCTCTGAGACTTTGAGTAGTCCCAGACTGACCAGGACGGTCTTTTCCAGTTCCAGATACTGGTCATAGTCCATTTTCAACGCAGCCTCAATTTGTTCTTTTGACTTCTGATATGTTTTCTATGGGGAGGAAAATAAGACATCCTATAAGGTGCTGAGAGTTAACAGTACCAGAGGACGAGAAGGGGCTGTCTGGGAACAGTTGGCCTGGCTGCTGCTCTCTGCAAGGGGTTGGCCGGAGGGTGAAAGAGTGGGAGGGATCTCAAGTGCTGGGAACGACGAGGCCCTCCAAGGTGGCCCTCCAACCCCTCTCTCCCCAAACAAAACAAATCTCCTCTTCCAGACTTCTTCATGGTAATTCTGGCCTCCCTGGTGTAGCCTGGAAGGTGATTCATTGCCTAGAGCATACAGAATTCTTTTCAAGTCCCTCCTCTCCTAAATCCCACATAGACAGCACAGCTTGTGGAGCACATGGTAATGACTCTTCTTCCCAGCTTTGGGTCTACAGCTGAAATTTCAGTTTGGAAAATTCCCATGTCATATCCTTTAAGCTGTGAGCTCTGTCCACCTCCTATGTGTACAAATAGAAGGCTGTATGGTTTTCCTGCAATCTGTGGGGAAAGCGTACAGCCTCATCCTGGCACCTGGTGGGCATTCATTAGGATCAGCCTTGCTGGACGAATGTGTGATTGTTTCCTGGCCTCTGTAATAGTATTAACAGCAAAAACCTGCTAGCACTTTCTCTGTGCCAGTGACAGGCATCCAGCGACCACTGCAGTCCTCTGAGGTTGTCACAGTTCTTGTTTTCATTTGCCCTTTCATCAGCAGTTGCTTCGGGGAGGCATGTCTCCCTAACACTAATGTCTACTCAGTGACCTTTTCTATGTCCTAAGTGTAACGGAGGAACCTTCAAAGTCAATTCCCTTATTTACCACCGAGATCCAGAGAGCATTTGAGAATGGGAGCTCCAACTTAACAGAAAGTACTGCATCAAATCAAACAAGGGTACAATGAGGGGTGGGAAAGTTTTGGAAACTAAAAAGCACAGTACGATTTTAAGATACAATTATTAATAATATTCCAGAATTTTAAAGGTATTCCACATGCAAATTATTTTTTGATTATGCACAAGTCTACTTGTTCCAACACGGGCAGGTAATGAGGAGCTGGAGGAGCTGTCACTAGGGTATTTAAACACTCATGCTAATTGTGGATAATTGCTGGGGTAGGAGAAGGGGGCAGATTACTGCCCACAATGGAATTTCAAACGTTTGTTAAGTGCACAAAAGAACCAAATCAAGACCAATTTGTTGAGAGCTGTGGGGCCCAGCAAAAAGTTAATTAACTGGCATTTCTTTTATACTTCATTACCACTAAACAATGTGTTTTGAAATGACACCCTCTGCTTCTATTGTACTAATTAGTATCTACCAGTAAGTGACAATGTTAACCTATTTGCTAATGCAGTACATTAAAATATTTCCACATGCTGGTGCTTTTTTATTAAGACTGCGGGTCTCATGTGAATAATTCTGTTGGAGGAGGAAATGTATTTATCTATAAGGAAACGGTAGATAGGAACAATGAAGAAATCCCACAAGAGAAGAAATGAGGAAGGAAGGAGAAATACAGACTGAGAGAAGAGACAAATTCACAGAAATGTAAAAGTGCCAAAATCCAGGGGGTAAGGGAAGACCGACAAAGTCAAAGAATCAGACAGGGAAAGGCTGGGAAAGACCAGAGTGGGGGCCTTTTGAGCTTGGGTTCCTTTCTGGTATAGTTTCAGATGGACGAGTCTTGTACCAGGTTTTCCTTTGTTTCCAGTTTCATGGCTCTAGTATATTGCATATGGTAAAATCCATCTCTCTCTCCCTTTCCTATCCATCATGTATCTATCTCTATCTATTGTTATAATAGCTCCCATTTACTGAAAGTCTCCCATTTGCCCTGTTATTTAACTGAAAGCCTTACAGTAATCCTAAAAGGCAGTTATCAATATTCTCATTTTCAAGATGGGAGAACTGATGCTTGGCAGAGATGAGACCTTTGCTCCAGATCTCACAGCTCATAAAAGGCAGAGTTGGGATTTGAGCCCACATGGATTTTTTTGAGACAGCATCTCACTGTGTCGCCCTCAGTAGAGTGCCTTGACATCACAGCTCACAGCAACCTCCACCGCTTGGGCTTACGCGATTCTCTTGCCTCAGCCTCCCAAGTAGCTGGGACTACAGGCACCCGCCACAACACCTGGCTGTTTTTTTTGTTGTAGTTGTCATTGTTGTTTAGCAGGCCCAGGCCTGGTTCAAACCTGTCAGCCTCGGTGTATGTGGCCATCACCGTAACCACTGTGCAACAGGTGCTGAGCCAGAGCCCACGTTTTGATTCTATATTCAACTCTTTTCCCACTGCTTGTTTTTGTTTTTTGTTTAGACAGAGTCTCACTCTGTTGCTGCAGGTTAGAGCATCATGGCATCAGCCTAGCTCACAGCAACCTCAAACTCCTAGGTTCAAGTGATCCTCCCAATTCAAGTAGCTGGGGCTGCAGGTGCTTGCCGTAACACCTGGCTAATTTTTCTATTTTTAGTAGAGATGGGTCTCACTCTTGCTCAGGCTGGCCTCGAACTCATGAACTCAAAGGATCCACCTGCCTCAGCCTCCCAGAATGCTAGGATTATATAGGCTTAAGCCACCGCATCCTGCCCCCACTGCCTGTTTTAATGCGTTCTTTACCAGATACTAAAATCTATATAATGAAAGCATTCAAATTTTGAATCAACATATCTATTCTAAAGGATTTTAAAACTATAGAAAATTTCAGAAACTTAAGCTGGGTGGCGCCTGTGGCTCAGTGGGTAGGGCACTGGCCCCATATACTGAGGCTGGTGGGTTTGAACCTGGCCCCGGCCAAACTGCAAAAAAAATAGCCAGGCATTGTGGCAGGTGCCTATAATCCCAGCTACTTGGGAGTCTGAGGCAAGAGAATGGCTTAAGCCCAAGAGTTGGAGATTGCTGTGAGCTGTGACGCCACAGCACTCTACCCAGGGTGACCAAGTGAGATGCTGTCTCAAAAAAAAAGAAACTTAGGCTGGATAGAATCTCACTGGGTGTCCAATTGGCAGTTCTCACTCCTAGTGAGGTTGGAAATCAAAGAAATGCCCTTTGACTCTCAGAGAACAAGAGGAGAGTGAGAAAGGGCACAATTCCCCTGTGGAAAATGTGGAATAAGCTAAACAATCCGATTTCCACTGGTGTTAGAGGAAAGCATCTCTCACTTCTGAAATTTAACTTACACTTCTTTTCCTCTCCTTTTCCAGATTGATTTCTTTGATTTCTTTGTCGCGAATAACTTTGCGCTGTGCTACGTATTCCAGATGCTTCACCTCTCTTTCAAAGTAATGTTGTACACTTGATACCTGCAGGAAACAGAGGCCGGAGAAGGTAACCCTAGAGTCCCTGCATAAGGTTCTGTGAAAATTCCTGCCGCTTGCAAGTAGGCAGGTTACCGTCAAATCCTTCTCCCTCATCTTCCTTGTCATTACTAATGACCATCTGGCTAATCCTCGTGCAGGTTACCGACTTTGGGATACTTCAGACCTTTTAGGTGAATGTCATTTGGAAATTGGGCTTCCAGACCTACTACCGGAGAAGCTAGCTCAATTTCAATTTGGGGTCTACTGCGATAAGATTTCTATCCCTGTGACTTGGAGGTTTCCAGAGGGGGCTGGGAAGGAGACAACTGCAAAACCCAGCCATATTCAGCAATTACTTCTTCCTTTTCTCCCTTCTAAGACTGAGTGAAAGTTCACATCACCAACCAAACTTGCAAAACCCAGATGAGTATATCAATGGAGACCCTTAAGGGTACTAAAGGCAAAGCTGAGTTCCTGGTCCCCTGGAGTGCTGAGCACAGTAAGCATAAAACGGGAAGCAGGAAAGTCAGCGGGGACCTTGGGGAGGCAAGTGGGGGAGAGAATACGTTTTGCCTGCTAATAACTAAGCTGATGTTGTTGGGACTTGCAACCGATTGCCATGTATAGATTTAATTTTTGTTGTTTATTTACTTATGTATTTCTATTCATTGATCATTTCAAAACCTCATGATTAGCATTAGTTAGAAATACGCATGTAGCGGCTGCCAGACGGAGGGGTGTGCAGAATATTGCCAGTTCAGAAGTGTTACCTGCAATACGCCAAGTTGAGGGAGGAGGAGGGGAAGGTGGGTGTATCAAATGTCAACTGAGCCCTCAGGAAAGGGCATTGCTGACACAAACCTCCTACAGGTTAGTTACAACTAGAAAAGAACATTCTACGATTATGAATCTTTACATCAAGTATTCTCTCAGAGTCTGGACTTAATTTACTTTGTTTCCCTCTCATCCCATGTTTGTTCTTTTTTCTTTTAAGTCTTCAAACTTTTTAACTCATACGACAGAAATACATCCTCTCATTTTTGACTACGTGGATCTTTTGCTCCCTTATAGAGAAAATGCTTCCATTTCTAACACATTTTGGAGACATGCCTCAGCAACATCTGGTCATATTAAGTCCTCAGAGCCAAAGGTTACTCACCTCATTGGTGGAAGGGTGACTTAATGTCCAAGGAATTTCCAATATATGCAGTGTTCCAAAATAATCAGCTATAGCTAAGAGTTGCTGCTTAGCTGAAAAATTTTTTAGAATGGGAAGAAAAATCAGCAAACAGAAAGCCATCTTAAGAGGTTAAATAGGAAATGTGGTTTTGTTTTGTGGCCTCCCAAAGAACTTTCTAAGGATACAGGGATCTTGGGATCTTTATCAGATGTTCATAACTGAACCAGATAAACATGAAAAAGTCATTTTTGTCAGTTGATGAGTTGACAGCTAAGACTCCACCATCTTGAATCTTGTTTTCCTGGCCTCTAAAGGAGGAGTGTGGCTCCCAGCTAGGGTGACCATTTTTGTGCTTGGCCCTGCTGGGCAGACTTGGGAAGAAAGTGGGAGAATACATGGAAAGATTTTTTTTTTTTTGAGACAGACCCTCAAGGTGTCGCCCTGGGTAGAGTGCTGTGGCATCACAGCTCACAGCAACCTCCAACTCCTGGGCTCAAGCGATTCTCCTGCCTCTGCCTCCCAAGTAGCTGGGACTACAAGGCGCCTGCCACAACGCCTGGCTAGTTTTTGGTTGCAACCGTCATTGTTGTTTGGTGGGCCCGGGCTGGATTCGAACCCGCCAGCTCAGGTGTATGTGGCTGGCGCCTTAGCCGCTTGAGCCACGGGTGCTGAGCCATTCATGGAAAGACTTTAAAAGAAAAGTCCTGAAGTACATTTTTACCAAACACGGTAAGGGCTAAAAGCTACCGTTATCCAAATGAATTTCAAAGATATAGCCAGAACCACAGTTTTCTTATTATAAAAACAAATTGCTTCCATTAAGCATTTAAAAGGTGTATAATATACAAAGTGTTCGAGAACTTTAATTTGCCATCTCATTGTATGTGGGCTTTTCTTCTTCTTCTCATTTTCAGAAGAAATTGTTCAAATTGCTAAATGCCAGCCCCCCAATCCCTGTAGGTATACAAAAGTAATGTTTTGCACTAAAAATGGAAAAAAAAAATTCTTTGATGATACATATGGTTAAGCAGTAGTCAGACTGTGACACTCTAGAGATTCTGAAGAGTGAGTTTCCAAAGTAAAGTTTCCAAGAGAAATGGAAAGAAAGACAATTTTATGCCTACCCACTTTTGGAAACAAAAGGAAATTCTTTTAAGAGAGGTAATTGGATTTATATAGAAAGTGCTACTTGGGTGAAACAGAAAAATCGGGACAAAGGAAATAAATTACTTTTCCACAGACACATCCTTGAATTTATGCTTGCTTTGTTATACCTTACTTTTCCCCACTTAATTCACTCAAAGGTTAAAGTTTAAATAGATATGTAACCCAGACAGGCATCTGATCTAAGGAAGATAAATGCTCGATAGGAGAGAACCATAAAAGTGACCATAATATGAAAAAGGTGGGAAAAGGTGACATTTTGAAAAGTTAAAGAAATAAAACTTATTCTATCTGGAAAAGAAGCAGCCAAAGGTAATAATGATTTAGGGACTTAGAGAACAGCTTGTCTGGCCTGGAGTAGAGGAGAAAGATGCCTTCCATGGTGTGGTTCAAAACCAGCTCTGCTGAGGCCCACGGAACGTGGCTCAGAACCAGTGCAGACGAGGCAGAACGGTGAGGGAAGCTCGGGTTGTGGTTACGATGTGAGAGCAAGAGAGAAGGGAAAGGAAACGTAAGTGTGGCAAGAAAAGGGAGGAGAGAAGAGGAGAAGGAAATGGAATGGAAGGGAAAGAGAGAGGGAAGGAAAAGGGGAGGGTGGGAAGAAAAACGAAAACCCAAGGAAAAACACAGGAGGCTTTCCAGATAAATGTCAAAATGTCCCCACGTTACCCACAAGGACTTAGCTCATTCGATTAGAATTAACATACAAGAAGAGGGCCAGGGTTTGATGCCTGTGATCATAGTGATGCAAATATTTTGTGACAGCGATGGTTCATGGGTTTTCTCCAGAAGGTCCCAGATATCGATGTATCCATCTTCCCGGCCAACATAGAAAACCGCAGGCCTCGTCAGCGACCAGTGCCCTGAGGTATACCTTTTTGGTGCACAGCATGACTGAAGGAGGGGTCCAGTCTTCAAAGACATTTTTTAAAGACAAATAAAAAGACTTAGTTATTATCAGAGAGAAACTTACAGTGATTTCTTTAAGTACAGTTTAGCTGGCTATGATCATATGACTGCAAAATTATGCCCACTAGGAGGTCTGACTTCTTTTTGATGTAGGGTCTTGTTATAATGCAAGCTCTTTCCTTTCCTAGTTAGTTTTTGGTTTTGCTTTTCTTTATTTAATTCTTTTTTGAGACAGGGTCTCACTCTGTTGCCCAGCTTAGACTGCAAAGGCATGATCAAAGTTCATTATAGCCTCAAACCTCTGGGCTCAAGTCATCCTCTGACTACCCTCCCAAGTACCTGGGAACATAGGTGCATATGATGCCTGGTTAATTTATTTTTTTATTTTTTGCAGAGGCCAGGTCTTGCTACATTGCCTAGTCTGGTCTTGAACTTCTGGCATCAAGTGGTCTTCTGCCTCAGGCTCCCAAAGTACTAGGATTACAAGCATGAACCACTGTAATAGTTCATGTTTCCTATTTGTTTCAATAAATGATTTACTTTTTTTTTTTTACTTACTTAAAGACCAAACCTTTCAACTGAGCTGATGGCTCTAATAATCCAGCTGCTTTTAAATCCATTACTCTTTCTGTAGAGATTGGTGGACGTTTGGTAAGTAAAAATTATAAGAACATTTTGCTTACACCTTTACTTTGCTGCCATATACCTGATTCCCATGGCAAGAGCCCTGGTAGCCAGTAAAAGCAAGTGAAAAATCTGTCAATCTCAAGCTGTTGAAAATCAATAGCAAATTGGAAAATTCTCTTTAAGTAATTTCAAGTGGAAGCATCTGATGGCTTACAAATGTATTTGGAAGCGATGTTAGAGCATCCTGAGATCATCTTTTCTCTACCATGGGGTAATTTGCCTTCTTTGGGAGGTTTTAACAGAAAAGAATGGCTGGCTTTCCACCCACTGTCAGGCTCCATTTGGCGGCCAGGTAGCTCATTTATCTATTCACATCTTCAGGGACCAAGCTAAACCATGGAGCTGCCTCCTACCCTCCAACACACCCACAAGAAACTTCTCTAGGCAAAGAAGAGTGTCACACATTCATGCACGCCATAGAGTGACCCTTCACACCTGCTGCCCTTGTCCACTTCTCCCAGTAACTTCGGTTTCTATGGATAACCAGATTTCTGGCTCCGGCATAGTTTTGGACCATCTTGGCCTTTTTTTCCTTTTTGCTACAAAATTTGCTCTTTGTAACAAAGTCCTCAAACATGCAGAAATCCATTGGTATAAAACAGAAGTCCTTTCACTGATGGACACTGAAGTGTTTCTCATTGTTTTCATATCAATGTGTACATATATTCACATGCACATTTTAAGTATTTGTGTTTGTGAGAGTTCCCCAAGCAGCGATGGTAGGTTGAATTATACAGAAGGTGCCAAAAAAAAAAAATGTAGAAGAAAGCAAGAAACTGTATTAAATCTGTACCACTCAAGTCATTTTGACTTCCGCAATTACAAAAGATCCTCCACAGAATTTGTAGTCATCTTTTGTTATTGGTATATATTGAGTATTATGATTTTAATATAGTTTTTTCCTGTCTTAAAATGTGTATACATTTTTTGGCACCCTTTATATGTACAGGGTGTCCATAAAGTTCGTGTGCAATTTAATTTTTAATTGTGGACACCCTGTATGTTACGCACACACAAACACACGTGCACACACACGGCTGTCTACAAAGTATCCATCCATGTATACCTCTATTTTGTGTATTATATGGCTAGATACTCTCTAGACACCATATATAGAATTCATCTATCTATCTATACATATCTATCTGTCTACACACAATATTTCAGCTTTTGATAATCTCAAATTGCTCACCCAAAAGACACATTAATTTATACTCCCACCAAAAGTACTGATTTCCCCACACCCTTGCTTCCCTGGATTTTATCAGTCTTTCTAGTTTGGGGCAGTTGAGCACCCGTTGGCCTGGATCCAGCCCCTCTCCTGACCCTGACCACACTCTCGCTCCTGCCTCAGGACAGGCTCGGATCTGCCTGCTGTCAGCCCTCCGCTCACTCACTCCCACTTCCCTGAACCTGCCTCTCAACACATTCCTAGTGAAGAAGCAGAGATGACAGACCCCAGGTTTCTCCTTGGATGTCATACAGAACTCAGCATCCCTTCTTATATTTTAAAATGGGGACGAAACACAAGTCAAATCAACTGCCCACAGCAGATATTTCAAAGAAAAACTGTTGGGTTTCAGACATCAAAGGACTCATAGACATTGCTTCTTTCCCTCAGGAAAGGAAAATAAATGGATGTGTTTTCAAAAGGCTGACAGTGGTTCTGCTGACAAGCTGGAGCCCAGGCCACCTGTTCTAATTTCTCTAAAAAACATCCCAAAGGCACTGCTGTGTCAGGACAGGCTGTTCTTCTACTGTCTTTCTCTATAGCCAAGGACCACACACCCACTCCTCCATTTTCAAGGCAACTTACCATAACATTTTCTTTCCAGATGGCCATGTTCCATCCCCCAATGGTGAGAACGATGTCGTTGTAAAAAGGTGATCTCTGAATGGTGTGGACAGCTCCATCGTGGACAGTGTGGAGGCTCACTGGCTTCTTTGCTATTGGGGTGGAAAGGCCACCTGATCTTTACTAACATTGCTTACGTTCTTACAAGGAAGAATGGACAGACCTCTGAGGGACCGACAGGACCAATGAATGAGGTTCATGAGTGGAAAACCAGAGGCTAGTTAGGGTGAATCAATCTGTCAAGAGATGATGCCTTCTCTTTTTATGAAAAATCCTGGCAACCTCCCATCAGGGCCACTTTGCAGGCCCAGAGGAATACTTCATATTCTTATTCGTTTACTCTTTGATTCATTTAGTTATTTCATAAATGTTTGTGGATTGCCTGTATGTGCCAAGTACTGTAAGAGGCTGGGTCAACAGTGGTTAGTAAACAAACGGGATTCTGTTCTCATGGAACAGTAGGGAAGACAGACACTCAATAAACAAATCCCAAAGCATATAACTTAAAAACTGTCAAAAGGGTTATGAAGGAAAAAATATTACAAGCAGCATTTGTAATTTAGACTTCAGAAAACACTTCTGCGAAGGTGAGTCATAGCAGTCCAGTATGGACGATTTTGGCGTGAAGGAACAATGCAGACAGAGGGGGCCACACACGTCCAAGTCCTCAGAAGTGTCTAGTGCATTTACACACTTGAAGACGGCAATAGGGCTGGAGTCTGGTGATGCCGGCGTGAGACATGTGAAAGGAAGGGGGATGCAGAGAGTCCAGACCACGCAGGGCCTTGCATGAAGGAGTCTGGACTCCATCCTAAGGATGGTGTGGTTTGCTGAGTCCTTCAGGCCTAGCACTGAGACGATCTGACATTTCCAAAAGATTCTCTGGCTGCTGCTTGAGAATGGATTAGACAAGAGGATGTAATAAGAGGCTGTCATGGTTGCTCTGGTGAGAGAGAACGGTGGCTCAGATTAAGGTGCGATGGGCAAGAGTGAATAATCATGAAACATTTGCCAGCTAGAATGACAGGTCTTGAGTTGGCTTGAATAGGAAGGACGAGAGATGAAAAATGCTGAGAATGACAGGCTGGTTTCAACAAGAGCTGTGGAGTTTCCATTTGTTGAACCTGGTATACCAAGGGAAGAAGTTTGGATGTGGAGATCTGAGTTCCCTTTGGTCTCTGCCTCAGACTAGGGGTCTTTCTTCAAGCGTCCTTACACGGAGAACAGGAGGATTCTGCTTGGCTTTCCTCTCTCCCAGGCCTGGCTGCAGAGCCCAGTGCTCCTCACTCCATGTTGCCCATATCCACATGCCCCAGCGATGGCCGTAAAAATATATCCCCATCCAGGCCAAACTACAGCATCTAGCTGCTTTATACTAAAACCACATAATCATATTATATAATTATAATATAAATATGTATATAAATTACATAATCTTATTATATTAATAGCTAGGTGAAAGATGGGTACCCCCCCCCAGAACATTAATGAGACATTAAGCAGAATAAGATCTAGTAAGTCTTGTAAGAAGCTTATAGATTATTCACAAGAGCCAAAAGTTGGAAGCAATGGCGTGTCCATTCATAGGTAAATGGATAAAGAAAATGCGGTATATACATGCAATATTATTCATTCAACCTTGAAAAGGAAGGGATTGGCTTGGTGCCCGTAGCTCAGTGGTTAGGGAGCCTGCCACACACACCAGGGCTGGTGGGTTCGAACCTGGCCCAGGCCTGCTAAAACAACAATGACAACTACAACAAAAAAATAGCCGGGCGTTGTGGCGGGCGCCTGTAGTCCCAGCTACTTGGGAGGCTGAGGCAGGAAAATCATTTAAGCCTAAGAGTTTGAGGTTGCTGTGAGCTGTGATGCCACAGCACTCTACCAAAGGCGACATAGGGAAACTTCGTCTCAAAAAAAAAAAAAGGACTTTCTGATATACACTATAACATGGATGAACCGGTATTGTGCTGAATAAAATAAGCTAGTGGCATAAAGATAAACCCTGTACGATTCCCCTCATGTGAGATACCCGGGGCAGTCCGACTCATGGATGCAGAAAGTAGGATTGCCACTGCCAGGCCTGGGGGACAGGCAGGTGGGGGAGTTGGGGAAAGGAATTAGTTAACAGATACGGAGTTGTAGTTTTGCAAGAAAAGAATTCTGGAGATGAGGTGCACATAGCGTGAATGTACTTAGCACCATTGAACTGTGCACTTGAAATGGTTAAGTTTTATGTGTAAGTGTGTCTCACAAGGTAAAAAATTATTTTTAACTTCTTTTTTTTTTTTTTTCAGTTTTTGGCTGCGGCTGGGTTTGAACCTGCCACCTCCAGCATATGGGGCCAGCGCCCTACCCCTTTGAGCCACAGGTGCCACCCTAAAAAATTATTTTTTAAAAAGCTTAAAAAGTAAAACTAAGTAATCAAAATTTAAATGTAGCTCTTCTGTATTAAAAAAAAAAAAAAGACCCATTTTCTTTCATCCAAAGCCCCATTTTAAAGAGAGCATGGAAGACATACTTCTAAGGCCACCTTGAAAATGATCTAGAAGATTCCTGGGAAGGCACAAGACCTTTCTTTCTGCTGTTGCCAGAGTTTCCTAGAGCCTCGTTTTGCCTCAGGGTTGGCAAGGCTTCCTTAGATGCCACCTCCTCCTGGTGAGCAGGACCACCTAGGAGTCTGGAAACTTCTGCAAACTATAACCCTCACTGATGACAGCAATAACAATAATCGTAAAGTTTGTACTTTAAAACACCATTAGCTGTTCTCAGCCCATAGTAACTACTTTTTTTTTTTTTTTTTTGGTTCTTTGAAAGACCTTAGTCCTATTTTTTTTTTTTTTCTGATACAAGAATCTCACTATGTTGCCCTTGGTAGAGTGCTGTGGTGTCACAGCTCACAGCAACCTCAAACTCTTGGTCTTAAGCAATTCTCCTGCCTCACCCTACCAAGTAGCTGGGACTGCAGGTGCCCTCCACAACACCCAGCTATTTTTTGTTGCAGTTGTCATTGTTGTTTAGATGGCCTGGGCCCGGTTTGAAACCACCAGCCTCAGTGTATGTGGCTGGTGCCATAACCACTGTGCTACAGGTGCTGAGCCTTAAAGACCTTAGTCCTTTTGGGGCGGCGCCTGTGGCTCAAAGGAGTAGGGTGCTGGCCTCATATGCTGGAGGTGGTGGGTTCAAACCCAGCCCCAGCCAAAACCTGCAAAACAAAACAAACAAACAAAAAAAAAAACCTTAGTCCTTTTAGAAACTAATGGAGCTGTCCTTAAATTATTAAGTGGACTGCTAGGGCCTCCAGGCTAAGTTATTATAAGAAAATTACAATAAATGTAACAGCAATTTTCCAGAGTCATTGTCTAGTGCTGGATGCAGTATAGCAATTCAGTTAAGAGCACAGAATCTGGAGGCAGAATGTCTGGGTTCCAACTCTGGCAATGCCACCCACATAGCTACCCTGTAGGGCTGGTGTGAGGATCGAATGCATTCTCCAGAGAAAGCATTTGGCAGCGTGCCTGGCACCTGCCATGTGCCGATTTGTGAGTACAGCACATGAAATGATTACGTCAGCGGTCGACATCCAACTTGCATTTTCTGGCTTGTTACTTAGATCACCTGGAATTATTGTTAGATTTGGCTTCTTCACACAGAACTCAGCATAATCTGTCTTTCAGCAGTTTCTTCTTAGAAGGGGAAATTCTCCTTCCTGCCTAGGTGTAGATTTTTGTTCTAAGAACATGGGATTCCAAGCAGACTAAGAGAGGCTGGGTTCCAGTGGCTGTCTCATCTTTACTCTAGAAACCTCTGTGGTGTCTATGGAAGACACTAGGCTGGTAGGTCCCAAGGAAAACACTGTCGGTTCCCAGAATGTAAATGGGACACATAGTTCACAGTTCAGAGCACCTGACTTCCCTTATCCTTCAACCATTAGTCAATGGGAGCAACAGTGTTGTTTGGCTGTCCATGTTACAAAATACTTGGCTGATGATTTAAAGTATTATCATAACCCTTTAGAGGCCATGGTTAAAGTTATTTCCAGTTTTTTTAATTCACTAAATTAAATGTCAGAAATGACAAGCAGCTCCCCCTCTTCCTGATGGCCCTGGCACATCCCTTGCCCCCCACCCCATAACCAGGCCTGCACTTCAGCCTCACCACCCCTCCCCTGTCTCTGCAGCTGGCCTTCCTGAGCCGGCTCTGAGCTGTACCAATGAATTCATCCAGGCCTTGCTCTCCTGCTGGAGTGATTTTCTGATTGTATGGGTGGCTCTAGGACAAAATCCAAAGTTCTCAAGACGCTTTGTCATCTGCACGCAAATGTCTTTGCTGTCACCTCTCCTGCTACAGTGCTTCAGCCGGGAGATGGCCTGTTTCCTAACTGGCCACGCTCTTTTGGGCTTCCATGTTTCTGCCAACACTACTCTTTCTCTCTGGAATGTCTTTCCCCATTTCATCCATCTGGAGAATTCCAATCCAGACCAGGTCAACTGTGGCTGCAGTGGGATCTTCTCTAAGAGCTCAACAGAGTCCTTCCCTGGGCTCCCACATCATTTTGTGTTTGCTTACAACCACGCCACTAATGACACTGTAATGGCACCATTTATTTATTTGTTGGACTTTTCCAGTAGATTACAGAATATAATCTGGGGAAGGATAACATCCTGGGTCATCTTTATAGCTCCAGTGCTGGCACATAGTAGGTCTCAATAATGGTTTGATGAATGAATGCAAGTAAGAAAGAAAGAATAAACATCAATGAGGTTCAAACATAAAGCTTTTGTGTATTAAATGTGTTGTTATTGGTTCTTTTTACAAATGGAATAAAATCCATTTAAAACAAGTAACCCTGTTGATCATGGGCTTCCTCAAAAGCACTGTGGCCCTAGGAGGTTGGCCCTCAGAGGAGGCCAGGAGGAATGAGTGTCCACTGTGCACAGCCAGGTCATGGCATCAGGTCCTCAGCTTGTGTTGCAGAGATGTGGTGAAGACCGCTGCTGTATTATACAGGGCCTGGCTTGCAACCCATGCACAGCTAACACTCATGAGTTACTGAATAAATAGATACGTGCAAGAGCACGAAGGAAGTTGAAAGTAATTTATTATAGCCAATATCTAATTTTGAGTTCAACTTTAAATCTCTGAATTGGGAGTCAGTGGAAAATGGATAATCAGTCTCATTTCTGAGTACACTTGACCCTACCTTGGGCTAAACATCTCTCAATGCCCCACTGTCATCAATAACACACATCTGGGCTTCTGGTCAGGGAGGAACAGTAGGAGAGCTTCTGTTACTCTTTTCTCAGGTGTGGCTGATATCTCTTCCCAGCTCTAAGGCAGACCCTGCTCTCAGGACCCAGACTCAGTAGGATGGAAGGGGGGTGAAGTTGTAAGTATGCCAACAGCTGTCCCCTGCAGGCTGTGGCTCTAATCTTTGACCCTTAACCCCTGTGAGTCACTTACATTTCAACTTGTCCAGCCACCCATGGGGTTAAGCAGATTTCCTCCTCTGAGCCCAGCTGCCCCCCTACCCTGCTCCCCCCCGGGGGAGCTCTGAAGCTTTTCACCAGCCTTTGTCTGCTGAGCTGTCCCAAGAGCCACCTCTGCCTTTGCTTATGGTTATCCCAAACTTTGAAATGCAGTTAGAATAGAATATATTTTCACTCCAGAATAAAACTCAAAGCTTTAAAGTGAGTAGTTGTCATTTTAGTGAATCCCAGTGCTCTGAACCTGTTAAAGACAGGAGCTTTGCTTATTGGGGTGCCTGCACTCCGAATTGTGATCCTGGCTCACACCTGGGGTAACCTGCTTACCTCGTCTCAGCTGCCCAGAGTCTGGGTCCTGAGACTCTCTAGGACAGGGACAGGAGACAGGAGGACCACCTGTCATCACCCCAAAGGAGAATTACCTCTTCCATACTGTTTGGGGATCTTCAAGACCATCATAAAGGCCGACGCAGTGGCTCACGCCTGTAATCCCAGCATTCAGAGAGGCCAAATAGGGTGGATCACTTGAGCTCAGGAGTTCGAGACCACCTGAGCAAAAGCAAGACCCTGTCTCTACTAAAATTACAAAAAACTAGCTGAGCATCATAGTGGTTGCCTATAGTCCCAGCTACTCAGGAAGCTGAGGCAAAAGGATCGCTTGAGCCCAAGAGTTTGATGTTGTTGTGAACTATGATGCCAGGGCACTCTACCCAGAGTGACAGAGTAAGACTCTGTCTCAAAAAAAAACCATTATAAATTTAGCTGACAATTGCATATCGACGGATTTTCCACATAGATGAACTATCAGTTTTTTGAATTATTGAAACCACATGTTATTTCTTTTTCTTTTTCTTTTCTTTTCTTTTCTTTTTTTGAAACAGAGTGTCACTTGGTCACCCTCGGTAGAGTGCCTTGGCATCACAGCTCCAGTAACCTCAAACTCTTGGGCTCAAGCAATTCTCTTGTCTCAGCCTCCTGAGTAGCTGGGACCACAGGCTCCTTCCACAAAACCCAGATTTTTTTTTATTTTTTCTTTTAAGAGACGGGGTCTTGCTCTTGCTCAGGTTGGTCTTGAACTTGTGAGCTCAGGCAATCCATCTGCCTTGGCCTCCCAGAGTGCCAGAATCATAGGCATGAGCCACCGTGCCCAGCTGCATGTTATTTCTTTTTCCTTTTTTTTTTTTTTTTTTGGAGACAGCCTCTAGCTATTGCTCTGGGTAGAGCACCCTAGCATCACAGCTCACAGCAACCTCTAACTCATGGGCTCAAGCAATTCTCCTGCCTCTGCCTCTCAAGTAGCTGGGACTACAGGAGCCTGCCACAACGCCCAGCTATTTTTTTTGGTTGCAGCCGTCATTGTTGTTTGGTGGGCTGGGGCTAGATTCCAACCCACCAGCTCAGGTTTATGTGGCTGGCGCCTTAGCACTTGAGCCACAGGCGCCGAGCCTGCATGTTATTTCTTAATTAAACTCTTTAAGTGTCTCAATCATTTAAACATTATGCAGGTCAATGCTCCTCGAATTTCAGTATGAAAACAAATTTCCTAGCAAGTGTCATTAAAATCCAGACTCAGATTCAGTAGCCCCGTGTCTCTAGCAAGCTCCCCGGTGGTGCTTTACAGCTTATTCAAGATCCTCACTTAGAGTCAAAACCTTAGTCGTCCTCCCTCCCATTAGCAAGACTCGGTACTTCCCAGATTCCTGGGGGTAGTTTAAATTAAAAGGAACATCTTACTAGTAACAAGGCGACCCACAGCACTTACCCATGAATCGGCCAGTCTCAGGGTCTCTTTCCAGTTTCCAATCTGTATATATCACTTCTCCTTCCTGAAATATTACGGGTTCCTGGTGAGTACCCTGACGACTTAAGGACTTAAGACCTCGCATTCATGTGCTGAGACTGATTGTAATGAAAACAAATACAATGTAACAGGTCAGTTTAATCAAATAATAATTTGAAACAGTGGGATGGGGAAGGCTCAAAATGATCACTCCATTTTATAGTCAACAAAACAATGAGTGTGTTGAGTGTTTACATACATATGTCGCATAGTGACAGGAACGTAGACAGTTATGCCGATAATTTACATATCAGAGTCTCAGCCACTGGGATTCCAAAGATTTTATCACTAATCCATGAAGGGAGGGCTCAGGTCCATCTTATTTATTTATTTATTTTTGAGACAGAGTTTTACTCTGTTGCCCTCGGTAGAGTACCATGACGTCATAGCTCATAGCAACCTCAAACTTGGACTCAAGAGATCCTCTTGCTTCAGTCTCCCCAGTAGCTGGGACTACAGGTGCCCACTGCGACACCTGGCTATTTTTAGGGACAGGGTCTTGCACTTGCTGAGGCTGGGGTCGAACTCCTAATTGCAAGCAATACACCCTCCCTGGTCTCCTTGAGGGCTAGGATTACAGGTGTGAGCCCACAGCACCCAGCCTGTTCCAAGTTACAAAATATGCATCTTATCGACTAGTGCTTGCCAAATGGAATTCAAAAGACCCAGTGCAGTAGACAGGCCCTTCGGTACTGGACCCCAGCCTAGCTTCTAGGTGCAGCCTTCCCTCTTGCACCAAACTATTTCACTGTCTCCAGGCAAATCCTGGATTTTCATAACTCCAACTTGTACTCTTGCCATACTCTTTCCGGTTCCTTCTCAGCCTCCAAGATCCAGCCACCTTCCCTGCCTCCCCCTTCCTGTTTGAGTGGCCTCTGACCTCCTGTTGGTGTTTTTCCATCTTGTTGTCAACGTGTCTGCTCTTTGGCTAGGTAGTGAGTCCTGGAGGGTGGCGGGACGGTGCTGTTCACCTCTGACCCCAGCACCCAGCACTGTGCCAGGCAGGCAGTATGCTCTCAGAGCTAGTGGACTTTGTTAATCTCTTAACACCAAAGTGGGAACGCAAATTGCATTCTGATGCGACTGGGCTATGGAATCTTCCCAGGGTGGCCTGGCCTGGGAGAAATAGCCTTTATTTCCGGGAAAGAGAGACATGAATGAAAAGAGCATCTCTGCTCTGTAAGATCAAGTTCTGAGTCTAATTTCTTTATCTGTAAAATGAGAACAACAATTTCACATTTACAGGATTACTGGGATTAAATGGGATATTTAATTGGAATACCATTTGGAATATAACCTGGCACAGACCCTGATACATAGAAAATGCCCAATTAATGTGAGCTCGCTCTGGTATTATTATAGCAGGTGCTGAAAAAGGGCGGCCGTGACTTACCATTATTATATCCAATTGCTACTTATCTTTAGAACTCAATGAGTTTTTCACTGTCTTTCCTACTAGATTGTGCTAGCTTAACAAAAGAATATGCTTCCTTTGTAAATCTCTACTACTTAGCATGATTTCTTCCATATAGTAAAGGTAGTTGATGAATATTTACAGATTGATCAGTAAATTACTAGTAAAAAGAGTACTTAATTTTATAGCTATTTTCCATATCTGTTTATAAACATGTTAAATGTAAATCTATGAGGCCCCAAGGTTAAATTTGTAATCGAAATAATCATACTGAAATATAAAAGTGATAAATCTAAGCTGTCTATAACAAACGTGTACAATAGATGTTAACGTATTTGTGTAATTAGATAATAATTTTAAGAGCAAATGATTCCACTTTACCTCTGTTCCCACAAAGAACTTTGTGCAGAATTCCTCTATTGGCTTCAGATGAGCAGCCATCCCGCTTTCCAGATTATGGTATGGGTCCACTTCTTCCGTCTTCTCTGCTCTGTCCTGTGCTAGTGAGGAGTATGGATAGACGGACCACATATTTATAGTGAAAAATTAAAAAGAAATAAACAGTTTACATTTTCCATCCCTGTGACATGCGTCTGGCCCATGCCCTTCCCAACGTGGTGGGCATGAGTCCAAACCTTTTAAAACTTTTAATTTAGCAGTAGTAACTTTCTCAAACCAAAACATCAGCGGCTGTACTACGACATAATAGCTCTAGCTATATGTGCAAGGTAAAAGTTTAGCTAATCCTAGGGATGCGATGCAAGCCTCACGTGGAACCTCTTTCTTCTTAAAAGTACTTATCTCGCCTCATTTTAAAGCCAAGACATTTTGTGATCTAAAAACTAATGTTGCTTAATGAAGCTTTGGAAAACAAAAAAAAAAAGCAAAGGTAAAAGAACAAAAGCCCTCCAGTATCATGTCCCCCAGAGATAACCAGGATTAAAATATTGATATATATCCCCTGTAGTGACTTTTCTGTGACTATATATAAATAGATTTTTAAAAAATTCAATCATATTATATTTTAGCTTTGAATCCTGCTTTTCTTTTATGTTAAAGATATGTCTTGAGCATTTACCCAGATCACTTATTAGTTTTTCAGACATGTGATATTAAATTCTGGGGAAGATATAGGATTTTATAAACATATTATTTCTCTACCATCACCTCAAGTGATCCTCCCCACTTCAGCCTTCCAAAGTGCTGGGATTATAGATGTGACCCACTGCACCTGGCCTTGAAAGGCTCTCTCTTTATTAGATGCCAATTCCCACAACATTTTGATCTACAGATTCAACACAATCCCAAGCAAAATCATAGTTCCTTCTATGCAAGACAAACTGTTCCTGAAATTCACATAGAAAAGCATAAATAGCCTACACCTACAATAGCCAAACACTTTGAAAAAGGCATTTCAGGACTAATGATAAAGCTAGAATAATAAAGAGAGCGTGGGGTGGCGTGTGTGGCTCAAAGGAGTAGGGCGCCAGCCCCATATGCCGGAGGTGGTGGGTTCAAACCCAGCTCTGGCCAAAAACTGCAGAAAAAAAAAAAAGAGAGAGCATGGTAGAGACAGACGCTCAGAGTAAGGAACCAGAGTAGGGAATTCAGAAACAGACCCTCATACAAGCACAAGTGATTTTTGACAAAAGCACAGAGGTATCCCCAGTAGAGAAGGAATAGTGTTGTTTCAATAAATGCTGTGGGACCACCATACACAAAAAATGCACTTTGAGCTATAACTTGTGCTATATACAAAAATTAACTCAAAAGGGATCACAGACCTAAATGTAAAGCCATGAAACTCAAGTTAGGCCAAGATTTTTTTTTTTTTTTTTTTTTTTTGTGGTTTTTTGGCCAGGGCTGGGTTTGAACCTGCCACCTTCGGCATATGGGACCGGCACCCTACTCCTTGAGCCACAGGCGCCGCCCAAGGTCAAGATTTTTTAAACTCAACACCAAGTCATGATCCATAAAAGAACAAATCAGTAAATTAGACTTCTTCCAAATTAAAAACTTCTGATTTCTAAGCGACTGTTAAGAGAATGAGAAAACAAATCACAGAATAAGAGGACGTAGTTGCAAGTCTCATCTGATAAAGCACTAGTGTCTAAAATATAGTAAGGACTATTCAAACAAGGTCTGGATGAATATGCTATCCGGAAAGCAATGCAGAATGAATTGTATAGGAATAACTAACAACAGAAGTATTTTTCAAACATTTGCCTATGAAAAGGATTTCCATTTATAATTTATTTTATTTTATTTCTTTGAGACAGAGCCTCGAGCTGTCACCCCGGGTAGCGTGCTGTCGCATCACAGCTCACAGCAACCTCAAACTCTTGGGCTTAAACGATTCTTTTGCTTCAGCCTCCCAAGAAGCTGGGACTACAGGCCCCTGCCACAAGGCCTGGCTATTTTTTGGTTGGAGTTGTCACTGTTGTTTGGCAGGTCCGGGCTGAGTTCAAACCTGCCAGCCCCAGTGTATGTGGCCGACGCCCTAGCCACTGAGCTACAGGTACCAAGCCAATGTAATGAGTTTTTAAAAACACATAAATGCATCCCATAAATGTTTGTGAAACTGAATAGAACTGAATCTCTTTGTGTGTATAGGTCGTTTTAATGTGTTAACTACAGCTATTCTAGCCATTATAAAGTTCCATATTGGAGGCTTTGATTTTTGGAATTCTTTTTACAAATTCGACTACCCTAGGAAGTGACTCACTTTCACCTTAGACATAATCGGTCGCTGACACTAACTATTAAATGCCTTTTAATAAGCAAAGGAAATTACCTTGGGTTGGATAAAGATGGCTTTCATTCAGGCTTATCTTGGTTGGGCAGTGATCTACACTTGTTTCACCCTTAGACAGCCTTACCTTTAGGGAGAACATATATGCATAATAAAGATTATTTCCATATTTCCTTCAGGTATCCTTGGGTAATTCATTCCTGTCTTTCCTATTGCTCCCAGATTGAAGGAAACCGATCTCCTTCACCTTCCCACTTCCCTTGTCTTTTTCAAATTTTTAGTTGCTGTTCCCTACTAAAAGCACTAAAACAAAAAGCATCTAAAGCCCATTTCCAAAACCTTGCCACAGAAGGGAGCTCATCTAGGGGCACATTTCCAAATCCCAAATTCTCTTGAGTCATTTTATTCCTGAAAATATCTTGTATTCGATTCCATAATATATCCTTATTAGTTTTAATATAGAACAAGGACTTATTCCCCTGCTCCCTAAATCTTTCAGTTAAATGAAACTCCAGGAGGTTGCACAGGGACCTTGTGTCCAGCTGGCCACCTCTGACTCCCCTCAGGGACGCACAGGCTGGAAGTTACAGAAGTGGCCCTGGGCCTGCAACACACCCTGGTGGCTGGAATGAGAAACTGTCACACTTTCCATTTTCCCTTTACAGCTTCTTTCTCCCTTAGAAGGGAGACAAATACCCACGTGCCACACAGTTATTCTTAGCTGGGTTTTTGTTGATGTGTTTGAACTACTCATAGCTCAGTAAGTCTTACCCCAGAATAATTCTAGTCCTCTCTCTCCAATTTTTTCCTGGTTACTTTGAGAATGTTCTCATCCCTCCATGCTCTCTTTTCTACAGAGAATAATAATGTAATTTGTGCAATACTTGCAAATGAAAAGTGTTATGTTTGGAATTAAAATCAGACATTGTAAAGAAAGAGAGCCATCAGCGTCAGAAGTCCGTTCCTACTTTCCGCACATATCTTATCTGTAGCCATATTTTTCTCAAACTAAAATTGCTTTTCTTCAAGTTCTGTCATTATTTTTCATTCAATTCCTTTTCGGATCTGTTGGGTCATAGCTTTTAAAACAATACTGGTACCTTTTACTACCATGCAAAATATGCAGAACTTTGGCTACAATAGCAGGGTAAATTAGCTTTTCTCTGTTAACCTGAGCTTTGACTACTTTGCAAATAACTGATGTGCGACTGAATAATTACTTACAAAAACCATATGTAAGTTGTAGCTTGCTTATACATGAATATCAGTCTTGAGTTCACAATGGTTTTGATTTCTGGCTTGCTCTTCTTGGCAGGTATCAAAATAATTTTATACCTTGGCAGGTATAAATGTATTGGTTGAATGAATACGTAAATTATAAAGTCTCGTGTTAATGTGAGTTGCTCTACTTTTGGAGTGGGTGTATATGTACGTCTATGCATTCAAATTATATAGGGTATGTATGCGAATAGGGGGGTTAAATGCCATGTTACTTACCTTAGCAAGAGGTTTCCAAGAGAGATCTAGATGCAAAAACGTAGCTGGAACATCAAAAGGAATTTCAATAATTTCCTCTTTCTTCTTCTCTGCTGCTTGGGGGACTAAAGTTTTCTGTGGTCTAATATCCCAAAAACATATTGTGCTGAAAAAAGTTTGTAACTTTTTTATTAAGTATGAATAAGGGGTGCAACCTCAGAACTACCATTAATACGTCTAATATGAGCAATGTGACCATGGCTCTGAAACTAAGATTTTAATGACATGGAACAGTTGTGCATTTTCTGTTTTTGAGAATGATACTGTTTATAGGGTTTTTTAAGAGCCTTCTTCATCTCAGGACTAATATCATTTATGAGAATTGAGTTTGGGAAGTTGTATATATAATTTTTTTTTTTTAAGACAGAATCTCACTTTGTCACCCTTGGTAGGGTGCCGTGGCATCACAGCTCACAGCAATCTCAAACTCTTGGGCTTAAGCCATTCTCTTGCCTCAGCCTCCCTAGTAGCTGGGACTACAGGCACCTGCCATAATGCCTGGCTATTTTGTTGTTGTTGTTATTGTTGCTTGGCAGGCCCAGGTGGCATTTGAACCTGCCAGGCTCGGTGTGTGTGGCCAGTGCCCTACAGGTGCCAAGCCATACATATAATCATTTTTATATAACAGTTTTGAGATATAATTCATATTCTACAAAATTCACCCAGTTAATTAGTATAATTCAATGGTTTTAAATATATTTACAGACCTGTGTGTGCACCACCACAATCAATTTTAGAAGGTTTTCATCACCTCCCCCCAACATCCCAGATATATTTGTAGTTACTATTCATTAGTAGTTTCCTCCAAGCCCTTCCAGCAGCCCTAGGCAACCTTTAATAATATACTTCCTTCTCTACAGATTTTCCCAGGCTGGACATTTCAAAAATAAAATATGTGGGGCGGCACCTGTGGCTCAAAGGAGTAGGGCACTGGCCCCATATGCTGGAGGTGGTAGGTTCAAACCCAGCCCCGGCCAAAAACTGCTAAAAAAAAAATAATAATAAAATATGTGGACTTTTGTGACTGCCTCTTTTCACTTAGCATAATGAAAAAATAAACAACCCCATTAAAAAGTGAGCAAATTTGACATGAACAGGCATTTTCAAAAGAAAACATGCAAATGTCAAAAAAACATGAAAAAATGTTCAACATCACGAGTCACCACATAAATGCAAATTAAAACCACAATGAGAGACCATCTTACTCCAATTAGAATGACAATTATTGAAAAGTCAAAAAATGATAGATGCCGTTCTGGATGCAGTGAAATGGGGACATCTATCCACTGTCGGTGGGAATGTAAATTAGTACGACTTCTTTGGAGATCAGAATGGAGACTTCTCCTATTTTTGAGGAGCCACAAAACACATAAAATCGGAGTTTTAATTTGTTACTCCAAATCCCATGTAGAAAAGCTTTGTATGTTGGGGGGGGGGTCGTCAATTAAAAAAATGGAGGTATCTCAAAGAACATCGACCTACCATTGATCCAGCAATCCCACTACTGTGTTTCTGCCCAAAGGAAAAGTCATTATAACAAAAAGGTACCTGCTCTTGTGTGGTTATCTCAGCACAACTCACAATTTTAAAGATATGGGGTCAACCTAAGTATCCATCAACTGATAAATGGATAAAAAGAACTGTGGTGCATGTGTATATACTATACAATTCCACTCAGTCGTAGGAAAGAATGGAATCACGTCATTTGCAGCAACTTGGACGGAACTGGAGTCCAGAATCCTAAGTGAAGTAACTCAAGGGTGGAAGAATGAATTGCTGTGAGTTCTCACTTATAAATGGGAGCTAATCTGTGCCTGGGTAAAAACACACAGAGTGGTGTAAGGGACACTGGGGACTCAAAAGGGGGAGGCTGAAAGCAGGTGAGGGACAAAAAGTTCCCCATGGGGTACAATGTACTTTAATCAGGTGATGGGTATGAAAGCCTTGATTTCACCACTATACAATAGTACACACATGTTATAGCATTCCTTGTGTCTGCCCGAGTTTGGTTAAAATTTTTTTTTTTTTTTGTTGAGACAGGGTCCCACTCTATGCCCCTGAGCAGAGTGCAGTGGGCGTGGTAGCTCACTGCAACCTCAGACTCGGGCTGCGGGCACCCCGCTGCCTCAGCCTCTGGAAGCCGCTGGGATTACAGGCATTCACCACGACGCCTGGCTGGGTTTTTCCATTTTTTTCATGAGTCGGGGTCTCACTGTCGCTCAGGCGAGTCTCGAACTCCTGAGCTCAAGTGATTCTCCCTCCTCAGCCGGTTAAAATTTTTCAACAACAAGCTGGGCCTGGTGGCTCACACCTGTAATCCTAGCACTCTGGGAGGCTGAGGCAGGTAGACTGCTTGAGCTCAAGAGTTGGAGACCAGCCTGATCAATAGTGAGACTTCTTCTCTACTAAAATAGAAAAAAACAACTAGCCTGGTATAGTGGTCAGCACCTGTAGCTCCGGCTACTCTAGCAAGAGGATCTCTTGAGCCCAACAATTTGAAGTTGCTGTGAGTTATGATGCTGCCACAGCATTCTACCCAGGGCTACAGAGTGAGACCCTATTTCAAAAAAAACCCAAAAAACCAAAAAAATTGTTTTTAAAGTATTTAGATTAACAAATTGCAACTCAACTAAGACTAACAAAATTGTTATTCATTTATATAGTTTAATCAATGTTAATCATTTGCTCATCTCAATGAATAAATGGTTCAAATAAAAAAATAGTAATAATTTTTATGTTGTTAAAACATAAATCCTTGAGAGACCCCCATAAGTGACATATGAAGATGTTCATAGTTGGTTTAAAATTGTTTTCCAAGATTATATAGCTCTTATTGGATGTTATTCATAGCATTTATGAAATGGCATTGCTAAATACAGATATCATCAGTTGAACTTCCTATATAAATCAGTTATACATTTTTTAATTTATTTATTTTTATTGTTAAATCATAGCTGTGTACATATACATTCTTAATTAATGAAAATTTATTTTCTTATATTCTATATTGTAAGATCCTACATAGCCGAAGTATAAAGGTTAGGACTGATGGAGTTCTCCAGTTAGCTTTTCTATAGATGCATAAGCTTTATTTTCTACTTTAACAACTTCTGAAAGAAATATTTCCAGAATATTGCCATGTGTATATAATTAACCATCTAAAATAATCATTTAATCAACCAATCTCCTTCCTTTCAAACTCGAGGGCCATCATTTGTAACTGACTAACCAAGGATCTGTGTCTATACGCTTTCAAATATTCTCTCCGGCCTCTGAAGAGCAATCTAGCTTTACATTTTGTTTACAATTAACATTATAGGATAAATATTCCATGAAATTATAATACAATTTTAATTGTTGCATAAAATTCCATACGACCTTAAAGATGATAGGTATAGATGCGTTGTTTTTGCCTGGGAGACAACAACCCTCTTTTCTTTGGCAAGAGTATTCAAATTGTTGTTTGGGGAACTGCCTCTTTCCCGTTGTCTGCAGTCAGGCTGGGATGTCACTCAAGGCTCTTTGCCTTATCTTCCCTGGTCAGACCCTGTCCAGTCACTCCAAATCTTAAATGGAGTGACACAATGGTTGGAGCGGATTCATTCAGAGGGAAGTGGCTGGCCTTTCATTCCTGCTGCCCAAATCCCTGGGGCTCTTTCCAAGGTCTGAATCAGCACTTCCTTTGCTCCAGTAACAAATGTTGTGAATATACACATAGTTAACCTATTAAGGCACTCAGTGGAGAATTGGTATAAATATCCAATACATGACTGCAAATAGATGCATCTCTTCACTTTCTGCTAGCCGCAGTTAGTTTCTGTTGCTTGTACTCAACAGAGTCTTCTGCAATATGTGCCCCTGGGATCCCATCATATCTGCCTGGCCCTTGCCTTGGCTGCTGCTGACATCACTTGTACCCTCTGCCACCCTATAGTGGCTTCTGGGGCCTAAGGGATCATTATTTCTATTGGGGTTGATGCTGTTTGGAGTGGCAAAGTTTACCAGTACTTGGATGGTGGATAAATAATATTATCCTTCTTAGCTCCTATTTCACTGTGGACTTTTAGTGCTGCCAATTGGGAGATGTAACTTTATTATTATTATTTTGCAGTTTTTTGGGGGGGGCTAGGTTTGAACCCACCACCTCTGGCATATGGGGCCAGCGCCCTACTCCATTGAGACCCAGGCGCCACCTGAGATGTAACTTTATTTAAGTGAATATTCTTCAATATAGCTACCAAATTGTTTACAAAAACACTTTTTATAGATACACCATAAAAATGTAAAAACTCTTCTACTTTAAAAAAATTTCCCCCATGGGCGGCGCCTGTGGCTCAAGAAGTAAGGCGCCGGTCCCATATGCCGGAGGTGGCGGGTTCAAACCCAGCCCCGGCCAAAAAAAAAAAAAATTTCCCCCAATTAAATATTATAATCTTCATAATCGTTAGAAAAAATTGAATATAAATAACACATATGGCAAATTTACAAATAAGAGAATGTGAAGAAACGCAATAACTATGGGTAATGCTATGCAACATTCTCAACCAGGAAGCCTAGTTAATTCTTTTATTTTATTTTCTTGAGATCGTGTCTCACTCTGTTGCCTTGGTAGAGTGTCAGGGCGTCATCATAGCTCACAGCAACATCAATCTCTTGGGCTCAAGCGGTCCTCTTGTTTCAGTCACCTGAGTAGCAAGGACTACAGGTGCCCGCCACCTTGCCTGGCTGATTTTTCTATTTTTAGTAGAGACAGGAGTCTCACTCTTGCTCAGGCTGGTCTCGAACTCCTGAGTTTAAGTGATTGACCACACCCGCCCCAGCCTCCCAAAGTGCTAGTATTAAAGGTGCCCGGCCTAATTCTTCTTTTAATTGCATAGTCATTTCTATGAAAGAGTTTTTTTGCTTTTTTGAGACAGAGTCTTACTTTGTCACCCACAGTAGAGTGCCATGTGCCATGGCATCATAGCTCACAGCAACCTCAAACTCTTGGGCTTCAGTGATTCTCTTGCCTCGCCTACCACAATGCCTGGCTATTTTTGTTTGTTTGTTTGTTTGTTTTTTAGATACAGGGTCTCACTCTTGCTCAGGCTGGTCTCGAACCTGTGAGCCTAGGCAATCTACCCATCTCAGCCTCCCAAGTCCTGGGTTACAGGTGTGAGCCACTGTGCCCGGCCAGTGAAAGGATATTCTTGAACTAGCAACAACCCATAACATTCTGTCCTTTAGTTACATTTCATTTAACAATAAAGATTATTTAAGGAGCAGAAAATGGCACTGATTTTTAGGAGCATCTAAGGAAAAAGCGTGCTGTATAAAAACATATTAGCAACGTTTAAAGTCAAACGTACCAATCTGCTGAGCATGTGACCAGTTGGCAGCAAATTCCACTTCGATTTTCAAAGACAGCGCCCATTCTGTTAATCTATATTTTTAATGCAAGAAAAGTAAATTCTGTGTAGCTAGAAGAGTAACATTGTTTTCTCAGAGCTATTCACCTTTAATTTTTTTTTCTTGTTCTAAATCTTAAGAAAACACTATCACAGAAGTTGCAGAATTACAGGGTTTTAAAATCAAAATACGATCGTGCCACATATTCTTTGTCCATTCTTTTGTCACAGAAATATTTTCACATAGTTTTTTTGTCTTTTTTGAAGCCGAGACTCACTCTAAGGCGCCTGGCTAAGTGCCTTGGTGTCGTCATAGCTCACAGCAACCTCAAACTCCTGAGCTCACGAGATCTTCTGCCTCAGCCTCCGGGGTAGCTGGGACCACAGGCACCCATCACAACTCCCAGCTAAGTTTTTCTAATTTTAGTAGAGATGGGAGTCTCACTCTTGCTCAGGCTGGTCTCAGAACTCCTGAGCTCAAGCAGTCCTCTCACCTCAGCCTCCCATAGTGTTAGGATTACAGGTATGAGCCACCATGCCCAGCCTGATATTCTCAGTTTTATTTTATTTTTTTTAAGACAGTGCCTCAAGCTGTCGCCCCGGGTAGAGTGCTGTGGCATCACAGCTCACAGCAACCTCTAACTCCTGGGCTCAAGCGATTCTCCTGCCTCTGCCTCCCAAGTGGCTGGGACTACAGGCGCCCACCACAACGCCCGGCTATTTTTTGGTTGCAGCTGTCATTGTTGTTTGGTGGGCCCAGGCTGGATTTGAACCCTCCAGCTCAGGTGTATATGGCTGGCGCCTTAGCCGCTTGAGCCACAGGCGCCCAGCCAATATTCTCAGCTTTTAATTCTGCAAAGGACATGGTAGATCCTGCCTTGAGGGAAACCTTGGAGAAGCTTGCCTATTTCCAAATTCACAAGCACCACACTGTGAGGTTACAGTCAAGTACACAACCACAAAAACAAACTGCAAGGCAGATGCTGGGCAGTCAGCTGTGCTCACTTACTACACAAAGAGTTTGCACCTGCCAGCTGCAATTCAAGACTGTGCCTCAGCAAAATTACATACTACAATATGTCACAGGTTTTTCGAGTTGCCTGTTCCTAAATAGCTGATTTCATAAAATTGAAACCCATAAATGCTAAGGACATAAAATATCTGTACTTCATTGTTACATATCAAATCCTTGTTTTCACCACTATTATATCAGGGTTGATGCCAACCACATTCTTTCAGTTATAAGCTAACCAAGTTGAAAGATTGGCTTTATTTCCAGTTCCAAGTCAGATATGGGTCTGGTGACAGTGATCCGATTTTTTGATGCTTAGTTCCTGGTTACTTTACAATGTCAGTGTGAATGAACTGCTGGCTTGAAAGAACGTCATTGGATAAAATCTAAAATTTACAACCAACAGAAAAGCAGAAAGCCCTCCAGACTCACCTCAAATGTGTCAGCCAGCCAGTGTATGTCTGTGATTACCTTCCTGTGCCCGTTTTCTATTGAAGAGACAGCACAGTGTCTGATATACATTGCTTCTTTGTTACTATCTGGTTCAAGGAGAAACATAGGCTGAAAAAATTTTTAAAGAAAGTTACATGCTAATTTCAGAGAGCTGATGAATCAACTTCTACTTTACTCATCATTCCAATCAAAATTAGTAACTTGGAGATATACCACTTTAAGAAAAAACATAAATTAATGTCTCTATAAACCATGTATTTAGGAGATGTCTACTTTCCCCTTTAGTTTAAGATTTTATCTCTGCATTGAACAAGGATGTATTATTGACCTTCTCCCTAGAGAATCCTTGAGACATCTTATTCTTCCTTTTTTTTTTTTTTTTTTTGAGACAGAGCCTCAACCTGTTGCCCTGAGTAGAGTGCTGTAGCATCACAGCTCATAGCAACCTCCAACTCCTGGGCTCAAGCGATTCTCCTGCCTCCGCCTCCCAGGTAGCTGGTGCCAACCACAATGCCCCCCCTATTTTTTGGTTGCAGCCATCATTGTTGTTTGGCGGGCCAGGGCTGGATTTGAACCCGCCAGCTCAAGTGTATATATCTGGCGCTTTAGCTGCTTGAGCCACAGGTCAAGAACCGAGACCTCTTATTCTTGAAGGAGGATTTCTTTGCACTCAGAGAAGGCCACATCCTACTCTTCCTTGGTAAGAGACCTGCTGATATTAAGCCTAAAGAATTGGGCTCAGGGAGCGTACAACAGGGTGGGCAAGTACTGAGTTGGGAGCTGAGGAATTTTTTTCTCAGCTCTCTATTTTTTAAATTATTATTTTTTAATTATTGTTTCAGGCTAATTTGAGGGTACAATGAATTAGGTTACAATGTTTGCATTTGTTAGGTAGAGTCCCTCTTATAATTGTGTCCCGCTCCCTCTCAGCTCTCTTAATAGAGCCCATGGCCTTTGGGAATCATCATAGCATATTATCATCAGAGAGGACTGTCATCTCTTCATTTTTATACCTGAGAACACCTATTCCTGCCAAAATGAGGTGGCACATCCAACTCATAGGGCAAGGCTGCCAAGCCTGGACCACTGGCCTCTGTCTCATGCTAATTTGCTGTAGGGAAGTCCCTTGGTCCCTTCATTTTATATAACAACAGTAACAACAAGAAAGAATCTTACATCCTGGGACAGATGATGCGATTTGTTTCGTTGTGTTTTGATCACAAGGATTATGCTAAAGGAATTCAAAACATGTTTGGAAGAAGATCTGAAGGCTTAAAAAATAACACTCTTTTTTCCTCCTTTTTTCTACTGAGTTTTCGTTAACCTTGGCAACTCTGTATGTACATGCCCATAAACTCTTGAATGGAAAGACTTGGAAGTGAAAAGATACAAAAAGCCAACCTTGAGTATGGGTTTTTTACTTCTCCCGCCTCCTGACTTAATGTTCTCTATGCGATCGGCATGGGCAGTGATATCCCACATGACGATCTGAAATGGAAATAAATGTCAGTATAACATCTCCAGGAAATAGTTAATCGAGTCTTAAAGATTTTTTGAAAAATTATCAGGCTGGTATGCAGCCTGATAAATCAATCACCTTTGAGGATAATAAAATTAAGTCTTCAGTAATTCAGCAACTTTGAAAGGTAATGTAAAAAAGCATGTTTTCTCTATAAAAGTATCTTCAGCACTTTGATTTTTGAGCTTGTGTTAATAAATTCTAATATTAAAAAAATCCAATATGAATGTCACACAATTTCCTTTGCTTTGGTCAGAGTTCTCCCTTTGTTTTGGGAAAGTGCAGTGATTGTAGAGACAGTTGCTTTAGACAACTGTGTAAGCCCATTCTCCAGACTTAAGTATAAATACACAAATATCCAACAGCTGGGAAACGATGCTTTCTTTTTAAATGAATATTATGACCAACTCTGAATTCGCATATATCTGGATGGTTAGTTTTTGAAAAATCAGAATAAAGTAGAATATGTTAATACTAAATTAGATTAATTTCTAATGGCTAAAAGTTATTTCAGTACACTAGAGTGTTTACAAACTATAGGGTTATTAAATTGTGAGTGACTTTATTTTTATCTTGTGCTTTTTTAGAATATTCTAAAACAGTTGAGTGTGGTGGGAGGACATGCCTATAGTCCCAGATACTCAGGAGGCCGACGCGAGAGGATGGCTTGAGGATGGCAGGAGAGTGAGGCTGCAGGGAACTATGATTGCACTATCGCACTCCAGCCAAGACAGTGTGAAACCCTGTCTCTAAAAATAAAATAAAATGAAAAGCTCTGAAACAAAGTCATATTACCTTTTTAATGAGTAAAAAAAGGCCCTTCAGGATTTGCAGGGGTTGGGGGCTAGGCTCTGAGCCATCCTTATGACTCTCAGTTAAAACAGAATTGAGGGAGAGAAATTTGGTTCCCTGGTTATTTTGGTTCTGGATTAATGGACATGGAAGCTGTAGACGTTTAAATTTCAACCACAAGGAAATTTTTCTAGCCGCACACAAAAAGATCACATACCCTTTTAATGGTCAAACCCAGTCAATCATAATGAATTTAAACTTTGATCATAAAACAGCATTAAGATTTTCAGTTTGTTTTATTAGACAAACAAATTATTGGAGGATAGGATCTAAACTTTTTATAAATTAGAGAACTTAAAAAGGGAAAAAAGCAAACATGATGTCAAATTTCATATACATAAATTCAATGATGTTAGTGTACTTTCCAGTGAATTTCTAATTACATTCTGTATCATCCTAACTCCTTCCCCCAAGGAAATTTCAGAGAGGCCTTTTTTCCCAAGAGGTAGTATGCTTGTAGCTTTGTTCTTCCATGAGTCTTAATAGGATCTGTGGTTCCATCTCAGCAACACAAACAGATGTGACCCAGCTTTGTTTCAGTTATGTAACTGGGTTACCCTGTGACAACCCTCCAGTGTAGATACTACATAATTTTTTTTTTTTTTTAATTTTTTGAGACAGAGTCTCACTTTGTCACCCTCAGTGGACTGCCATGGCATCATAGCTCACAGCAACCTCAAACTCTTGGGCTCAAGTGATTTTCTTGCCTCAGCCTCCCGAGTAGCTGGGACTATAGGCGCCTACCACAACACCGAGCTATTTTTAGAGGTGGGGTCTCGCTCTTGCTCAGGGTGGTCTCGAACCTGTGAGGTCAGGCAATCCACCCACTTAGGCCTCCCAGAGTGCTGGGATTACAGGCGTGAACCACAGGGCCCAGTCTACGTCATCTTTATGTCCTAATTCCTGGCATAGTGATTGGCACACAATTGCCATGCCTTCCTTCTGTTAAGCTGAATGCTTAAGTTTGAAAACTACCAAATCAAAACTCATTACAGAGTATTGTCTACCTTGATACACAGCTGAAAAATCCTATAAGCACCTGTCCATTTATGCATCCTCCAGCAATGATGTTAGGGTCACTCGGACAGAACTGGAAACAGAAGATGTCATCTGGGCCCTCCAGCATTAACTGAAATAAACCCCACAAATTCAAGAAAGAATGAGAAAAGCTCATATGATTAGTCCTAGAAAACGATATTAAGACAATTCAAAGTCTACCTTTATAGTTATCTATGAGCAATGCTCATGTAGACGCTATTCCCAGAGTTCTACCACTGGATCCGAAGCTGCTTCTTTTGAATTTTCTTGTGGACATTGGTCGTATGTTTGGAAGTATATTCTCAAGGGGATGCAGGTCTCTCCCCTCACTTACCCTCCATCACAGAGAAAGTATAGGCAATTTGGGGGTATGTTATCATTTTGATAAATGAAAAAGCTATCAGATTTGTGTTTCTGAAAGATGTGGAAGGCAAGCTCTGCGTGGGCAGGGTATTGGTTCTGTTCCCTGCCGTATACCTAGGCTGACAAATGCTGGGCACTTAAAAACAAAACCTGTGGAATAAGGTAAGATGGAGTTATTATGGTAATAATATTTCAAATTCTAAAATAATACAGAACCCAGAAGTCGAACAAGTCCTGCAGGGAACACAAGCCTGAAGCAATCATTGTATTTATAAGAGTGGGTACCCGTGCTACTGTGTTGCCCCAAAGCAAAATACCGCCATGTTTATCATTCTTTAAACATAACAACCAAAAACATAAGCCCTACTAAGCCATTGATTTGTTTTGTTTGGGCAGAATCTCACTTTGTTGCCCTTGGTAGAGTACTGTGGCATCATAGTTCTTTGGCTCAAGCAATCCTCTTGCCTGTGAGTAGCTGGGACTACAGGTGCCTACCACCATGACTGGCTCTATTTAGATATGGGGTCTCGCTCTGGCTCAGGCTGGTCTCAAACTCCTGAGCTCTGGCAGTGCACGAGCCTCGGCCTCTCAGAGTGCTAGGATTACAGGTGTGAGCCACTGTGCCCAGCCTTAGGCCATTATTTTAATACCACAGGGCTAAAGGTTTCAAACGGGAATTGGGATAAAGATAAAATTGGGTTTATTTGGTACTTTGTGGAGTCTCTACCCAGGGTAACAGAGTGAGACTCTGTCTCAAAAAATAAATAAATAAATAAATAAAATACAGACTTGGTGATTTGTTTAATAAACCAATGGTAGACTTCAGTTTTGTTTATGTTGAATGATGTCAAGTTCTGCATTGAAGAAAGCCAAAACTTCATACGAGTTTGCAACGTGAGTTGACTGTAAAGTGATTATCTGAAAGTCTAGCCTACATGGCTACTCTCCTTGATTACCTGAGGATGTATAGGATCAGAGAAACTCCAGAAAAGAATCAACGATGGCTGCAGCAATAATTTACCAGAGTACTGGACTCTCTCTTCGAAGGTGAGTCGCACGGCCACTGACACGGCTATCAGTCCTGATAAACACACAAGCAGAAACCAAAGTCAACAGCAACCGTGCATGGGGAAATGTTTCTAACTTTTGCTTTTCTACATAATCAAGGATTATTTCCATTTTGATGACATTTGAGTAAAAATATTCCACAGGAGACCAAGTGTTTTCTTAAAGCTTTTCTATTTAATATGGTAGCCTCTAGCTACATGTCACTTATTTAGCAATTGAAATCCGGCTGGCACAAAGTGAGATGTGCTAGTTAGTTAGATCTGTGTTAGTGTAAAATACACACAGTGGGTTTAGAAGATTTAATGGGAAAAGAAAAGCTTGCTTTGCTTCTCTTTTTGTGAGAAAAGGGCCAGTGCAAAGTGGAGGAAAGAGGGCAAAGGCCTCTCTCTTTCCGTGGTTCCTTCCACCTTTACACCTTGTGACCTCCCTCGACTGCTGACCCTTTTAAGCAGCAGTTCTCAACTTGTGGGCTGTGACCCCTTTGTAACAATGAAAATACATCCTGCATATCAGATATTTACATTACGATTCATAACAGTAGCAAAATTACAGTTATGAAGTAGCAATGAAAATAATTTTATGGTTGGGGGTCATCACAAAATGAGGAACTGTATTAAAGGTTGCAGCATTAGGAAGGTTGAGAACCACTGCTTTAAAGGAAGTGTGCTTCCTATCTTGTCCAGTAATCAGAAAAACAGGGTGTTAGGAGGAATGAATTTGGCGCTGGGAGGGCAATAGGCCCTAGTCAAATCCAGACTCTGCATTGTGCCAGCTGGGTGACCTGAGCAAGTCATTTCCCTGCATGGAGCTTTGGTCTTGTTGTAAAATAGAGAAGATGGTACAAGTGGGGTGTGTCCTACATGATTTCTGGGACACTGGACAGGGAAGAAGGTGTGACAAGCACTTGGCAGATGGCTGGCTCTTAGGAAATGCAATTTGTTATATCGGAATTGAGCCAGTTGGCGATTTTACACGTAACAGTGGTGTACAGTTTCAATGTTGTCACAAAAGGGAGTCCCTGCCATTTCCATCTCACCATAGATGGTTGGGTGCCATGCTACGCAGGTGATCATCTTCTCCATCGGGCTATGCAGGTCGGTGAAGGACTGGTACTCTTTCAACTGGGTATCCGTCTTGTCTGCAAAGGTACCTTCTTCTTCCGCAAGGCATTTCCAGTCGTCGATAAACGTGTTCATGATTTCATTTTGCTGCAGGGCTATTTCAACACTATTTTGTATTTGAAAAAAAAATGAAGATGTTGGGTTTTAGTAGTTAATGTTACGGTTATTTTAATAGCTCCTTCTACTCTAGTATGATAATTCTCACTTGTATTTTTTAATAAGAATTAACCTCATGTGAAATAGATGACATCCTGGTGGTGTGCTACTCAGAACTTCGTTCAAGAACCTGTTGGTCAGCTTTCAGGACTGCCCTGACAGACAGCCTCCAACAGCTCCCTGATCTGCCTCAGTTTCTAAGCCAAAGCTCTGCTCTCTCCAGGTCAGCAACTGAGCACGGCCGCTGCAGGGAGCTGGGGCCTGACCATTTGCTCTGAAGCTCCTTCAGGGTCAGTGAGAATTTGTCTGCAGCTCTGCCTGCTCGGTTATTTTTCACAGTGCAATTCCTGGGAAACCCCTGCTTCTAACGTGGCTTATTCACTTTCTGGAAAGTTCAAACTGACACGAAAGGCAATTTTCTTAGGCATATTCAGTACTAACTGATCACTTATACCAAATAAGGGTAGCCCAAATACATACATAATTCAAAACAACAAATAAGAGATTCTCAACAAGGGGAGATTTGGAGTTTCGAAGTGTGTGAGTATGTGTTTGTATTTGGTGGTTTTAGTTGTCACCATCCTTGGAAGGTGCTACTGTGTTTGATTCCATTAGTAAACCTTGTGCAATGCATAAAAAATGGCCCAAAGTGAATTATTCTGTTAATGCTGACATAGCTCCTTTAGAAAACAATCTGAGGCCTAGGATCATCTCTTACTAGTTCAGGGACTACATTTGACAGGCTCCTGTCTTGACGCATGTAGTTACTATGATGTTTATTGTATTTGGTTTGAAAGCTCTGCTTCCTCTTGCTCTGAGAATCCCTTAGAGCTCTCCCACAATTAGCATGTCACCCCAGGTTTCACTGTAATGATCAGAAGTCCAACTTTTTCAAATAAATGTGGTAAGCTGAAAAAGCAGTTCTCAATTATTAATTTCTTAACATAAGAAAAAAACTGAATTAGAAAATTAAATATAGATACTAAATATCATGACAGATACCCCTAAAATGTAAAAAAGGGTACCATTGGTTACCTCGTTCATTGTTAACACTGCGAGTCTTCTTGCTCTGAACCTCACTACTTAAACTGTGGTTTACAGACCTGCAGCAGCAGCAGCAGTGAGGCCAGGAGCTGGTTAGAAGTGTAGAGTCACTGGCACCACTCTGCACCAAGTCAGAACCTGCATTTTCATTAAATCCCCAGAGGGTTCGTATGCACCTTAAACTCGGAATAACTCAGCCAGGTGGGCGCAGGGGCTCATTCCTGTAATGCTAGCACTCTGGGAGGCCAAGGCGGGTGGATCTCTTGAGCTGAGTTCAAGATCAGCCTGAGCAAGACCCTGACTGTACTAAAAACACAAAAAAACTAGCTGGGTGTGGCAACGCACACCTAGAGTCCCAGCTACTTGGGAGGCTGAGGCAAGAGTTGATGTTACTGTGAGCTATGATGCCACTGGTACTCTACCGGGGTCGGGGGTAGGTGGGTGGAGGAGCGGGGGTAGAGAGAGACTGTCTTAAAAACAAACGAACAAACAAACCTTTGAATATCTCTGCATAGGGCATGTTGACACCTTGCAATGGAAGGTTTAAATTCAGTTTCAAGTAAAAGTATTAGTTAGCATTGCAAAATCTTATTCCTTTCTGTTTCAGCCTGATTGAGAAAGGAATTCTCAAAAAAGACATCAGATACGTGACCTTTGCTCTGGTTTCTTAATTCTTGCCTCTCAGTGAGAATGGGGAAGTACTTCACAAGGAAGAAATGAAGACAGCACCTTTCCCGAGGGTTCCCCAGTTCCTTGATTTCCAGGAACCACGTGGCTCCTCAGAGTAACCAACGGAGATAAAGCCTGTAGTCTGCGGTGAAATCTGTATTCTCGGGTTTTTTTAATCCCCCAGTAAGAGTTTCTTAGATGCCTGTGAGTCCCCTTGACGGTCCCCCCTCTCACACCATTGCCTTTTCTTGCAGATAATGCTTCCCTTGGATACCATTCTATGAGAAAGAAATAGCTCATTTCTACAAGGGCTTTCTTCTAGAACAAAACCAAGCTTGTATTAATGTGAAAATATTAAATAAACCTTAAGCAGTTTTACAGTTGGTAGTATGGCAGTGATGTCAAAGTAGGTTTCTCGTTTACTCCCGGCCGGGGCTCTTAGACTATAATTATTACCCCGCTTCCCCAAAAATAAGACATCCTCCGAAAATAAGACCTACTTACAGGAAAGATAAGACGTCCCCTGAAAATAAGACCTAGCGCATCTTTGGGAGCACACCTTAAAATAAGACACTGTCTTATTTTCGGGGAAACGGGGTATGCCAATTTTCGTCCCTCCACCTTCCTCCTCCCTCCTCTTCTTTCTTCTTCCTCTTCCACCTCCTTGTTTCTCTAATCCAAAAGAACTGATTGGTTTTTTATTTTTTTGAGACAGAATCTCACTAGGTCACCCTCAGTACAGTGCCATGGCCTCACAGCTCACAGCAACCCCAAACTCTTGGGCTTAAGCGATTCTCTTGCCTCAGCCTCCCAAGTAGCTGGAACTCTAGATGCCCAGCTATTTTGTTGTTGTTGTTGTTGTCATTGTTTAGCAGGCCCGAGTTGGGTTCGAACCTGCCAGCCTCAGTGTATGTGGCCGGCACCCTAACTGCTGAGCTACGGTGCTGAGCCCAAATTTTTAATTTTGGATAGCAATGGAAATTGACTTATTGAATATAATTGGCAGACATGGCCATCATTGGCTCTACCTCTCTGAACTCTGATATCAGCTTGGTGAGACCTTGTCAAACTCTTTCTCTCGTTTAGAAGCCCCAAGGCTCTGCTCAGGGTCCTTGTACCAGCCTAGAGGGACTTTTGAAGACATCTTTCTTTCAGAGCCAGTAGGAGTGGCACGGAAATTAGTGAAAAGGGTGAAACATACATATTGGAATTAAATTCAGGTTCTTATTTAAAAGGTATTTTTGGGAATTAATATCCATAGAATCCTCATCTTTATTATCCTGTACAAGTCAGTGAAGATGGGGGCGGTGAAGAGTGGGAAAAAAAGACTTCCAGAAAAGCAACCATGGTAAATATAAATAATTGTTAATTTGCAAGTAGAGAAACATTCTCATCTTGCAGGAGGACGAGGCCCAATGGGGAGAACGAACACCCAAACACTGTGTTCAAAGAGGAAGGGCTTTATTTCAGCTGGCAGGGCACCAGCACAGAAGAATTCAACATGGCCACGCTCCCTGACTGGCTCCGTCTGCTCCCTTTTATCCCCAGTCAAAAAGTTCCTGCCCATGGGTACCTTTCTCATTGGTCAGTTTGAATCAAGCTAGACAACCCCCTCCGGCTTTTATAGAACCCCAGGCTTTTACAGAAGCTGAAGCAAGTGTTAGTTTCCAGGTCTTAGGAAGTTAAGTTTCTACAAATTCCTAAGAGCTGAGTCACCACGGGGAGGACCTTGAAGGTGTATCCTTGGGGTCTCCTTGAGAAGACCTCTGTTAGACCTTACCTTTTTGGGGTATCCTATCTCACTCACACACTCAGCTGTTCACCCTGTGCTTGGTGTGGCTCTAGCTTGGGAGGTCTAAGAGGATGCTTGGAAACAGAAAGGAAAGAGATATTGAGAATCTGTAGAATGTGCCATACGTTCGGATCCTATCTGATTATGTGTTTTCATACTTTCTACCTAGACATCATATCATACAGAGAACTGTTTATTAAGACCTATTATTATAAGTCAATATACACATTTTATGTTTTATTTTAAAATTAAATAGACAATTTTGTACCTTACAGACACGTTGTCAAAAAAGTCAGCGAAAGGCTTTGATTGTCCAAGTGCCCCTTTTTCCTCTTCTGAGAATTCTCTTGGATAATACTGTGTAGTAGCATTTTTGGGATATGTCCTAATATATTAAAAGAAAATTCAATACCTAAAATTAGGTCAAAGAAAAGTAACTACAGGTCATGACAAAAGTTTGCCTCTGTGACAATGATATTATTTTATGTTTACATTTCCCACGCAGAATTTTTTGGACCACCATTCAAAGTCTACATGTATTTATCTCTAACACAACTGGAAAGCTCTTACTTTGTAAAATTGCTGTTTAGAAATCATTTCAAACATATAGAAAAGGTGTAAGAAGGGTATAAGGAACACTTCACCCAGAATCATCAAGTACCAAACAAAACACACCAACTTCCTGTCGTGGGGCTTAAAATCCAAAGGCAGGGGAAAGAAGAGAGACGATGAAATGTACCCATTAAGGCTGGGCATGGTGGCTCACACCTGTAATCCTAGCACTCCGGGAGGCCGAGGAGGGTGGATTGTTTGAGCTTATGAGTTAGAGACCAGCCTGAGCAAGATCCCATCTCTACTGAAAATAGAAAAACTGAGGCAAGAGCATCCCTTGAGCCCAAGAGTTGGAGGTTGCAACAGTGACACCATGGCACTCGACTCAGGGCTACACCTTGGAACTCTGTCTCAAGAAAAAAAAAAGAAAAATCCATATTAAGTGATGATAAATAAGCAATAAAGAAAATGGACACTAATGGGAGTTGTTGCTGCTTTTATTAGGAATGCCAGAGAATGTCTTATGTGAGCAGAGATCAGGATAAAGACGGGAATGAGGCATAAAGACACCGGGAATAGTCAGGTGGGAGCATGCCTGGTGGATTCAAGGGACTAGGAGGCCCGTGTGGCTGGGAACTCTGGGAAATGAGGGTAGAGGGGCAAAGGACCCAGATCACATAACACCTTGCAGGAAGGTTTTATGGCCTCAGGATAGGAGGCCACTGGAGCATTTTGGTCAGTTACACGATCTGACACATTTTAGCGGGATTACTCTGGTCTTCCACGAAGAACAGAATGTAGGAGAGAAAAGATGGCTAAAGGAAGTCCAGGTGGGAGAAATTACAATAATCCAAGCAAGAGCTGATGATGGCTTAGACCAAGGAGGACGGAATAGGTACAGTTTGAAGATAGAGTCAACAAAATTCCAGGCCTTTGGTTTCAGTGTTTAGAAGAATATCATTACCATTTTCTGAGATGAGTAAGATTTCGGGAGTTGCTGATTTGAAGACAGAAAATACAAACTTTGTGGTTGGGCATGTTAGATCTGAGACACATGGTGGACATTCAAGTAAGCAGATGAATGTGGATTTCAGGGGAGAGGTTGAGGGGGACTGTGGATTTGAAAGCCATCAGCAAACAGCTGATAGGTGACAACACAGGGCTGGATAAATTCACCCAGGGATTAATACAGTTAGAGAAAAGATAAAAAGGAACTAGCCTTGGAGTCCCCTAATGTTCAGAAATGGGAAGAGGGGGATCCTGTCAGAGAAAGTGGGAAGAGCTGCCAGTGAGTTAGGAGGACAGTAAGGGTCGTCCATAAGTCGAGAGGAGACAAGTGTTTCTAGGAGAAGTCGTCAACCATGTTGCACTCTGTTGAGAAGGCCTGAAAATGGACCCCTGGATTAGGCAATCCGGTGTTTAGTGACCTTGTTAAAACCATTGGGAGTGAATAAGACAGAATGGGAGAAGAGAATGTGGAACTCGAGGGTGTGGACAGCTGCTGTAAGGAGTTTTATTGTAAAGAAAAGGAGAAGTATTAGGAAACAGCTGCAGGGGTAAAGAAAGTTGGTTTGGGTTTAACAACAGCCTTCATAACAACACCTTTTGTACTTACACATGTCTCCTTTCTACCCTTTGTCTTTGTTTAACACCAACACCTTACTTTAGACACTGGTCACATTTTAGTGGGTTTCATTACAACAGGATCTTAGTTGGCCAATCTCCTCAATGCCAGGCTTTCCCTATCCTGCCCCCCAAGCCCCGCTGTCTGGTTCATCTTCACTTTAATGCTTTTATCATTCTGGCTCTTCCTTGCTTCAGAACTTGCCAAAGCACCCTATTGTCTGCCCCGGAGAACCCAGCTGCCCACCTCTCCTATTCCCTCACCCAGCTGCCCACCTCTGCCATTCCCTCATCCTACCCAGGCTGGTCTCCTTGTCCTTCCCACGCCCTGGAATTGTTAGGCTCATTTAAAAAATTAGGGCTTTCTCCACATTTTCCTTGTCTCCAAATCCTGTTCCAAATCCATGTCTTATCTCCTATAAATCTAAAATTATTTCCAAAGAAAAAGTTTTAAAAAAACTTTAAGATTGCCACAGCAATCCACTTCACATCAATTCACTCATCCACTGAATACGTCTTAGTTAAGTGCTCGCCTTGTGAAATCGATGCCTGTGTACCCCCAACGTGCTCCAGATCTTAGGCAGACAGATGAGTAAACAAACGGGTACAGCGTGGCTCACAGGTCTGATGGAAAGTGATCAACTCCACCTGGCATCTCCACATCACAGAGGAAAGGGGACTACTGCAAAGGGTCTTGGTGGTAAAGAGGGGCTTCCCAGGTAGACGAGGGGGAGGACATTTTATGCAGAGGATTGGCATGGGCAAAGGCAGGGAACGGGAACAGCAGGTATTCTGGGGTTGGAGCACAGAGACGGAGGGCTTGTTTAGGAACAGGGGTGCCAAGGTTGGAGGGGTAGTGTCTGTCACTGAAGAAGGACCTTGTATGCCACTTAAGAGCTCTGGATGGATGTATTTCTGTAAACCATGGAAGCCAAAGAAGGAACTTAGCCAATGAAGTAACAGTCTGATGTGAGGTGGAGGGACAATGACTTAGATGGTTGAACAGAGCAGTTAGGAGGCAACTGTCACATTCCAGGAGAGAGAAGCCCAGCACTGCCATTATTACCAGCGTCACTTACTTGCTTGCCCCTAGTCTTTACTGTTCTATTCACTTGCGTCTCATTTCCTCTTATGATTCTTTTTAATTGTTTAGGATTCACTTAGGGTACAAAGAATCAGGTTATACTGATTGCATTTGTTAGGTAAAGTCCTTCTTATAATTGTGTCCCACCTCCAAGAGGTGCGCTATCCACCATAACCTCCCATCCCGCTCCCTGCTCCCTCATTCCCCCACCCCCCACCTTGTATTCAACAATCTACTGCCTTCATATCAGAGTTGAGTACAGTGGATTCTTACTTCTCCATTCTTGTGATGCTTTGCTTAGAAGAATGTGTTCCAACTCAATCCAGGTTAATACAAAAGATGCAAAGTCTGCATTCCTCTTATGGTTTTTAAAGGTATTGTATATAGTCAGGTCTTCCTGAATTGAATTATTCTGTGGAGATCTATTTATTAAAGATCTCTCAAAATAATCATGGGAGTTGCTAGATTCTCCTGTAATTGGCTATAAGAATATGCAAACCCATCATATACTTACCATCTTGTCTGAGTACTCCTGTCCTTGATCTGGGGGATTACTTGCATGCCAACATCTTTTTCAACTTGTTTAAGAGTAAAATTTTTATCTGGGTAGGCCGTGCACTCGATATAGGCATCTTTTATATTGGAAGCGTTGTGGTCGCTGAACTTAATTGGTGCGCCAAATTTCCTTCGCTTTCGAGAAATCATATATGTAGTCTGCAACACGTGTAAGCAGTGAAGGCAACAGAATGAAATCCCAGAGGAGCGTGGATATGTGGTGGATAACACTGTGGCCTGCCCAGATCCTCCCAGGTCCCCCTGGGGGCTTCCTGTGTGACCCCCAGCTCCCTGGGCTTTCCATACCCGTGAGTTGCACCTTCTGTGCCTCTTTGGAGGACTGCTCTGAGGCTACAGGGGCCACGGTGCCTGCCGGCACCAAGAACAGGAAGTGACCGGCAGTGTATATCTTGACCAGGGGTGGACTGGGAAGGGGCACAACTGAACTTCTTTCCTTGGGAAACTCTGAGGGACAACCCTGAGGTGTAACCGACACTCGGACTTCCTACAGGTTCAGGCTACAGACTCCCTTTGCCAGACTGGACCTGAGGGGGCACTCCCGCAGGGCTCCCGCCCGGTCTCTGTCCTGCAGCTGCCCATCATCTCGGTGGGGCACCTTCATAACGAATCTCTCAGACTCAAATCCTCCTCACAGGAGTTGCTCTGGGAGGGAATGTTACTCTGTGATTAATAGTAGCATCCCACGGCCGCCACAAGCAAATGCCACCAACTGGATGGCTTGAAATAGCAGGAATTTATTTTCTTATAGTTTTGAGGCTAAAAGTTTGAAATCAAGGTATGGGAGGGTTGGTTCCTTTCGAGGGCTCTGAGGGAGAATCTGTTCCTTGCTTCTCTCCTAGCTTTTGGTGACGGCCAGCAATCCTTGGTGTCCCTGGCTTGCAGACATATTCCTCCGATCTCTGCCTCCTTCCTCACATGCTACTCCCTGCGTCTCTGTGTTATCACATGGCCATCTTTTTACAAGAACACCAGTCATATTGTCCCAGGGGCCCACCTTACTCCAGTATGACCTCACCTTCACTAATTACCTGTAATGACCCTATTTCTAAATGGAATCACATTCTGAGTGACTGGGAATTAGGACTTCAACATATTTTATGTGGAGGATGCAATTCAACCCGTAACTCCCACTTAAGACAAAAAACCATATGCCCATAGCAAACAGCAACTCTTATGAATCCCTCAGGAATCAACGTTGTCCAGCTGCAGAGGGACAAGGAAATTATATTTACACCTCTGACCTGCTTTGTGGTTTCCTTAACCGATTCTTCCTCAATTTCTTTTTCACTGCCCAAAGAAATCCAGGGTTTAGAGACAGGTGCTTTGTAAATATACACCTCTTCAGAAATATGTTCTTTATATTCTTCCTGCTCTTCCAGTACTTCTGGAGGCTAAGATAAAAGAAATCGTCTTCTGGAACACAGGACCAAATGTAGGCTATAGCTACATATATATATATTTTTTTTTTTAAAAAAGACTTTACTTTTATATAATGAATAACACACTTTCTTATTTATCTTATTTGCTTCATGCTTTTGAATTGTGAGAAGGAAACAAAGTGAAAAAAGAAATAATAGGAAATGAAAAACAAAGAAACATCAAAAATATATAAAGAAGAGGAAAATATGGGAGACAAAATATATACAGGGTGGCCATAAAGTTCATGTGCAATTTAAAAATAGCGTGTAAATAGTGTGCAACACGAACGTTATGGCCACCTTGTGCACGTGTGTGTCTGTACGTGTGTGTGTGTGTACTCACTGCTACTTTATTTGTAATAGCGAAACAATGAACAACCAAGTGACTATTAAAGTAGGGGAATAAATTGATGACAGTGGGGTATAATTTTTCTTTTTTTGAGTCTCACTTTGTCACCCTTGGTAGAGTGTCATGGTCTCACAGTTCACAGCAACCTCGAACTCTTGGGCTCACGTGATTCTCTTGTGTCAGCCTCCCAAGTAGGTGGGACCACAGGTGCCTGCCACAATGCCCAGCTATTTTTAGAGGCAAGGTCTTGCTCTGGCTCAGGCTGGTCTCCCACCTGTGAGCTCAGGCAATCTACCCGCGTTGGCCTCCTAGAGTGCTGGATTACAGGTGTGAGCCACCGTGCCAGACTTAGTAGTGTGATTATTAAACAAACAAACAAACAAACAAACAAACAAAAAAAACAGCAGTTATAATGAACAAACTTGGACTTAGTAGTATGATAATTAAAAAAAATACCCAAGAGCAGTTATAATGAACAAACTTCATCTAAATGTAAGAATATTTATAGATCCTAGAATTTTATAATTGAGTACAAAAACAAAAATCGCAGAACGATCTATATAAAATAATTTAATTTCTGTGTCAATTTTCAATTAATAAAATAAAATAATACATTATTTGTGGAACATACATAAATGCTAAAAGTATGAAATCACAGGCAAGAAGGATACATAACAATTTTAGAATAGTGGTTACTTACAGAAAGAGTGAAAAAAGTGGAATTAGGGAGGATACAAGGGGCAGTGAAACATTATTTGTAATATTTATTTCTTTTTAAAAAAAGCTTTGAAGTAAATTAGCCAAAATCTCAATACTTGTTGATGCTGGGTGGTAATTGTATAGATATTTGTTATATTACTCTCTATAGTATATATTTATAACATTTCACTATAATAAAAAAAACTAAAAGCGGAAAAGCAACCATAAAAATACAAGCGAAACTATTAAAGCTAAATAAAATAATATTTTAAATTTAAAAATGTGAGGTATTTTTTAGTTCTGTAGCTTTCTTTTATTCTTCTTGCTTACTGGACAACCACACAAACCCTTCTGTCACCCTCAAACAATTTAACAAAACCTCCCAAGCAAGACTGGAAGGCCAGCTTCATGCATCTGTCACTTTTCTCGCCCACCTGGAACAACTTGAACAAAGGGCTTTACCTGTGTGAGCCCATTTGATCTTCATGAGAGCCCTGCAAATGGGCACTATTGGTGCCACCATTTTACAGCTGAGAGGCTCACAGTAACTTACTGGAAGTGACAGAGACGGCAAGGAGAGGACCAGAAAAGTGGGCCGGAGAGCGGCTGAGAGCAGCAGCATTCCAGGTTGGCCGTCTCCTTTCTCACTGGGTCAAGGATGGAAGGGCCAATAAACAGAGCACCTGCTACCATGAGATGCTTGATTTAGTTCTCCCCCAACTTACTGCTCACCTATTCTAGGTGCCAGAACTTGTTCCGGGTCCCAGGGAAACAGCTAAAGGAGAGTAATGATCATCATATGGAGGGAGGGACCCCCAGAGGTGCTTCCTTCCGATGATCAACAAATAAAAAGGGCTTGGGGTTCTCTTACATTTAAATAGTTTTCCTTGCCCTCTTCGGTTCCAATAATATAAAAATTCAGTCCGTATTTGAAGTCTTTGTCATAAACAAGCAGAATCTCATCTCCGGGATATTCCTACATGAATATTATCATCAAAAGAGAAAGTTAATGTTCAATGGCCATCCAGTTCATTCCAATACTGACGCAAACTTGATCTTTCTCAAAACTACCAAGTCTAAAGGACAACCATCGTGCTAATCCATGGCTGATAACCCCAAATTGCAAAATTATTTTATTACCTTTAAAAAGCACTTAAGAACATAATGGGTCCGGGGAAATTTACCAGGCAATTTAATTTCTAAGAGAAAGGCATAAAGGAAGAGAGAGGCATTATTTTTATGTGGTATGTGGTCTGTAGCATGCTTGGAGATAAATTGGGACCAAAATTGTAAATTTAACAGTTACAGCAATATGAGAAAATAAGGGCAGATTCCTATTCTAGTTTGAACAAGGATAAACTTTTCTGGGTGTGGGATGAGACAGCCGCTGTGAAAGATCCGATAGAACTTTCCTTTTCACAGAGGATCATCAAACAGAATTCTCAAGGGGGCCTGGGCCAGGTAGCACTTGCCCACAGTAATGGAGAATGCCAGATTTGAATTTAACATTCTCTCCAACTTTTGTTATTCTGTACCAAGAACTTCTTGAGATAGGACTGAAAAATAAAGATATTATACATACCTGGATAATTTTTTTGACTGGGTGGAAATCAGATACTGCAGCTCTGTTCTTAAAGTCCTCAAAAATATCTTCTTTTTTGATAAGCTTGTAAGGCTGTTCATCGGTAACATCTTCATCTACTCGGCAGTTAAATATTTCCTGGGTCTTAGTAGTTAATACTAAAGGATAAATTTCTGGATGACCTAGGAAAAAAAAGTAGAATTTAGACATTAAATATAATCACTTAAAATATTAGCAATAGAAAATATACAATGTTTTTAGTAATTCTCCTGATTAAAATTCTAAGACTTTAAAATTATCGTTCGTATATTTAAAGTAAATTTATCTATTATAAAAATGTCAAAAAGGAGAAAAAGAAGAAAATGATGCCCCATAATACTATCCATCAAGAAAAAAATTAATATTTTGCTCTGTTTTCTTCTAGTCACTCCATATATACCTTGTATGAAATCCTAAATCCTGCTTTAAAGATTTATTGTTATGTTACAAGTATTTTACCGTCAACTTAAATAATGTTTCTAAAATATCATCTTAAATTAATTTAAATCTGTGCCATAATTTTAAACCATCCTCTTGTTGGTAGGTATTCTAATTTTTCCTCATTTGTTTCCAACTATTGTAAATAATTCTATAGACAAATATATTCTAGTTTATGAATTTTTATAACATTTCAAATTATTGTCTTGGGATAGACTTTAAAAGCGATATTATTGGTCTGAAGGTATGACCAACCCTTGTAGGTTCTTTTCAGCCTATGTCCCTTTTCTAAAACAACCCCAGCCTCACCATCTCACCTGCTGGTTGTCTCTTCCCGTGACTGGCTTCCTGCTTCACAGAGAAAACAGCCTCTGCAATAGCCCAGAATTGCCAGGTCCTGCAGCTCGGCCCACCTGTTGTTCAACTCGGGAACCAGCCTTTCTGACCTTCCCCCAGCTCCACAGGACCTGTCCTCCCATATCTGCCCTCCCTGGCCATCTTGGCCCCATCTGACTTTCTCCTCCCCTTCAAGTTTTCATACTTTTATACCACTTTTCCTAAATGGGTGTTGGAAAGAGAGGCATTGATTTGCTCAATAGTCTCCCATTTTGAAGAAACTTTTCCTGGACCCTTTATGGGACCTCTGCTCTGTAAGGCTCCTCTTTTACAGAGTCAAAGTTACTGTTACTCAGTTCTTCATAGTTTTCAATTACTGACTTCTCAAGTGGGTTGCACTAATATCCCCTTGGAATTGTGTTAATGCACCCTTGGATATAGGAAGGAAGGTGGGTGGGGAATCCCGTTTTCCCCCTCTGCCTTCCCAGTTCCAGTATTGCCCTCAGAAGAGGAGGGAGGAAGGGCTCACCATCACCCTGCTCTTCCAGTCCCTTTCCCCACCCCCAGGCCAGAACCTGGCAGCAGTGAAAGAAAGGGCTTGGGAGCATTTTTTGCCTGATGCCATCTCCTCTCTCCAGCCTTCTTCTCATTTTCTTATCTTTACCACCATCAGCTTCTGCCACACCAGTTTCAGCTTTGTATCTGCCCCCAGAACTCTCCCCACCTCAGCACTCCAAGGATCCCAGGGCCCACTCCCATCTTTCCCAAGCACCTGGGTACCCCACCATCCTCCCTCCAACTGCTGAACTGATGAGCCCCCCCCCAGGCGGAAAGTGTAAGTGTCCTCCCCATGGAGATATTTACCCCCGCCCCCAGTGGCTTTACGTATTCAGGTAATGGGGTAATGATAGTGTGCTAACACTGATTCTACGTGGGAATATTTAGCAAGTTGCAGTTTGTGTAACACTTATAATTCAAGTGGTTCGTGAATTGGACAAAGTACCCATTCTTATCTTCCTCAAAATATTAACTATAACTCCTAGCACATAGGAGACTCACTGCTGATTTGATCAACACAACCCTTTGAAAACACACTTACAATCATTCTCATGTACACAACTATGATTTAATAAAACAAAACAAAACAAAACAAAACACTTACAACAGCGTTGCGTGCCTAGTTAAAGCCACTAGGTGGAGCTGTGAGACCCACACCGGGCTAGCACCAAAAAGAAGGCGGCGGCCATCCTTCATAAACCAGGCCTTCAGACAGCCCAGAAAGCTAGCTCTCTGCAGACCAAGAAACAGAAAGGACACAGGCCAAGACTGCGTCCTAGGGTACCTGCCCCCACTAAACACACACTTGAGATTCTACTAGCTTGATTTTTGTTTTACAAGAAAACTATCTTTTCACACTAATTGGACTTCTTCGAGGCAATTTTAATATAGGCTCTAAAAGTCCTTTATCTAGAAGTTGGTAAAATGAGTAGACTGTTTTCAGCTGGCGTTGGCAATCAGTAGTAACCGCCAGCACCTGGCAGCCAACAGCCCACACAGAACTTCCACAGTAAGTATTCAAAAGGTAATTTATAGAACTTGCATGAATAACAAGCACTGTACTTTAACTTCAGAATTTTAAGTGCTGTGAAAGCAATTGAACAGAGTCATGGTTGACAGAGCAGTCAAGGAAGGCCCACAGAGTAGGTGAGAATGGAATGATGCGGGAGTTGCCTAGAGATCCAAGGGAAGATGTATTCAGGCATCAGGAGCAGCAAACGCAAAGGCCCTGAGGCAGGAATCAATCTGCAATGTTCTGTGCTGAGGAAGGCTGGCGGACTGCCGCTCAAGGGAAGGGAGCAGGAGACAAGGTTAGAGAAGAAATGCAGATCCAGGACCACTGTACCAAGTTTCCACTGGCAAAGAGCCACGGGGGAGTTTAAGCAGGGAAGAGGCATGGTCAGGTCGCTGCATGTAAATGGATTGAAGGAGCCTGAGCGGAAACAGGGATGTCAGTTAGAGCCTTAGGAGCCATGCTAAGTGAGGGATGTGGAGATTTGGACCAAGGTTGCAGATGGGTTTGAGACATATATTAGAGGTGAAATTGACAGAATTTGGGCTGGATGGGATGAGAGTGGGGATGAGTTGAGGAGAAAAAAGGAACCTAGGATGACTCCCAAATTTCTGGGCAGTGCATTCATCACTAGGTAGCATATCTTGCTCTAGGCACCGTGCTGAGGGCTGACGCCAGGACCGCTCACCTGTCACATCCTCCTGCTTACGCCACATTTCTGCCCCCTCGAATACCCTGGCCCATGCTCCCACCTTCTTTCCCCTGACATGCCACCACAGCCTACTGACTGGATGGCCTGCCTCTGTCCTTTCTTCTGCACGGCCTGTAGTCTGGGTGACCCTTTAAAAACAGAAGTCGGATCACTTTGCTCTCTGCTTAAATACCACCAATATTTCTTCATCCTATATGATTAAAAGCCAAAATCTTCACAGCGGCCTACAAGGAATTTAGAACCTTTTCCTGCTCACCCTCACTGTTTCCTTTCTGTTTCTGAAAGTGAAGTGTGGCACCTAACTCAAGTCTAAGGGAAATGGTCCCCCTTCATCCCACCAAAACGTCCTGGTGGAATAAAATGACTTAGCCTTTCAAAGTAGGAACAACATCAGTTTAATTGTCTAAGTTTGAGTTTATTTGCTTAAAAATCAATCTCTTTCCTTGAAATAGCGGAATCTTACCATGAAGTACAGATAAGTATTACCTATGAGTCAGAATTTAAAATATGCTATTCTAATAAAAGTAATAACTTGCAGGCTTACAATACTATACAGCTACAAAGGTCTTTCAATAATCATAGAATAGATTTTTAAGGGACTGCTTGGTCCTTGTCTATTTCTCAGTTTGAAATTCTCTTTTCCACTCTTATTTTTTATTCTTTAAGTTTTTTTATTTTACATTCTAAATGATATGGTGTAATTTTAGCCCAAGTACATTTTGATCCATCACTTCAATTTGTAGTAGTCTCGCCTGCTTGTTACATATTAAAATATTATAAAACTAAGGACGTAAATTCTAAATCATATTTCCACTTACCCATGACCTCCATATTTACTGGTTCCACTTCTTCATTAACTAGAATAGTAAAAAATGATGTCAAAATTACTTTTTTGAGTCAAATGTTATTACAGTTTTTTACCATTACAATTTTTTTCTTTTTCCTCTTTTTTTAAAATTTTTTATTTTTTTAAATTTAAGACAGAATATCGCTCTGTCGCTTGGGTTAGAGTGCAGGGGCATCATCATAGCTCACAGCAACCTCACACTTCTGGACTCAAGTAATCCTCCTGCCTCACCTCCAGACTATCTGGGACTACAGGCAGGTGCTGCCACCCCTGGCTAATTTTTTACTTTTAGTGGAGAGGGGGACTCGATGTGGCTCAGGTTGGTCTCCTAAGCTCAAGCAATCCTCCGCCTTGGCCTCCTAAAGTGCTAGGATCACAAGCATGGGCCACTGTGCCTGGCCACAATTATAATTTTTTACCAAACCTTAAAACACAAAACATGAATACAAATACAATGAAAACTTAAACTATCTTGTGAATAATTAGAGAAAATATGAATAATTATCTTTCATACAGAGTTATCTCTTAGTGCCACCTATATTTACTGTGACATTTATTATATGGCATATGGCATTTAATTGCTATAAATGAATCAAAAGTCACAATTAATCTCCATATATTTAATTCTGCATTTGCCATCTTTATGATAGCAAAAATATTTCACTTTGTTTGATGTAGAAAGCCACAATCATTTTGGCTGCTAACATACGTGCAAACACTAAATTCACAACATATCCCATTAAACGAAAAGCAATCCTACCAGGTAATACCACGTTTGGTCTTTTTTTGCCTTGTGTTGCCTTTTTTGGGCCGCCTGGACTCTTTTCTTTGGGGTTTTTGGGTGCCATGGTTTTGACGTAGGCTGTGCAAAGAGATGACATCATCAATAAGCTCTAGTTTACAATTTCAAACATGAAGCAGTATCACCTATTGAACGTAAGAATATGTTGTCTAAGTTTTGCCCTGGACTAAATCAACATGTATTTTCACAGAGTGGGTGTTCTGCCACCAAAGGCTTATTGCAACAACAAGCCTGCTGATAATATCCTGCTGTTCTGGTGGAACCGTTCAGCTGGAGCACACTATGTGACCTGCCAAAACATCAAGGTTTCGGTTGCAGGCCCTCCCAGGGAAATGCGACAGAGGACACTGGTTCACTTGTCTCCAGCTGAAGTTCCCATCCCAGGCAGAGGCTTGGTGGTAGCTTGTACTGGGCTCCCCAGCAGCCACCTTGGATACCAAGAGAGAGGCCTGCCATATGTATCTATGTACGTAATTTTTAAATTAACATCATTTAAATTGTACTTTTGTCTTGGCCTTCTTTGCACAGAGAATGCCTCCAAAACAAATAAAAAGGGAAAATAATTAGTACCGTAAGTAGTGATAACTGCTAAGGAGAAAGATAAAGTAAGAAAAGGAAGGGAATTGTAGGAGGGGGAGGTTGTAATTTTATATTAGATGACCTGGGGAAGCTTCGTTCAATGATATGAGAGCAAAGACCCGAGGAAGGAAGAGGCCAGAAATGCAGGATGTGGGGGAGGAAGAGTGTTTCCAGGTAAACAGTAAATCCAAAGGTTCTGGGCAGGAGCACGCCTGACACATTTAAGAAAACAGCAAGAAGGCTATCATGGCCAGAGCAGAGGGAGAGGGAAAGACCAGAGATGAAGCTGATCAGAGCAGTGGTGGGGGTACATGAGTCAGCTTTGCTGCCGTAACAAGTGACCCCCAATTCTCAGCAAGATATGAAGACAAACATTTATTCCTTTTTAGGTTATATACTATGAGTGTGGATGAGGCTGAAGGAGCAGCCCCTATCTGACACATGCTGCTTCTGTAACAAGAGGAAAAACAACAGAGCTAATGGCTTCCAACATCTCTCCTTGGCACTGGCACATTGTCCCTCCTGCTCACACTCCACTAGTGCAAGCCAGTCATAGAGTCAACCCTAAGAGCAGGGGAGGAATTCTCTGCCTGCTTGGCAATAAGTGGGAAGGCTTGCTTCTCTTACAGGGAGGGGAGGCAATGAAGAGAACAGGCGTATAATATACCACACAGGGCTAGGTCACGCATGTGCGAAAGGACCTTGGCTTTCACTCTGCAGGAGGTGGACAGCTTTGAGCTGAGAAGTTACTTTACTTGACCTGCCTCACAATTTAAGGATCAATATGGCAGCTGTGCTGAGAGAATACTTCAGCAAGGAAAGGGCTGAATCGGGAGATCCAATGGAAAGACATTTAATAATCCCTGGGAGAAATGATGCTAACTTAGGTCAGGGAATTGAGAAGGGGATGGAAAAAGTGACTGGACTCGGGGTATATTTTGTAAGTAGAGCCAATAGGATTTGGTGGTGACTCGGATTTAGGGTCTGAGAGAAAGGAAGGATCAAGCATGACATCAGTGACTTTTGCCTAAGATGCTGAAAGCATGGGTTGCTGTACACCGAGATGGCGACCCCAAGGGAAGAGCAGATTTGAAAAGGAGTTCAACTGGGGAAATGTGACATGAGCCTGTAAACTGGACCATAGACTCTAGAGGATGAGGATTGTGTTTTTTCCCATTATTGTAACCCCTGCAACTGAATGAACTGGAAAAAAAAAAAAAAGTCGAATTAATGACTCCTTGGTCCCCTGCTTCCCTTCTGCTATTCTTAGCTTCTGGATTTCCAGTCTAAACAAAAGGCTTTTGCCTAGTGGTCTATGGAATACCCTGTATATATGCCCTATTAATTTTCCATCGCTGTTGTAACTAATCATCACAAACTTTGTGACTTAACACGCATTTATTCTCTTCCAGCTTTGTATTTCAGAAGTCTGGCACAGGGGTCCCTGGGCTCAGATAAAGGAGTCAGCAGATATTTGTTTCCTCGCCTTACCTAATTTCTGGAAACCACCAGCAGTTCTTGGCTTATGGCCCCTTGGCTCCTTTCTCCATCTTCAAAGCTGGGAGGAGGTGGGGGAAGAAGGTGCTAAATCCTTCTCTTCACACAGCACACTCTGCCCTCATCTTCCTTCCTCTTCCACTCATCTTGTGACTTCACTGGGCCCACAATAATCTCCCTAATTGAAGGTCAACTGAGTGGCAACCTTAATTTCATCTATGACCTTAATTCCTCTTTAATTCAGCAGTAAATGAGGCAATCACATTGAACATGCATTAGATGTGTGCTACCTTACCAGCATAGCCCATCTACTACTTTCACAACTATTAATTGACTTCTTTGTCTGAATTATTGACCAAGGGTAGTTATTGACCTAGGGACAAAGGACTCATGACCACATTGGTCAAAAGGCTTTTAGAAGTCCTAATTCTTCTTAATTGAAAAGCATTATATCTAAGTTGCTAGGCATTATAGTTAGAAACAGTCACTGGCTGAGATGAATATAGTCTAAAATGGAAAGAAAATGATTACTTTGGCAGTAGCCGCCTTAGATTGTATTTGTGTTTCAGACATAATTTTATAGTTTTAGTAACTGCAAATAATACAAATCCCGCCAATATTATATCTAGAAAATAAGTCACTTCTAATTGGAGGTATCTAAACCAAATGAGTAATGTAATCTGTATAATTTCAATAAACACATTTATACAAGTGTATTTTTTATGGAGATCTTGCTTTTCAAAAAATTTCAACAAAAATACTGCTTTTCAATGATAGCAGGGCTTACTAGGTTTTTTCATAAAATTATGTTTCATAGAGTGACTATGCTGTATCTTCCAAATCTTACTTTTCCATTAAATAAAAGATCTGAACAATTTTCAATACCAGATATTACTTTACTAAGATTACTCTGAAGTGCTTGTTTTTTTTCTGAGATCAACTGAAGTCAATTTGTAATTGTTCTGAGTAGCAGAAGAGACATTTCGTCTACTCCTAAAGTAAATGTTGTGCCTGACCAAGTGGCTTGTATTTTGGTTGGTTTTCAAAGGACTAGAGCTGATTGAATTTCAAAACAGAAATGGTAGATGGTAACACTTAGAAATGTTTAAGCATTTTGTTAAAATATTTTAGCTATTGGGCGGCGCCTGTGGCTCAGTGAGCAGGGCGCCAGCCCCATATACCGAGAGTGGTGGGTTCAAACCCAGCCCCGGCCAAACTGCAACAAAAAAATAGCCGGGCGTTGTGGCGGGCGCCTGTAGTCCCAGCTACTTGGGAGGCTGAGGCAGGAGAATCGCCTAAGCCCAGGAGTTGGAGGTTGCTGTGAGCTGTGTGACGCCACGGCACTCTACCGAGGGCAATAAAGTGAAACTTTGTCTCTACAAAAAAAAAAAAAAAAGAAAAAAAAAATATTTTAGCTATTAAAATCATTTGTTTTCTTTGTAAACTAATTTTTCCATTTCAGAATACCTGTGGGCTACTAACGTACAAAGGTCACTTTTTCTAGCTTGGATGTTGACAGCAAAAGACATTAGAGACCAACAAAAGTAGGTATTGAGCAAGTGCTTGGTATGACAGTCACAACCGGTGACAGTCGTTGAGCAGCATGGCATCCACAGCCATGATCTGGTTCCAAACTAACTCTCTGGACTTGACCATGGCTATATCCTTTTATGATGCTTCGATTTAGGAGGGTAACTACTATAGACGAAGGGATAAGTGGTAAAAATTGAATTGACACAATACAGTGATTTAAACCCCTATTAATTTATTCACGTAACACACTGTGAAAGTTGCCAGAATCAAAGTGCAGTCATGTGTTAACAACTTTAACAAACAGAGCCAACAAAGCCAGAAAGGAGGATTTTCCTGCAGAAATGCCCGATAACAAGCAAGATCACAAAAGACTGTACAAAACTACAACCTTGCACGAAGGTCATTGCAAACTTATACACATACAAATCCTTTCTCGAGGACATCTGTCTAGCAATTGCCTGTCCAACCTCAGCCTGGTGCCACCTTTGTAAGGGATCCTTGTAGCCAAAAATAATTATCCCCAGACAATGATGTGATCCTCCTCATTTTTCCCTTCAGAGTTTTGTCTTCTTTTACCACCCTAAATGCACATAGTTTTTTTTACCACCCTAAATACACATAGTTTTTAATGGCAGGAGTATTCCCATTGCAATGCCTATTTCTGAATAAATGAAATTTTCTGCTGGAGAATCTTCCCTGTTTGCTATTTAGGTTGACAGCACACACCTGTTTTCATGCTCCCATCTGTTGCCTATGCGAATGTGTGGCGTATTTCCAGCCATGAAATGGAAATCATGAGATGTTGATTCTGAAAGACCAGTAGCATGGCTACAATTTCTTTCTCTTCACCTGGGGTCTCCTTAGGAAACTCTCCCCTTCCTGAGTTGTCTTCAATGACCTTATCTAGGTGGTCCTCATTCTCTTTTCTATTCCCAAAGTATTTACAAGTGTATCATGCTTACCTCTCATCTTTTATTTAAAACAGTGATTTAGAATAAAACCCCAAACTAACATCTTGAGCATCTGGTAAATGTGTCCACGAGAACTACTAATACTTAGGAAATCTCTACCAAGACCCTGATTAAACTTCAAGATTCTCTTGGATTCTTCAGCTGTCTTTTGGCAAGTACACAACACTCACCCCCCACCCCACCCCCCTTCCAGATACTCATTCCTACAATGGTCTATTCTTCTGTGTCTCCCTCTTCAGACCTACTTCCTCTTATTGCTGAGATTGGATATTTACTCATTTGCTATTATTATACTTCTCCCTTCAAAATGTCTCTGGAACATCTCCTCCCAGACTGGCGTTCCTAACCTGCTTTATGCCATGAGCCTCTGTGGCAGCCTGGTGAAGCCCATGCATCAAATGAAAACATGGCTTGCGAGGGAGACAGGTTACATGGAACTATAGTTATTACAACATTCTAAATTAAACAATAATTTGCGTGCTTTTTATTGACACATTAAAAACAAAATCTAGTCATGGATCTACTAATTACCTTAATTTTGAGGTAGCAATGAGCATAAATAATATATCTGCAACATCTGTAGTGTAATAAGAAAAGAGCTGTAATTTGTTTTGATGACAAAGTCACAGATCCTGCTAATACTACTGTGGTCTGTTACCAAATGCCTACATTTCAATTGCTGGTTAGTGAAAATAAACTTGTAATTAAAAAAAAAATCCACACATTCTTCTCCCTCTCCCTTTCACCCTCGATCATGGACACTTAACTGGCCTCTCTGCCTCTGTTCTATCTAGAACAATCACTCATGAGCACTCTTCCTAAAATGCCAATCTTCCCTGTGTAATGACTTTTGTGGGTCCCTATTGACCAGAGCAGAATCTCTTCCAGTATTACAGACATGGAGCTCATTGGAGCTGCAAATTTCCTGGTCTCACTCTGATTCTGTAGACCTAGGGCGGACCCTGGGACTCCGCATTTTAGAAAGTACTATGAGGCAGTCTTGCATTGGTGATCTTCAGACCAGACTTTGAAAAACAGGGTGGAGTCCAAACTTGTATTTATGGCCTTCAACACCCTTCACAGCCCTCCTCACCATACCCACCTTTCCAGTTTTACTCAAGCTTCACAGGGTCATCATCCATTTCCAAACAGTCTTGGGGCATCTCACCTCCCTCTCTGGAGAATCCTTTTCCTTTCCAGCCCTCCTGTGCCCCCAGCTCCAAGCGTGTGTGCATCTTTCTGCTTGCTTAAAACTTACTCATCCTTCAAGGCATAACTCCATTATGACCTTCTTTCCAAAGCCTCCCTGACTTTCTCACTCAGGCTGAACCATCTTGCTCTCCCTGACACTTTCCAATCACGCTGTGTGTAGCTAATTGTGTCAGGTCACTGCAGGGGGAAAGGGTCTCAAACTCAGAGCTGAAAGATTGCTGTGAATTCATTCAGCATTCAGCATACACTGGGGAGAAGGACAGAGAAAGTATTGAGTAGCAATTAGAAACCAGGTCAAGTAGTCGCTAAAGGAATAAGACAAGGCCACTACTTTCAAAGAGTTTGTGTTCCTGGTTCATCTCCCTCTCTCTTTACTCCAGCCTTTTAAAAACAGTCCTGAAGTCATCTCTCTAACTACTTCAGCTCACATTAATCTTTTCTGCTTTGACCCCCCACCAATACCGATGAACAACCTGAACCATGCTGTTTTTGAATTCATTCATTCATGGCTCATTGAGCTGTTACTATGTGCCAGCAATGTGATAGTCCCCGGAGACACCTGTGACCAAAACAGCAGCACCTGCCCTCAAAGTTCTTGGAGTGTCGTTAACTGCTTTCTTGCTGTTATTTTTGTCTCCCTGGCTAGCATGGAAGTTCTCTGAAAACAGGGAAAGTCTTGCAATTTTTTGTACTGTTCACTGCCACTACCACATTCGCTGGCCCAAGGAGCGTTTTAATGCCCTTGAGAGAGTGAAATACTTGTTTTCCACGCCTCCCTTCCATTCAGAGTTTTCCTTACCTGATGCCGCCGCTAACCTGAATGGAGAGAATCCTCTTTCCAGAACCCTGGAGAAAAGCTCCTTCGAGAGGTGGAGATGAGAGTTTGACCCTTCTAAGAAAAACAAATCTGCGAAGCACAAACTGCGGTTCCTCCGCTGGCCGTTGCTAGGACGCATCCGTTGCTAAGAAAAAAGAGGCGAGGCGTCTGCTGAGATTGACAGAGGACCACCACCAATACAGTGTCCTCTCCCTACCAGGCCCTTTCAAAGCAAACTTGTGACTGGTTGCCTTGATGTGACGTCCTCCAACAAGTCCTGGGCTTTGTCTGCAGTTTTCCACCGCGAAGAGAGTTTTGTAATTTAGGTGCTTTGGTGACAGTGGTCTGGTCTGACAACCCTCCCATCCCCCGAGGTCTGACAGGCTGGGTCACGCTTCACAGCCACCTCTACCGTACACGAAGGGGAATCCTGGGCTGTGGACGCTCGGAGCCTGGAGAGAAGGGTGTTATGAAGCTGTCTGCCCGGGAATCCTTGGGGCTGCTTCCCTATTTACCCTCTGCGGATAGAGGGGCCCTCCTGGGGACCTTTCCTGGATGGCGGTGTGGAGAGGAGGTCAGGCAGGACCGGGTGTCGTGGAGGACCCAGAACTTAAACTTATAATGTTACATTTTCCTCTTGCCAAAATAACTTTTATCTAGAGATTGACTCAAAACTGGAATTCTGAGTCTCTGGAGGAAGAAACTTGAATCCCTGAACGAAAGCACATGTAGTGAAAATAGGATGGAACCTGTTAGGCTAGGGCCCACGTGACACAGCTGGCTGGTCAGATTAGGTCCTGCCTGACCTTCGCCCCTGGCCTCTCGTCCTTACTGTTTTGTAAATTGAGCACCCACGATAATGATGCCTATCTTGAGTAATTTAGGTGGATTGATTTAGATTAGCTTTTGAATTGGAATGTTGTAAGAGGTCACTGAGTTATGATTGTTATTTAAAATAAGGGTTAATGTAATATTTGGTTTGAACTTTTACGTATAAAACTGTAGTTTGGAAATGGAAGAACCGAACAGTCTTGGAGAGGCTACTCTCACTGTTCTCCAGAATTGCTGACCTTCTGACAAAGTTTGGTGGACCTATCCCCATCTTTGCATACTGGCTGACAATGACATGTGACCCGACCCTCTCCAATGGGTAACATGAGTAACTCGAAGCTTCACTTTTTTCCCCTGCGATTGTGATTCCTATGGGATTCATACAGTGACGCTCATCTCTCTGAACACTGTTTTTCCTCCTTTCCTTTAAAAAATGATTATAACTGCCTAACTTGAAACTGGCAAAATTTAATAAAGCAATGCAATTGACTGCTGTAATTGGTCTAAGTTAATTTTCACACCCAAATTAAGTTAAATATTTCATTGAGAAGAGGCTTATAGATGTATAACGTGGGACTTAATGGTCCTAAATGAATATTGGATTTTACGTGGTGTGTAGAAAGATCATGTGGATTCTTTCAAATTTCTGAAGAATGTGTATTTATTAAAGAAATCATGAAAAAAAAAAAAAGCCCCAGGAAGAGGTCTTATCTTAATGCTGTGATGCCCTTTTCCTAGGCTCATCCACTCCTTGACAGTGACTTAGCCCCCCACCCTAGTCCTGAGTCTTCTTTTTTCACTTTGCCTTCTCCTGGTGGCATACTGTATTCCCCTCATCTTCAGCCATCACCTCAACACTTACCAGGGACTTCCATTTTCATATTCTCAGCCTAATACATTTCTTAAGTTCCAGACATGAATTTCCACTAGCTACTGGACATTTCCAACTACCTACGTAGTTCAGTTCACAGTGTTTAATTGTTGCTAAAAAAAAAAAGACACTGACTGAAGGAGGGAATGAATGGATTACTGTACCACAGCCACCACAGTTTAGCAGAGCCAAAGTCAACTCATTATCTTTCAGAAGCTTTTTGTTCCTCCTTGATTCCCTTCCTCAGTTAATAGCATCACTGTGAATCAGTTTGCAACATTAGAAATCTGAGAGTCATCCTGACTCATTACCCACTGACCACAGCTAGCGTATCAGTAAGTCCTCCCATTTTTCTTTCTTAAATATTTCTCAAATACTCCATCTCCTTTTAGCCATCCTTTGCCTCTCCCTTATTTCAGGGATGCTTTATCTCTCACCCAGATGGTGGTAATAGTCTCTTGATTTGTTCTATCTCCTTCCCTCTAATTTATTTGCCAAGTTGCCACAGAATATTCTAAATCAGAAATTCAATCCTGACATTACTCTGCTTCACTATCTCAATCTGGCACATGGTACCCTGTACAAAGAGGGATCTGAAAGAGTCCAGAAAGATACCTAGAAGGTAATGAGCTATTTTTCTAACCTCATCCCCTACCTCCCTCCCCAGTCCAACCCATGCTTTTGTCCAGTGCTTCTCAACTGAAGACCCCTAAGTGCCAATGGGCATGAAACCACAGAGGTCAGAGGTCGGTAGTAGGCTGATGGTAAAAAGGGTTATAACTGAAGTAGACTTCTGTAACTGAGATATATTTGTTTGCTATAAAGAATTCATAAAGTTTTTGCATTCTGCTCTACAATGTATTTGTGTTTGATTTTTTTAAATGTCTAAAGTGACTATTAACTACAACTGACATAAAATGGAATAAACACAAAGAAACCCTAGGTGATTGTGATATGCTTGTCTCCTGGCTTTCCATAGCCTCTACGATCCAGCTCTGATGACACGTGGCCCCCAACCACACCCCTGTGCCCAGCCCTGTCACAACTGTGTGTCTGCCCATCCCACTACCCCCACCTGCACCTCTCCCTCACTCGGTAACGCCTTCCTGTGTCTTTATTACCTGGTAAACTTCTGCTTATTTTTCCAAACCCAACTCAAATGTTACCTTCTCTGTAAAGCTTACTGGTACTCTATATAGGCATCCAGACGAACTAGTCACCCTATCCTCTGTTTTTCCACTATAGCCAGTCCTATGTCATGTAACAGTGGCTTGTTCACATGGGTGTCTCCCATCTGAACTTTGTGGCAGGGATGCCGTCTCATTCCTTTCTACCTCCATTGTCTAACTCAGCGTCTGACATAGGTGGCGTCATTCAATACATATGTTGAATTATGTCATTGATTGACTATTCTTGAAGTCTGAAAGGAGCTCTATTAACAAAACATGCTTTGTATCCTTCCAAAGAATTTCTCTTTCTTAAAAAAAATCCATAATCCTTTGCAGATTTAAGGAAGTAGGGGCTGTAACCTTGTGATTTGGATCAGACAAGCCTTTCTGTCATCTTTAGAGAAACCCCAAGGGGCTGTCCATTAAATGGAATTAGTCATAAGTTACAATACAAAAAAAGTTAGAAATTGAATAGGAAATGTTTAGTGATTTCTTCATGTTGTAAACTCATGATTAACCATCTGTCTTTTTTTTTTTTTTTTACCATCTGTCTTTTAACAGGAGTGGTAAGAAATAAATGAAGCCTCACCTGGGTAGGTAGTGAACACTCACATGTTTTCTCAAGGGATGCTGGATTGAATTTTCCTGAGATGTGAAGATATTTAAAAATTAAATTTAGTTTTATTAGTTGAGTGTAAATGTAATGAGACAAAAAGTCATAAGGTAAAATACTTCTCTGATTCTTTAAGGACATCTTGATAAACTTCAGATTGGGTTTGCAAAAGGATAATCTGACAAATTGACAAGTTAGATGTGAGTTGTGGATTTTTACTAATTATTTTAGTGAGTAACTCTACCAACCCCTTATATGGATATATTTTTTTTAAAAAAAGAGTTGAGAAACCAAGGCTGGAGGATCCTATTTCATGCCTGGGAGGGAGAAGTGTCCTTCTTTGAGCCCTAAACTGCTGAGATTACCACATGTTTTCCAAGTGTTTGGGGGAAAATTACCACAACCTATTGCATGAAGAACTGAGGAGCATTGCAGAAGAATATTCAGCTTTGGAAATAAGAAAACAAGATAACCCCCGCCCCCACCCTCGACCTAGGAACAAAGATCTAGCTGTTGGAAAAATAGGCCAATTGTGGCAATTCTAGAAAAAAAAGGGATTAAAATTTTAATGACAAATTAGAATATGTGCAAACTAACATGAAGAGACATTTACTTCTGTGCAAAATGGGCTTGATTCTACTGGGGAGGACTCAGGCTGTACCTGGCTCCAGTAATTGTTAACCCCTTCCACAAAGGAAGGCAGACCCCTACAGCTGTTTTGTTTTGTGCGTTTTTTTTTTTGCCATTCAACATTTTATTATTTTTTTTTTTACATATGCATGTGTTTATTAGATTTCCACTTTTTGCCTTCACGAAATTAAAAAGGCTTAAAATTTAATAACAATAGCAATGTTTAAGGTAAGGACTAGAAACAAAAACCTTATAAAGAGGTTTGCCAGTGTTTCTGCCCCTATCATTTTTTTCTCCCAATTTTATCCTGTAAGGGTTTTTGCTTGTTTGTTTTGGTTTGATTTATAGTATTTTTGTCTTTCCTCTCTACCTGGTGGAGGTGGGGTACTATGTCTGATCTGGCTGGCAAAGCATCCTACAGCAGGCTGCAGGCAGCAGGTATCTCCACAAGAGCCAAGGCAAGGACTGAAGAGAAAAATATGGGGCCTTGTGGTAGCAGAGTAGACTTATCAGTGAGCATGGGTGAGACTCCACTCCCTGCACCCTGAAACAGCTGGTGATGTGAGAGGCCTTATATGGTGGTTACAGCCCCTACAATATCATTGCACGATATTAGTTCTGCTTGTATCATGATCATGCCATTAGAGACTTCAAATATTTTTAAGGTGGAATCACTTAAGTAATACTGTATTTAAGAAAATTAGATTGAAGCCTAAATTTGTCACTTTCTGGATAAAAGGTATTAGACAAACTCTTAAATTTTCTAAATTTCCTCTTCCAAATGATAATAGATTCCTCAGAGCCAAGGCAGATAAAAGGTGAAGTCAATCAGATCACTTCCCCAAGGACTTTCTTGAAAAGATATTAAATTTCCCCTAGAAAGCTGCAAATAGGCTTGTCAACTAGTTGGGGTTTCCCCAGGGGAGTTTATATATAACAGGAGAAAAATACATTTCTTCTGCTCTAAACCAAACAGATGGCTTCAGATTTGAAATAAAATCTATATTTTAAGTTTTTTTTTTCTTTTTTTTGAGACAGAGTCTCACTCTGGCTCCCTGACTAGAATGCCATGGCATTATAGCTCACAACAACCTCAAGTTCTTGGGCTCAAGAGATCCTCTTGCCTCTGTTTTTCTATTTTTGGAAGAGACGGGGTCCCGCTCCTGTTCAGGCTGGTCTCAAACTCCCGACCTCAGGTGATCCACTCGCCCTGGCCTCCCCAAGTGCTAGGATTACAGGTGAGACCCACTCTGCCCAGCCTATGTTGAATATTTTTGCCACTTACAAATTATTAAGTTCAAAAAAGGTAATATTCCTATCCCTGAGTTTAGTCAGTTTTAAAATGTAAATTTTGAACACTTTGCTATACTCCCCCAAAGTTGTGTAATTTGGAAAATTGTGTTTAATAAATTATTTCAAATGTAAAGAACATGTATATTTGTTAACAGAAATTGGTTCTTCCCTATTTCCACTAATAAGTGGTGAAAAAATTTGAAGTATTAATATGAAGGAATGCCAGATTGTTAGCCTGTACAGATTGCTGGCAGATCTTAACCTGTCTCTTCCCCATAGCATTGCCATGAAAAGCCCAGCAGAGTGCCTCAGGTATGGTATATACTCAAAGAATAGTTGTTGAATCAGAATTAATCTTAAATTCTGCTCAACATGAATTTACGGAATTGCCTCTGTCCTTTGGTGACCATGAAGTGTAGATCTGGCTCTCCAACTGTGTACCAGATATTTCCACTTCTATGTCCGATACGCAGTTATCCAAAGCATGGCCCTTGGGTCAGTGCCAACCAGGAAACATTTGTCACTAGCTCACAAGTTCATGAAGTATTTGTCACTCATCTACAACAAAAGAAGTACAGAAACTGAAAGAGTTTAAAATCTTTTTAGCAATTTGACAGAGTAACTTTATGCTATGTAGAGATGTGGATTTCAAATGCCTTTATTCTATTCTTCCGGCAGTTTATTTGCTCTGTATTTTATAGAAGCATCAGCCAGCGAAAGAAATGACTAGAGTGCTGTGGCATTATAGCTCACAGCAACCTCAAGTTCTTGGGCTCAAGAGATCCTCTTGCCCCCTGTGACAGTATAAGCAGCACTCTAGAGCAGGAGTCCTCAGACTTTTAAAACAGGGGGCCAGTTCACTGTCCCTCAGACCGGTGGAGGGCCGGACTATAGTTTAAAAAAAAACTATGAACAAATTCCTATGCACACTGCACATATCTTATTTTGAAGAAAAAAAAACAAAATGGGACCAAATACAATATTTAAAATGAAGAACAAGTAAAGTTAAATCAACAAACTTACCAGTATTTCAATGGGAACTATGGGCCTGCTTTTGGCTAATGAGATGGTCAATGTCGGGTTCCATATTTGTCACTGCTAGTCGTAACAAGTGATGCAAGTGTGCATCAGTTAGTCTAGATCTGGTTGGAGATTTCAGATGTTTCATGCTGGAAAAAGTCTGTTCACAGACATAAGTGCTGCCAAAGATGGTTGCCATTTTGAGTTCATGGTTCCTGAGATTAGAGTATGTGTCAGAGGGGAGAGATGCATAGAAATTAGGAAGGCTGCTTGACTTGAATGCATCTCTCAGAGAGTCATAATTCTGCAGTTCAGCCAGTTCCATTTGGTAAATCGTATCCACATTTTCAATGTCAATAAAAAATGGGTTACGGAAAAGCTGTATGTCCTGTTCATGGAGATGAAGCTCTTTAAATCTAAATTGGAACTCCTTTTGCAACTTTTCCAGTGAATCCACACATGTTTTATTTGGGAATGCAACCAATGGATTTTCTGCTAACAGATTTTGAGTTGTGGGGAGATGGCAGAAATTTTCCTCTTTCACTTGTTTGATGAGGAGACCTAATTTTACTTCAAATGCTTTCACATGTGATTGCATATCACAGATGAGCTTCCCCTTTCCTTGAAGTTGCACATTGAAACTGTTGAGTAGCTCTGTTACATCTTTCTGTCAGAAAGGCAAGGTGCCATTTTCATTCTGCATCACTGAGCTCTGGTACTTCTTTGTTTTTTGAAAGCAGAAAAGCTGTAATCTGTGGAAGTAAGTCATAGAAATGTTTCAAAATTCTCCCTTGACTCAGCCAATGGACTTCTGTGTGGTACGGAACATCTTCAAAGGCAACATTTAGCTCAGACAGAAATTCCTAAAATTGTCTGTGGTTTAGTGTATTACCTCTAATGAAGTTAACACAAAATACCACACTTTTCATAACAGAGTCCCACTTCAGTGATTTACTACACAGTGCTTGTTGGTGGATGAGGCAGTGTACGGCTATTGGATGAGAATGGTTATGTTTGTCCATCTCTTGGTTCTTAGACCCCACCCAGCTTCCCCGAAAATAAGACATCCTCCGAAAATAAGACATCCTCCGAAAATAAGACCTACTTACAGGAAAGATAAGACATCCCCTGAAAATAAGACCTAGCGCATCTTTGGGAGCACACCTTAAAATAAGTCTTATTTTTGGGGAAACAGAGTAGGAGCACCATCAGTTGTCACACTGGCTAGTTTTGCCCAGTCCAGCTCCAAACTATTCACAGTTTGGCAAACCTTTTCATAAATATCCTCTCTTGTAGTTGTTCCTTTGATGCTTTGCAGTGCAGCAAGCTCTTCTGTGACTTCGAAATAGTCATTTGTACCATGAATAAAAATTAGAAGTTGTGCAGAATCATGAACATCATTACTTTCGTCAAGTGCCAAGGAAAAATAGGAAAGGTTTTTGCGGATTTTTGCAAATGCTGATGCAAATTGTCTCCCATTTCTTCAATCCTTTATGTAATTGGGGGTCCTGAAAGACAAAATACAGTGAGTCCGGCCTTCTCTGGACACATCTCTTTGGCAACAGAAAGAAGGCATTCTTTAACAAATTCTCCCTCCATGAATGGTCTGCCAGTGCACACTATTATCTTGGCAATTTAAAAACTTGCTCACAGTGATGAAGTATTTAGCTGTTTCTGCTTCACAAACATATTTTGCTGAGTTGTCAATGTATATTTCAGTTTTAACATTTTATCTTTTCTCACTTTTCTGACCAAACTATCATATTTATCTTTATGTTGAGTTTGATAATGTTGACACAAATTATATTCTTTGAACACAGATGCTATATTCTGGTATATCAAACACACAGCTCTTTCCTTGTACTGCATGAAAAAGTAATCATAAGTCCACTGTTCTTTGAATATCCTACACTCCAAGTCAATTTTTCTCTTTCTTGATATCATTGTTTCCTAGGGATTCCAAATTGCTATTAATAAAATACCAATATATATATATATATATATATATATATATATATATATATACAGTGCTCCAAAAACAATATACCAGCAATAACTTTGCCCACACAGAGACATATAGACTGCACTGCTCATCAATGCAGTCTGATCAGTGTCCATCAATGCAGCCTTGCCAGTCCACATCATTTCAGCCTCACCAGTGCCCATATGGTGGAACTCCACTTTTACCTTAGGCTCACCCTGGTGTGGTGTGGGAACAGGCATGATTACAGAGCCAGTTCCTCCACCATCTTTCCAGTTTACACTACCCTGTGTGAACCGCACTGCAATCTGTGAACTCACTCAGGAATTTGATCGCATGGGTGAGAAGACCCATGCGATCAGATTCCACTGCAGGAAAAAAGAAGGCACATATGCCTTTTTTCTTCCAAATCTAATGCACTGCTCAGAGATCGCATCAGTGTGAACCCGGGCTTACACAGCACACAACATACAACATCATACACAACTGAATAGCAATCAGAATATAAATGCACTTACTGGCAATTAAATTGAGTTTCCTACTCCTCGGCTGTCTGCAGAGCTGGATTAAGTTCCCAGGGGGCCCTAGGCAGATTACCAGTTTGGGGCCCTCATGTGATAACACCGAGCACTGACCATTTGCATTAATACTGACTGCTGACCATTTGCAATAACACTGACTGCTGACAATTTGCATTAATACTGAGTGCTAACAATTTTCATTAACACCAAGCACATACAATTATCATAACCACTGAGCACTGACTATTTGCATTACCTCTGAGCACTGACAATTTGCATTTGTACTGAGCGCTGACTATTTGCATTATTACTGTGATGCAAACCCCCAAGAAACTATCCCCAACCAACGAAGCAACTTAAAAAAAAGGCTTTCCTAACTTCAAAAAAAAAGGCTCTTCTAACCTCAAAAAAACTGCCCCCATCTGCAAAAAAAAAAAGACCACCTAGCTTCAGAAAAAAAGGCCCCCCTTCACTGCAAAAAAAAAAAAAAAAAAAGACCTCCTAACTTCAAAAATAAAAAAATCCTAACTTGTTCTTACCTCAGTCCTTAGGCAGCAGCAGAATCTGCACAGACAACCTGGTGACTCCTCCGATTACACCAGAGACTGAGATGAGGAGTCAAGAGACAGAGAGAAGGAGGGGCGGAGTCGGAGAGTAGGAGGGGAATTGGAGAGTGTGGGGCACAAGCCACACATGCACTGCAGCAGGAAGAGTGGGTTGCTAAGCAGGACGGCAGTAGCACCCGGAGGGGAACAGAGTCTGAGTGTTGGCCACATTCCACATATGCGCACTGCGGCCTGGGCGGGACAAGTTAGCTACTAAGCAGGACAGGCAGCTGTGGCAAAAACACCAGGCGGACAGTAATTTGAGGTTTCTAGAGAAATCTCAAAAACACATTCAGGGCAGCGCCCGTGGCTCAGTGAGTAGGGCGCCGGCCCCGGCCCCACATGCCGAGGGTGGCGGGTTCAAACCCGGCCCGGTCAAACTGCAACAAAAAAATAGCCGGGCGTTGTGGCGGGCGCCTGTAGTCCCAGCTGCTCGGGAGGCTGAGGCAGGAGAATCGTGTAAGCCCAAGAGTTAGAGGTTGCTGTGAGCCGCGTGACGCCATGGCACTCTACTGAGGGCCGTTCAGTGAGACTATGTCTCTACAAAAAAAAAAAAAAAAAAAAAAACACATTCAAACCTGAGCTCCTGACCCTTCCCTCCTACCTGTGCAGTCGTTTCCTGCAGTCTCATCTCAATTGATGGAATTTCATCTTTATGGCTGATCACCGAAGGTCTGATGCCTCCTCTTCCATCCTTTACACTTTGGGGATATATTTCCAACACTGCAGCCAGAGAGATGCACTTTTAGGGGTGGGAGGGAACATCTGGGACACCTGTGTTTATTTGAGGCAACAAAGTAGCAGGAGGGCCCCAGGGTGGGGGCGAGAGGGGCAGGCTGGGGACCTAGACTTGGAAGAGTGGTGCCCCCCCCCAGTGAGTGCAGGTGGATGCAGCAAGGCTGGGGAAGGTGGGGCTCACACCTGCCCACACACCCACAACCACACACCACCCACACTCTCAGCCCCACTGTCCCCATCTGACTTAGCCTGACTGGGAGCCCCTCCCAGGGCGTCCACGGGACTCAGTTCTGTCCCCGGACCCTAAGATTCCAGGGGTACCTTCATCCTTTCCTCCACATCCCAGGGGAGGTCACAACATTAACCACGAAAGTGAAGGCCGCGGGCCCCACTTGGGCCGGCGCTGATGCCTGTGTAGAAGCAGCGGGTGCCTGACCCTGGGGATCCCCGGCCAACGCGGTGGGACCAGGCAGGTGAGGGATAGGCGGAGGCTCCGAAGTCCTCTTGGGGTCTGTGAGGACTGGGTTTCCTTCACGAGCTGGGGGTCGCAGTGGTCAGGGCGCAGCAGAGCGGGCGGCAGGCTGGGCAGGAGCCCGAGGTCCTGGCGCAGGCGGCGGCAGTGGGTACCCGCTGATGCCATGCTGGGTTTAACGCACGGGCCAGGGCAGACCCCGGATAGTCCCTGCGCGGAGTGAGGCCGGAGTGCGCTAGTTCCCAGGGCCAGAAGCAGCAAGTAGGGTCACGCCCGAGTCGGAGCTGTTCTGATTAGTGCATGAGAAACACGCCGGCCCGCGGGCTCCCTCCGCACCCAGAAGGGGCGCCAGCTGCGCCAGCAAGAGCTTCATTCCGGAGGGATAAACGTCCCTCTCTAGGGACTCACAATGCCGCAGAACCCTGCCCTGCTCGCTGCGGGCCACCGGAGCCCGCGGCCTCGCAGAGCTCCCCAAGCCTCCCACGCTCCAGACCGGGACAACCTCGGTGACACCTCAGGATACACTTAAAAAAAAATCCCACGTCAAATGTTTTCCGTCCTCGGCCCCAAACCTTCCAAAATAGCTCCCACTGCGCTGTAGGTAAAAGCCAAAGTCCTTACTAAGGCCTCCAAGGCCCTGCATAACCTGGGTTCTGTCACTGGCTTCGCTTCCCGCCAGTGCTCCTGGAGGATCACACCGCTGCAGACCCCATGTTTTGCGGGTCACCAAGCACACCCCGGCAGACAGGCAGACAGCTTCTGTTTCTCTCATTGGATGTTGCCTCTGCCTGGGACATTTAATGGAGCTATCCTTCAAGATTTTGCTGAAATGTTAACTTCTCAGTGGGGCTGATCCTCCACCCTCTTTAAAAAGCAACTTATCAGCACTCCCCATTTTCCCGTCTCTGCTTTTTTTTTTTTATCGCCTTTTAACAACTGTACAATATACTATTTATGTTCATTGACTGTCTTTGTCCATTAAAATGTAAACTCTACAGGGGCAGAGATTTTTGCCTTGGTTACCGCTGCACCCCCAGTGTCTTAATCTATGCTTGGCATATAGAAGGTATGACACGAACTTTCATTAAATGGTCCGGAGCAATCATTTGGGAATGTCATTTGTCGCTATTTATTAACTGAAACTGTGTACATCTAGCATTTCTACTCCTAAATATTTACCCTAGAGAAATTTCTACATTTTTAAGTATATCTGATTGAAATGTCTTGAATGTGGTCTTATTTGATTACAGCTAAATTAATGTGGCCTTCCAACATAAAAAGCTTCCCTATCTGGCTCGGTGCCTGTGGCTCAAGCGGCCAAGGCGCCAGCCACATACACCTGAGCTGGCAGGTTCGAATCCAGCCTGGGCCACCAAACAACAATGATGGCTGCAACCAAAAAAAAAAAAAAAAAAAAAAAATAGCCTGTAATCCCAGCTACTTGGGAGGTGGAGGCAGGAGAATCGCTTGAACCCAGGAGTTGGAGGTTGCTGTGAGCTGTGATGCTATAGCACTCTACCCGGGGTGACAGCTTGAGGCTCTGTCTCAAAAAAAAAAAGAAAGAAAGAAAGAAATGAAAAAAGAAACAGAAAAGCTTCCCTATCCCTAAATGAGGTGATAGGAATTTTTTCTTATGGGATCACCATCTTATACTTGGTTGTCCTTGACAGTGTTACGCCTTGCATAACTGTAACATAACTTTTTTTGGACCTTCTGGCAACATCAACAGCATTATTTAGACTCATATGTTGAAATCACCAATTGGGAATTTATTTTGCTTCCAAAACTTATTTCTTAAAATACTATTCATAGGATTAGCAGAATGCACTCTATGTGTATAAATGTACTGATGTTTGTTTTCTTTGCAAGAATGAATCACTAGCAAGTCTAGAAGTAGACACTTATAACACAGCAAAAGTTAAAAGTCAGATTGACTGATTAGATCTTAACTGCTGCTCTTTTACACAGTCCTCTCCTGCTTTCTAGAAATGCTTACCTAAACTTTTACTCTAAAGGTAAGCATTTCCTTGCTTTTGACTTGATGTCAATATATTCCTTTGAGCTAGTAACATAACGAAGTTGATAATATTCCCCTTACATTGTTTGATGCCTTTGTCAAAAATAAATTGACCATATGTATGTGTGTGTCTGTTTCTAGATTCTGTTTGTTTCACTGTCTGTACACATATTCTAAATATCTCTTTTGAAATCAGGTAGGATAAATCCTCCAATTTTATCTTCCTTTTAAAAAATGGCTTTGGTTATTGTTGATTCTTTGCATTTCAATATGAATTTTAGAATCAGCTTGTCAATATTTACAACACAGTTTGCTGGAATTTCCAGTGAGATTGGGTTGAATCTATAAATGAACATGATGAAAACTTACATTTTAACAATATTGAGCTTTGAAATTTATGATTGAGGTCCATCGTTTCATTAATTTAGGTCTTTCGAGTAAAAAAAAAAGGCATCAACATTTATAAGCACATAAAATATCCCTGATGCAATAACGAATCCTTTACATGCATTATATGAATTAAAGCTTGCCATTCCTTTTATTAGACAGATTATACACAGAAGGAAACGAGATGATGGAGAGGGTAAGTAACTCCTAGTGCCCAACTGAGTAAGTATCATGGAAAGGAATTTAGACTTTCATCTGACTCTAAAATCTAGCATTTTTTATTCACCTGTCTACATAATTTGCCTATAAACCAGAGTTAAGTGAGGGCCATTATTTATGCCTGCAAACCTCTCTCCCAAGTGTTACAGTAAGAAAATAGAATTAAGTTGTGAGAAGGCATATGGGTACTAAAGATTAAATTATATTTTCCAAATTGCCTTTGAGAATTGAATGTGCTGATTATACCCTTTGGGTTTCTACCTTGTTCAAAGCACTTGGGATTCAGGTTAATGAACAGCGTAAAATTCTTGGACCTATTGCAAGAAATATATTTCCATTTACAAAGTATGCATGCAGACTGGTTTGGGATCTGAAAAAAGAAAAAGGTTTTATAAAAGGTCTGACAGCTGTGGATGTAATTTCAGGAGTACCTGTGATGGAAATTCAGTGACCTTTACAAATGTACCCATGGCCAAAAAATAAAAATAGAAAAAAAAAAAAGGGAAGTGATTGTAATTAAAATTAACCAAAGTTCTTGATCCATTCCTGATAAGGAGTGAGCTAAGGTTTAATATTTAAAAATAATTTACGAAGAAAAGAGTTATGGTTCAAGGTCTACCTCAGGTATTTCTATTAACATTTCTTGAAAGAGATTTCTAGGGCCCTTTCTGTCCCTGCACCCAGTCTAGAGAAGAGTGGAGACAACTGTCCACACATTTCTTAGCCCTTGTCTGAAACTATTTAATGGAAGCCTGGGAAGGGTACAAGGTGCAGGCTTGAAATGTCTTGAGCTTCATGATTTCACCTTGTGAAAGCACACGTAAGGAGACTAAGAGTCAGGCGGACTAGGGCAGACGTGACACAGCTGGTCTGGTGGGTTTAGGTCCTGACTGACCTTCGCCCACTGCCTCCCCATTCTTGCTGTTTTGTAATTTTAGCTCCCACCCTAAAGATGTCTATCTTGAGTAGTTGAGGCAGATTGATTTAGAAGATTAACTTTTGAATTGGAATGTTGTAAGAGGTCACTGAATTATGCTGATTATTACTTAAAATAAGGCTTAATGAGGACTTTGCTTTGAACTTTTATTTATGTATAAAACTGTGATTTTGGAAGTGGCGGAACAGAACAGTCTTGGAGAGGCTACTCTCACTGTTCTCCAGAATCCCTGCCTTCTGACCTATCCCCTCTCTTCATACAGTCTGACGGTGACAGGCAGCGGGACCCTCTTCCTCTGGTAACGCTTGTATGCAAAAATCAGAGTGGAAGGCTGCAGCATGCGCTTACCCCACGCTGAGCGCACCCTCCCCATGCTGGGCGTGCTCACCCCATGCTGGGCCCACTCACCCCACGCTCGGCGCACCCTGCCCACGCTGGGCGCTGTCCATCCATCGATGCATTGAAGCCTCACTAACACCTGAGACGAATCGCCGGAGGGGGTGGCCCCCTGGGCGGTCTGAAGCCGGGAGCCTGCGCACTAGCGCCAGCTTCGGAGCCAAGAGAGAAAACCCCAGCAGCAGCGAGCCGGTTGTTTACGGTGAAAGGGAGGGGCGTGTCGGGGTGGGGGCGACAGAGAACAAGTACAGCCCCGGGATCCTTCAGACTGCCTCCTCCGCTCACCTGTCCTGAAAGGCGGCCCCACAGGGGGAGTGGAAAGGAACCTGAGTCCTGGGGAGGAGGGCCACAAGTTAAGGCGGCCGGAGGAGGGAGGATGCCACCGGCTGCGACTGGGGGTAGCGGCCTCTCGTCGGACTGCGGGCGGAGAGGAGCCTCAGTGCGTAGTGGAGCTGCGCGCCGACCAGCCCCTTCTCCCGGAGGCTGAGCAGACGCGACGCCTCCCCGCCGCCCAGGCTGCGTGTAGCGCCAGCTCCCTCCAGGCGCCCCCTCCGCGCGCTGCGGGCTGCAGGTGAGTTGAGCCGGCGCCGCCCGGAGGCATCAGGTGTCGTGGAAACTGCTCCCGCTTGGGTCAGGCAGGGACAGTGATGCCTACGGCCCTCGGGCACGGAAAGCTGGAGGGTCCGGCCCCTCGCCATCGGCGCCATGGAGGGCACAGAGGTGGGAGCCGGGCGCGAGCTTCAGCTGTTCGGCACAGCCCGGGCTGTGCCGCGGGCCAAAGGTCAGTGGGAGCGCGCTGAGAAGGGTCCTCCGGACCGCGGGTACGGTCGGCGGCGTCCCCGCCGGGTTCGTTCTCGCCCAAAGCTGCAGCGCAGCGGATCCGGACTTTGCTCCTCAGCTCCCCCCGGGTCGCCGCCACCGGGAAGCCCGAGGCAAGGACTCGGAGAACTGAAGGCACCTGGGCCCCGAGCTTCAGGCCTCCGGCGCGGGCGGCCGTCTGGACGCCGGCCAGGTTCTCTGAGAGGGTCTTAAGGTTGCTCTGCCGGCCTCTCTTAACTCGGATCGTCTCTTTCTTAGAGGTGTGTGGGGGGGGGGGAGGCGGGTGGAAATGGGGGCTAAAGCTGGGGTCGCTCCGGCGGCTGAGAGCGGCCTGCAGCAGGGCTCGGGCCGTCGGAGCGCTCCTGGGCACCGGCTGGTGGCCCTGCATCCTCGCGGCACCTTCCACGTCCTGTCCGGAGCAGAGCACCAGCCCCACAGAGTCAGTCTGAACGTGGTTTACAGAAAGAAAGAAGTGAACGAAGACAGTGGTTGGTGAAGCAGGAAAGCGCTTCGAAGAAACGAGCTTGCGTTACTTTGTCGACAGTTTTTTACTATTTACGCGTATTCCCGGTCTTTCTCTAATTTTCTGCAGCTTAATCCGAGCCAGGCTCTGCCCGCGGTGCCTAGACAACCCGGGCGTCAGTTTTTCCCTCCTGAGAGGTGCTAATCCCTCCGGCAGACTCTCCGGAACCGCCCTTCGCGCACCTGCTCCCGCGCGTCCCCGGGGTGGCTGGGCAGGGAGTCCCCTCAGCTTCGGGGGGCCTCCGTGGGCGGGGTTTAAGCCGCGCCCTCGGAAGGGCTTTGAGTTAGGGGAAAGCTAACGTTTTCGAGTTCAGCGATCGGGCCTTGTGAACGAAACGTCTTGCTTGTGGGGCAATTTGCTGTGATGTGCTGGATGAATTAATGGAGGTTGTCTCGTTTTCGGTCTGTTCCTCTGGTTTGCTGTTACATGACGTGCAGCTGATGTGTTTAAAGCGTACTTTTCCCAGTATCAAAATGGGAGGGGCCTAACGCCACGTCTGTTCTTCAGCCACAGGTTTCAGTATGAACATCTTCGCGATAACCTTGGTGTTCCAACGTGAGCCTCGCTCAACGCGAAATCCCCCTGTTTTTAATCCACATAGGAAAAGTCTCCTTGAATGCTGGTTAAAATAGCCTGCCTTTCTGAAGGAGAAAATAAAATTGTGTTCCTGGTAGAAGATCTTAAGGAATTAATAACTGTTTTCTTTCCCTCATGTCTTCACCTAAGAATTATTGATAATTGATAATAGTTGATATCAACAGTTGATATCATTATCAACAATAGTTGATAATGTTGACGGGCATTTTAACACACATGTATGAGCCACACTTCAATGAGTTCTGTCATGACTACTTCATTTTGAAGACGGGGCATATGCTATATAGTAGATATGTTTTATGCTTTATTCGCTCAGCAATATTCTTATTAATAATCTTATTACTTTTAATGAAAAATTTTCCCATGGCTAGTTTTCATATTGTTTGGAGATGGGGAGGGATTGCTTAGAATGTCTGAATAGAAATCAAAAGTGGGATACTGGATTTTGAAAGCAGTGTGGTACCTAAACGCTGACTTGTCAGATCCTGCATGAATGCAGGTTAAATCCCCCCTCCCACTTCATCATCAAGTGAAAACTGTTATAAAAATACCAAAGCCAGCCTTTCTATTCTGCATGGAAGGACTCTACTCTCCCGTTGGTCAAAGGTATTTTGTTTTGAACAGGTTTCCATAGTATCCATCTTAGTCTGAAGGAAAGTCCAAAATGGGTCCCAGAATCTGGAATGACTTCTCTGTCACTTTGGAAAATCTGGCTATGAAGACAATGAAACTAGCCTGACCCTTTTCAAAGGGACAAAAACTGTGGATGAAGTGATACTGCTGATTGGGAATTAGTCTTAACTTGAGCCCTACTTTCCTTTTGTTCCTGAGGCTCACACTGCCTCTTGAGAACCTTGTTGGCTGTTTAGGAAACTGCCCTGTCTGCTGTGGGTGTTAAGTAAGTGAGCCTACTCAGTGCTAGGGCTTTGCTTGCATTTTTATTTAATGCTGGGTATAATCAGAGAAGGGTAGGCATTGTTATTACCATTTTTCCAAAAAGGAAACTGAGGCTCAGAGAGGCTAAGTGACTTGCAGAAGGTTGCAAAAGTGTTAAGTCACAGAACCCATATTAGAAGCCAGTCTAGATCTTGGTTCTCTACACGATACCTTACCGCCTTTAAACTTCGTGGTTTTAAACCTTTTTTTTTTTTTTTTTTTTTTGAGACAAGAGTCTCACACTCTGTTGCCCTGGCGCAGTGCTCTGGCATCATAGCTCACAGCAACCTCAAACTCTTGGGCTCACGTGATCCTCTTATCTCGGCTCCTGAGTAGCTGGAACTACAGGTGCCCACTACAATGCCTGGCTAGTTTTTCTGTTTTTAGTAGAGACAGGGTCTTGTTCTTGCTCAGACTGGTCATTCCTGACCTCAAGCAATGCACCCACGTTGGACTCCCAGAGTGCTAGGATTACAGGGGTGAGCCACCACGCCTGGCCTAAATTCTTTTTCTTTCTTTCTTTTCTTTTTTTTTTTTTTTTTTTTATAATCTGATGAAAGTTTTGTTTCTCCCCGGGGAAAAATGCCCATATCCACATATACAAAATTTTGCATACAATTTCAGGGTCCACTTCCCCTCTAGAGCAGTGGTTCTCAACCTGTGGGTTGCAACCCACAGGAACTGTATTAAAGGGCCATGGGATTAGGAAGGTTGAGAACCACGGCTCTAGAGACCTTCTCCGGGCTCAAGTTTCCAATCCCAGGCCCTGAACAAGGCAGAAAACATGTCCATACTACATATGAGGGCTGTCCGGTAAAGTATCCAGCCACATACTATGAAAACTAGTATTAACAATGGCTGGCTACTTTCCGGACAGCCCTTGGTGTATGCCCATCTTTTACTAATAGGAACAGCCCTTAAATATGGTACCTTTTAATGAGGTGAAAACTCAGTAATTGAAACAGAAATATAACATCTTACTTTCTGCCTGATTCTCTAAACAGCAAAAGTGCAGTTTAGAGCAACAGAACTTGTTTGAAACCGGATTTTCTTTTTTTTTTTGAGACAGAGTCTCATTATGTCACCCTCGATAGAATGCTGCAGCATCACAGCTCACAGCAACCTCAAACTCTTGGGCTTAAGCGATTCTCTTGCCTCAGCCTCCTCAGTGGCTGGGACTGTAGGTGCCCGCCACAACGCCTGGCTATTTTTGGTTGCAGTTGTCATTGTTGTTTATCGGGCCAGGGCCAGGCTTGAACTCGCCAGCCTCAGTGTATGTGGCAGGTGCCCTAAGTACTGGCAGAGCCTGAAACCAGATCTGTTGCTTGGGCTTCTTCCTACAATAGCAAAGAATATGGACTCGTGCTAAATAGAAATGTTAGGCTTTTTTTTTTCCTCCCCAGAGATGGTAAATCCTGAGGTGGTTGTGAGTAGTTGCAGCGCTAATGAAGATGAAAATCGTGGCCCTTTTAACCAGCATACATCTCCATCAGAGGAGCTGCTCTTGGAAGACCAGATGAGGCGAAAACTCAAATTTTTTTTTATGAATCCTTGTGAGAAGTTCTGGGCTCGAGGTAGAAAACCATGGAAACTTGCCATACAAATTCTAAAAATTGCAATGGTGACTATCCAGGTAAGCATCTGAGATCATGACTTTGGTGAAAGTCTCATTTAATAGCAAAGAGAACTGTGTGCCATTTTTATAAATGGTTTTTACAAATTTTTACTGTATGCATAATGGAGAAGAATTACAGAAAAAGAAGAAAACAGAATCTTAAACCTTTCTCTCTTTAATGTTTATGCAAGACTGGCTTTTTTCACCCTCACTGTTTTATCTTCTTGTCTTTCATTAAGTTATAATTTTAGTTACATGATTAGTTTTCAGAAAAAGAAGATTTTAATATTTGGCCTTCAGTCAAGAGGTTTAGCTGAAAGTTTTGTAGTGAACCATGGAAACTAGCATTGCCTATCAGGAAGACTTCTTTTCCTTCCTAGTTTCCTGGGAATTTCACTCTCTTCAGAAACTTTAAGGGTTTCTGTTACAGGCTAGTTGGTAGGTTCTCACAGCCTTGTGATCATGAGAATCTTGGAGTGGAAGAATGTGGCATTAACAGAAGTGGCATTAAATAGTGAAATATTGGACTAGATGTATTTTAGTTCAAAGAGAAATTATGAATCTTATTTCCTTGGCTTCTCTTAACATTTTTCTGAGAAATCGTATTTTGTTATTCTTAGATATATTAGTTGTGGTTTATTCTTATGAAAGCATGTTTTCCTACTGGTGAGAGTAATTGTCTTTTGTTAAAAGCAAAAGGGCAAAAATAAAAGCAGATTTTAATGAGAAAAAATAGATGTGTTAAGTTTATTGTTGTTATTCCTTTATCTTCTTGGTAAAAAAATGCACAAGTAAGTAAATAACTGGTATCAAAGGAGAGATTTTTAAAAAACTTGTTGTTAGTAATCTTAACTACTTGTTGAGAACAAATGCTTATTAGAAACTAAGGCAGTTTCTACAATCACATGAGGCTGGTGGAATGCTTGCTTAAGTTTCTAATATTAGATATTGTGTCAAGGGAAAACAAACATTTGAGTGACTTCTTTGTTCTAGAACATTACTTCATTTAATTCTAACAACATTTCCATTGGACCAATACTAGCATCTGTCATCTTACGGAAGTGAAAACTCATGTTTGAAGAGTTCTTTAAAAGTCAGATGGCTAGTCAGTGGCAAAATCAAGACTTTAAGGGCAGACATTCTTTCTAATTTATCACTCTGAAAATGGATGTTCAATTCTACATATAGTATCTGGCAAGTTGAATTTGAAATTCTTAACTTCCATGGAATAGATAATACAGTAGGTCACGATGGTGAAAAATTTATCTGTCTTGTTTCTTATAAGGGGGAAATGCCTGTATCTGTTGAACATGAATATCTTCTACTCATAATGATAACAGATACCACTTGAGTATTGCTGTGCACCAGGCTAAACATTTAACAGACACCATCATGTTCAATTCTCAAAACAACATGGCGGTAGGTAGTAGTATCATTTCACAGATAAGAACACTGAGGCTTAGTAGGGTAATATAATCTAGTTTCCTAATATAATCAGGAATATAGAATTGAGATTCTAACTCAGATTTATTTCCTCTAAGACATTTGTTCTTAATTACTTCTTAATGTTTAGGGAGCTCTTCTAATCTTCCGGTGTTTGCTAGGGTGGTCAAGAAGAAAACTGGCCAGTGGTGAAGATACTAAGCCTGTCAGGAGTAACTGTGTATAAGGTGTTTGAGAGAGCTTTAAAAGGGGACTGAGGATTTCCTAATTGCAATGTTTCCTTAATCTATATCTGAGGAATCAAACAAATATCACACAAAGGCGACCTTGTAATTGAGCAAGTGAGGGTGACTTGGTGACAGATTATCTCTTTACAGGGAAAAGAAGGTGGGCTTTCTGTTAAGTTGGAGAATTTGTGTCTGAATAAGCAAAAGAAAGATGTCCACAGTGATTTGCAGCCTGCTAAAAAATTTCCCTTTTCTCATAACCTGGCTTAGTCTCTGAATTCTAGCAGCTCCCTCTTAGCCATTTTCACTCCTGACTGTCACTAAGCAGTTAAAGACCAAGACCGATCGTCTTCTCATTGTACCCTCTACCCCTAGCTCAGTGGTGAACATGGAAGGTATTCATGTATTTGAATGACTGGTGAGAATATCTTTGGAAATTCTTTGGAGGCTTTTTGGTCACCACCTTCAATAGATACAAATAAAATTCCTGGAGTATCAAGTTGTCCTCTTATTGGGATTTAAATAAGGACACGTAGCTAAAAGAGGCTTTTCAGAAGTGGGGGTGATGATCTGCGTGGTGTACAGGCCATATATCACAAGCAGAGTGGAGAGGGCAAAAGATTAGTCTAATCTCTATACCAGCAGTTCTCAGCCTGTGGGTCATGATCCACAGGAACTGTATTAAAGGGCTACAGCATCAGGAAGGTTGAGAACCACTGCCCTATACTTTCCTGATCAGGCCCTGGATTACTTTTTGTAGCATGATAGGGTGAATAGAATCTGGATTTAGCTTGTCAGATATGGGCTCCATTGCCTAGTGATATGATTTGAAAAAAAAAATCATTTAACTTCTCTGAGCATTTACATACACACCTGTAAAACTGTTGTATTAGGAACTATAAGGTAGGATTAGTATGAGGAAAGTTCCTGGAATAGTGTCTGGTCCATAAAATATGTCCCACCTTCCATGTAAAATACACCCTCCCTCACTCTGACAGCTAAGTCAGAGTGTAATTAGATTGTAGTTTCTATGCTTACAATGTGTAGGGGGGCTGGAGGAGTGTTGGAGAGGGAAGAGAGGACAAAAGAGAGTTTGGAGTAAAGTACGCTTTGGGGTATGACTGAATCGCCTTCTGTTAACGTGATGGCAGAGCAGTGAAACTACTTCCTTGTTCGTGAACAATTGAGTTTCATGTAAAACTCTGAGGTCAATCCTGCATGAATATTAAGGACACATAATGTTCTTATACTTTAATTTAGAGGCATGTTGAAAGAATATTTTCTATTTTTGATCTCATTGTTACAGTTTGGGTAATTAGATCTAGGGATATAGTTTGGTCATAGAACTTGAACTTTCTTACATTGTATTATTGACCTGGCTAAAAAAACCTTTATGTCCTAGAGAATTCCTTTTAAACTCTTCTACTTCCTGTTCAAATCCCTGCACCCCCTCTGCCTCCACTCTTTCTGCTCACATTTTCTACCTTCTTACCTTTTCTTTCTTTCTTTTTTTTTAAGCTTGTCTTTTTTGGGCTAAGTAACCAGATGGTGGTAGCTTTCAAGGAAGAGAACACGGTAGCATTCAAACACCTCTTTCTAAAAGGATACATGGACCGGATGGATGACACGTATGCCGTGTACACACAGAGGGACGTGTATGATCAGGTCAGCTTCGCGGTGAACCAGGTAAATCCAGAGTATGCATTCATTGCTTGGGAGAAGAAATAGGCTGGAAAAATGGTAGCAATGTACAAAATAACCAACATTCACGTGTAGAAGGGTGAACATTTCTGCTTGGAAATGACTTATGTATACAACCGTTTTAAATTGTTTTCTAAAAATATTATCAATGAACAAAATAGAAATTGAGAAAGATTTAGCTGAGTAACAGAGAAACGGAAACTTTAATTAAAAGAATCAGAGCTAGGGCTTTGCATAGGACCCTCAAATATTTAAGATTACTATGACCCTGGTTGTAAGTAGTCATTAAATCTTAAGAGCTTATTATACTTTTACAGGCCCTTAACCAATAAAGAGAATGTTAACTCTCTGTAGAGATTGTACAGGATGGAAGACCTAAATATTCATTAAATAAATAAGCAAGGCCTTTATGTCATACTTGACAATGACTTTATTGTGATATTGACTAGCTGCTAAACAAAAAGTAAGCTTTTCATACAGATGAAATTATTTCACTGCAAGTTCCTAATCAATTAGTTTTGCTATAAACAATACCTTCTAATGAGCCCAGATTTTGTTTTTTGTAGGTATTATTGAAAGTGTTCTTAAAGTTAATATTCCCAGCCTGGGTTAGTTTGCAGACCATAATTCAAAATTATTACACCTCTTCTTAAACAAATTATCATAGTATAGGGTGATGCCTGTGGCTCAAAGGAGTAGGGCACCAGCCCTATATGCCAGAGGTGGTGGGTTCAAGCCGAGGCCAAAAACTGCAAAAACTGCAAAAAAAAAAAAAAAAAAAAAATTTATCATAGTATAATCATGGTTCTTAATTTTCTAGTCACCATCTGTGTGCAGAGAGATGGTAAACTGCTAGGATAAAATAAAATACATTTTTATGGCACCAAGGCTTTCTGTTAGTATTAGGATTTGGAAAGCAAGCCAGAAATCTTTAGTAATAGAAGTAAGTTGCACAAATTGTTAAACAGGGTTATATCCCGTAATTTCAGGGGAGAAATAGCATAATGCAGTTTTGAAAATTTTGCTGTGTTTTAAGTTTCTCTAAAACTAGTCTGAACCAAATTGGTAGTTGGGTGGACTTCGTTATGGTGGTGAGGGGATTAGAGGCAAGAGGTAAACAATCCATTAAATTATTTATAAAACATCTTTACCCTGGGTAGGAGGCCTAGATGCAGTCTTCAGAACGTGGTATTTGGTATTCAGGCCATACTGCTTATCAGATTCCCGTGTTTTTTACAGAAATTCATGTAGATTTCTTACTATGCTTGCCTTTGTCTGTTCTTATCCAAGACTGAGTAATTTATAAACAACAGAGATTTCTTCTCGCAGTCTGGAGCCTGGGAGGCCCAAAATCAAGTTGCTGTCAGGTTTGGTATCTGGTGAGGGCTGCCCCTTCTGGCTGACCCTCACCTAGTAGAAGGTGGAAGGGCAAACGGGCTTAGTTTCCTCTAACCTTTCACAACGTCACTAAACCCATTCATGACCTACCTTCTAAAGGCCCTACCTCTTACTAATAGCGCATTGGGGTTTAAGTTCCAACAGAAGAATTTTGGAGGAACATCATGACATACATTGAAACCACCGCACTAGTATACAGAGAGATCATGTATACCTTGGTATACCTTGGGCAGAGCATTTCCCGTCTTCCAAGCACCATTTGTCCCTTTTAGTTGAAGATATAAAGTGTCTTGATCAACATTGTCATGAATAAGTAGGAATTTGGCGGTTAAAGAAGTCAGTTATTCTATATGCTGCCAGAGAACTGAGGAGATCAAATATGGGCTGATCACAAAGCAGGAAGGATCTTTGTTTCCCTCCTTGATAATTGGGGTGATAGATATTGAGGGGAACCAACCAGAAGAACAGTGACTTCTCAGTCCTTACAGTACACCCGTGACTAACCAGTTATCCTGAAGGTACCACGGCTCTTGCTGATCCAATACTATACTTACAACAAATGCTTATAGAAGCATTTTATATGCTTCTATATTTAAATGTCAAAGACCAATTATTTTGTTTCTATAGGCTATCTTGGTTTTCCTCATATTTCCTCAATCATTTTTGGTGTCAGATTTACTGTGTCCTTTTCTTCCATCTGCCCCAGAAATTTGAGCAGTCCTCAAAGGTTTGTCCTTCAGAAGTGTCTTCCACTACATGACCTTGGTCATCACCAGGACGAGATGACTCCCAAGCAGTTGCTCCCGCTGTCGTGTGCCAGCTCCTTCACAATCACGGGAGTGGCTTCATCCTCTCCTCCCACTTACTCTCTTCAGACTGGTTTCTCTTTGTTGCTTACTCAAGGCCTTCTTGGAATTGTTTATTCTTTCAACTGAAACATAGTTTATAAACTCTTGTTTCTAACTGGCTTCCCTTCTCTCCCACCCACCTGCCTACCACCTCTTGGCTGTTTTTTAAGGAATTTGCATGAAATTACAAATCTTACTGCATAACACTCCTCTTTATATAGATAGATCTATATCTATAGAGGGTGCCAAAAAAGTATACACATTTTAGGAAAGGAAAAAACCTGCATTAAAATTGTAATACTCAGTATATACTGATAACAAAAGGTGAATACACGTCACATTAAGCATGTATTGTAACTGCAGAAGTCAAAGGCCACTTGAGTGTAACAAATTTAGTACAGTGTTTTACCTTTCTTAAAATTTGTATGCTTTGGGGGCACCCTCTGTATATATCTCTGTCTCTACCTGTCGCAAACAGTGTTCATCACCATAGCGTTTGACGTATTTATTCCATGAAGGCAGAGGGTCAGAACAGGCACTTCCATGTTTGTGAAGGAGGGAGTGAGCTAGCAAGGCTCATGGTATGTGTCTGGATCAGGAGATCGCAGAAGGACCACAAACAAGCAACCTGTCGTTAGGGAGCAGTTTTCATCTGCCTGACTTTCGATGCCTTTCACTCAGCTAAGGACCTTTTTTTTTTTTTTTTTGAGACAGAGCCTCACTTTGTCACCCTTGATGGAGTGCCCGGTGTCATAGCTCACAGCAACCTCAAACTCTTAGGCATAAGTGATCCTCTTGCCTCAGCCTCCCAACTAGCTGGGACGATAGGTGGCCACCATAAGACCTGGCTATTTTTTTAAGGGCAGGGTCCTGCTCTGGCTCAGGCTGGTCTCTAACTCCTGAGCTCAGGTGATCCAGCCACCTCAGCCTCCCAGCATGTTAGGTTTACAGGCGTGAGCCACTGTGCCTGGACTCAGCTAAGGACCTTTAAGGTGTTTTTATGTTATTACTCAAAGGATGACCTGGGGACCATTCTTTTCTCAAGATGGGGCAGCAAAGGCCAGAAAGGATGGACGTGCCCAGCCCAGTTAAAGCCCCACAAATGCCACAGTGCTCTATGTAGTCTCCCCACTGTTAGCTCCACCAGTTAGGTCCAGCCAGTCCCACTCGACAGTCCCCTCCCAGAGCCATCTGACATGTGCTCTGGAGCTGCCCTTTAGCTGAGCACAGCCCTGCCCCTTCACTAGATGACTCCATTCCTTCCCAGTGCTCCCTCCACTGAGAGCCTTATCAAGATAGCAAGCAAGTCCAGCTGCAGCATAGCTTCTGATGTCAGCAGGTACCTGCAGCCCTGGGCCTCAGATCTTTTGCCTTTCAAGATCTTAAAAGTTTAAGACACAAGATTCTTCATCAGGAGGTTCAGATCTTTGGAGAGTCCGGTGGGCATTCAGAAGGGCTACAGGGCCCTGTCCAAGTTCTGGCTCTGATTCGTGGCCCCTACTGTCTGGCTAGGCTCACCTTCTATTTCATATCTCACAATGGAGACATAGAGGTCTGCTGAGGACCTCAGATGGAAAACAACAATCTTAAAACTGAATACCCTGAGGCTGGGCACAGTGGCTTATGCCTGTAATCCTAGCCCTCTGGGAGGCCAAGGCAGGCAGATTGCCTGAGATCAGGAGTTTAAGATCAGCCTGAGTAAGAGCAAGACCCTGTCTCTACTAAAAATAGAAAAACTAGCCGGGCATTGTGGCGGGCACCTGTAGTCCCAGCTACTCCAGAGGATGAGGCAGGAGGATCTCTTGAGACCAAGGGTTTGAGGTTGCTATGAGCTATGAGGCCATAGCACCCCACTCAGGGTGACAGAGTGAGACTGTCTCAGAAAAAAAACAAAACCCAAACCTGAATATCCTCCGCATTTTACTCTTTCCCTCTACATGTAGGACGTAATGCTATTTAACAACTTATATAGCTTGTGTCTGATTGCATAAATTTCAGGCTCATTTTCTCAGTCTATCAGAAAGCTTGGTGCCATAATCCTGAACCTTATACTGACAGTTAACCAACACCTCACTGTGCACACATGAGCTCTAGTAACGAAGAGCTACTGTCACGCGTAATAATTTTTCACCTTGCTTGGAGCCCATAGCTCAGTGGTTAGGGTGCCAGCCACAAACACTGAGGCAGGCAGGTTTGAGCCCAACCTGGGTCTGCTAAACAACTACAAAAAAAAAAAAAAAAAATAGCCTTGGCGTTGTGACAGGTGCCTATAGGCCCAGCTACTTGGGAGGATGAGGCAGGAGAATCACTTAAGCCCAAGAGTTGGAGGTTGCTGTGAGCTGTGATGCCACAGCACTCTACCGAGGGTGATATAGTGAGACTGTCTCCAAATAAATAAATAAATGAATAATAATAATAACTTTTCACCTCACCACAAATTTGGCAAATATTTGAGCATCTACCATGTGCCTGAGGTACTGACGCTGGAGCTGCAGACTTGATGCATTTCCCGTTCTGTAGAGCCTGCGTTCTAAAGGAGGAGATGGGTCTAAACAAGTTTAACCAGAATCATTTAAGGAGTGATGAGGGCCATGAGGAAGAGCAAAACAGCAATAGCAGTGGCCTCCTGCTGGTTAGAAAGGCCTTTCTGAAGATTTGAAATCTGGGCAAGCATATTCCAGGCTGAAGGAGCAACGATGGCAAAGGCTTTGAGGCTGGAAAGCACTTGGTATATCTGGGGCAAGACAAGGGAGGCCAGTGTGAGGGGACAGAGACAGGGCCGGAGAAGCTGGGGGCCGTGTCCCTCAGGGCTTCACCAGACACAGAGCAGAGCTTATCAGCGACCTTGAGGCCCAATTCAGAATCCATCCCCTAGACCCAGATTGTAAGTTAGTTCCTTCATTTAGCATAGCATGTTTCACAGGCCTCTTTCCGTCGAATTATTTTTTTGTGTGTCTATTGCATAAAAATGTTAATTTCAAGAGAGATAGACATCATATCCTTACCTCCGTATGACCAGGTGTGCTAAACATGTGTTACTCACAGTAAGGTTCTGAAACACCTTTGGAAATGTCTACAGAAATCCATTAAGAGTGTAAGTTGATAATTAATCTCAGGTATCATAAGATTCTCAGTCGTAAAAGCAATATTTTGTTTAATGTAGAGGATGCGCCAGGATAGAGGAATGTTGTTATAAAAGTGATAAAATTACATTCTTGCAAAGATAAAGATTAAATCTACGTGTATGTGTTTTATATATACAGATATGTATATCTTGTTTGTTTTTTAAGAAAAGGTTTTACTGGCTTGGTGCCTGTAGCTCAAGGGGCTAAGGTGACAGCCACATACACCAGAGCTGGTGGGTTCGAATCCAGCCTGGGCCTGCCAAACAACAATGACCACTACAACAAAAAAATAGCCAGGTGTTGTGGCAGGTACCTGTAGTCCCAGCTACTTGGAAGGCTGAGGCAAGAGAATCTCTTAAGCCAGGAGTTGGAGGTTGCTGTGAGCTATGATGCTACAGCACTCTACCCAGGGCGACAGCTTGAGGCTGTCTCCAAAAAAAGAAAAGAAAAGAAAAAAAAGAAAAGGTTTTACTGGTTAGCTTTGAACAATTAATTGTATCCCACTTCTTGTACATATGTTACAGGAGTAAAGTAGAACTCTGACTTTACAGGAAATATAGTTCAAACAAAGATAAATAAATTTGTGTTAACATTAAATTTCAAAAATCAGTCCCTAAACATAGTTCTTTAAGGGAGGAAAGAACCTCCAAGATGGTGTGGCTTCAGACTTTAATTTTTTTCAGATAAGGAACTAGAAGCTTAGCACGTGTGTGACAGAAATGAGATTTGAACTCAGAGCTCTAATTCATGAGCTCTCCCTGCCCTCTCCTTCCTCCTGCCCAACAGCAGGTCACTGTGAATATCTGTACCTTGCGGGGAGGTGGGGACCTGCCAGGTTCAAAGGTGGGGCGGGAGGGACACTGTGGCTTCGCTCCTGCCCTCACTGGTGTCCCATCTTCTGGTTCTCCTTGTGGCTGAAGTACTTGCAGCTCCGCAGCGTCTCGGTGGGGAATCACGCTTATGAGAACAAGGGCACCGAGCCGTCGGCCATGGCCATCTGTCAGCACTTCTACAGGCGAGGAAACATCTGTCCTGGGAACGACACCTTTGACATCGATCCAGAAATCGAAACTGGTAATGTGTTTCTGTAACCTAGAACTTCAATTTTTAATTCCTTGGTCCGTACTTAAAAATTAGTAATTTTGTGTCTGAAAACATTGGTTTGTGCTATGAGGGCACAGTACGAGCTATTTAAGAGTCATTATGTGTCAGATAGGTTCTGAGTTCTTTACTATGACTCAAGAATCCTCAAAAAAAACAAAACAAACAAAAAAAGAAAGGATGGGTATTATCCCTATTTTATAGTATGGTTCAAAGAATTAAGTGATCTGCTTACGATGGAGTGGTAAGAGGCAGGGCCGAAATTTGGCCCGGGCTGTCTGTGCTCTTAGATACCACGTGCTATCACCTTATGCTGCATATGCCAATTAAGTAGGCAGATCTGATGCTTACAAAGCATTATGCTTACAGACAGTTGTCGTATATAAAATTCCCTTCCCCCATTTCCTTCATTATCTCTATTTAGCAGTTCGGAGGGAGGGGGACGAGAATCAGAACTTGGATTAGCAGAGCTTATTCTTATAGCAAAATTCTATTTGCAACTCGTACCTAAAATATTAGCTTAGGGCATTGAGTTAAAAAGTAAATATTCAAATACTTTTAATCGATATCAGGATTTTCTTTTTGAGAGGGATAGTAAAAGATAATAGTACCAACTTGTGGAAACTTTCTAAAATACTATCTTCCTTTTTTAAAATGCTTATTGAGGAAAAATTATCAGCACAGATTTAAAAAAATAGATCCTTAAGATTACTTTAAAAATCTTATTTTAGGGCCGGGTGCGGTGGTTCATACCTGTAAGCCTAGCACTCTGGGGGGCTGACGTGGATGGATCATTTAAGCTCAGGAATTTAAGACCATCTAGCTAATATTAGCTAGATGTTATGGCAGGTGGCTGTAGTCCCAGCTACTTGGGAGGCTGAGGCAAGAGGATTTTTCAAGTTCAAGAGTTTGAAGTTGCTGTGGACTATGATGACACTAGGGCACTCTACCCAGGGTGACAGAGTGAGACTCTGTCTCAAAAAAAAAAAAAAAAAAAAAACCTTATTGTAGTCACTGCAAGTGATTCAAATTTTATGCTTAAGATACAAGAAAGGGAAGCGGAGGGGGCTCAAAATTTATCGAGGCTTAAAAACAACAGGAAAGAAGTTAACAATCTATACAGCAGTAATGAGATAGAATTCAGATCTTTCTCTAGCCTCCACTCACTCTAGAAATGTGGTAGCCTCTAATGTCTTTGTTTGTTTGTTTGTTTTGAGACAGAGCCTCAAGCTGTCATCACAGCTCACAGCAACCTCCAACTCTTAGGCTTAAGTGATTCTCCTGCCTCCACCTCCCAAGTAGCTGGGACCACAGGTGCCTGCCATAACGCCCAGCTATTTTTTGGTTGTAGCTGTCATTGTTATTTGGCAGGCCTGGCTGGATTCGAACCTGCCAGCTCTGGTGTATGTGGCTGGCATCTTAGCTGCTTGAGCTCCAGGTGCTGAGCCGCACTAATGTCTTAAAAACAAATGAGTCCTATAACTAAGTGCTATTGGCGTTTAGCTTTTAAAATCTTAATTCAGAAAAATAAGATCTGAATAACTGGTCTTAAATGAATTATCCTTTCAAAATGCAGTTTTTATTTATTTTAGGTACTATATCATTTTTTTTGTTGTTGTTCTTTTCTATGGCAGAATGTTTCTTTGTAGAACCAGACGAACCATTTCACATTGGAACACCAGAAGAAAACAAACTCAACTTAACGCTGGACTTCCACAGGTGAGGGTACAAACTCAGGTTTGTGTGTATATATTTCCACCATACTAAAGTCTCCTCTGTTTTCTAGACTCCTCACAGTGGAGCTTCAGTTTAAACTGAAAGCCATTAATCTGCAGACAGTCCGTCATCAAGAGCTCCCTGACTGCTATGACTTTACTCTCACCGTAAGTGTGGGCCAGGCAAAATCTGGGGCCAGTCTGGAGAAAAGTGGTTCTATCTCGTTCTGTTTCATAAGCTCGTATAAAGTAATGGTTAGGAATAGAGGGTGTTCCATTTAGATATGCACAGGGGAAACGTTGATACAGTTAGCTCTATCTTGTTATAGTAACTTATTTACTTACTAATTATGTCTTTTGTACTTCTGGATAAGTTCTGCCAGAGTAGGGACCTTGTCTTGTTCACCCCTGCCTCTAGTACCAAGCACAGTGCCTGGCTCAGTAGTAGATCAGGGGTCCTCAAACTGTGGCCCGTGGGCCACATGAGGCCGTGTGATTGTATTTGTTCCCGTTTTGTTTTTTTACTTCAAAATAAGATCTGTGCAGTGTGCATAGGAATTTGTTCAGAGTTGGTTTTTTTTTAAACTATAGTCTGGCCCTCCAGTGGTCTGAGGGACAGTGAACTGGCCCCTGTTTAAAAAGTTTGAGGACGCCTGGATGTTCAGTCACACTGGGAACAGGGATTAGCAGGTTCTGGATGCTGGCTCTCAGCAGCCTGTGGCTGGGGGCTCTTGCTACTGAATTTCCTCACTGTGGATGTTGGCAGCCTTTGTTATCGCTCATGGTGCTTTCCTCACAACTGGTTCGGCTGTCCCCTTCAGCCTACCCTCTCACTTCTGCATTCTTTATAAGCCAGTTGCAGATGGAATATTAAGTTCTCTGGAGAACACAAGATCAGAATCAGTCACCCCGTGCTGTTGGGTAATATGCGGGACAGCATTTGAAACAACTCACCTTCATACCACCCAGATTGCTCTCACTTCAATGCCTTTTTTCTTATTCCTTCCTGTGTTTGGGGTACACTGAGTGTCTCCAGTCCGTGGGCTTATAGTTATCATTAGATTTGATATTTATTCAGCATGATTCTTCAAATATTTTTTCTGTTACACACCCCTCTCCCACTTTCCTGTTTCAGAGATTCCAAATTCTATCCACGTTTGGTCACTAGAAATTGTCCCATGGCTTATTTTGTTTGTTTTATGTTTCAGCCTTTTTTCCCCTATGTGTTTCATTTTGCATAGTTCCTATGTTTTCAAATTCACTACTATTTTTTTCTGTACCATCTAATCTTTTCTAATCTCAGGTAGCATTTTTCTTCTTTGAGGGATCCAGCTTCTTCTGACCCTTAGCAAGGTGTGACTGACTGACCTGCAGCTTATTTGCTCAGTAGATGTTCCATGACCACCCACTATTTGTAAAGCCACAGGTCCCTTTGTGTGAGTAAAACATGGTTTCTCCTTGACAAGGATTTCTAACTAAGTCAAATAACACTGAGCATCTTCCTTGCATGGGGCCGTGGGCTGGGTTCTCCAGCTGTTATGGACATGGGCAGACACTGACCTTGCCTTCGGTTGATTGTCTAGGAAAGGCACAACCTGTCATGAGGATAAATAGAGTGAAATCTAATATCTGAAGTGATATAAGATCTTATACGTACTATCCCCAACACGGAGAACCTTCAATTAAATTCATTTAAATGACAGACTTTTCAAAGAACTTTTTTTTCTTTAGGACTTGAGAGCAAGAGAAGAGACAGAACAAAAAAGGCCCCTGTATGGGAACAGGGAAGGGAGCTAGAGGGGAAGACAGTGGAAGAACTATGGAGGGTGCTGGCATAGCTCTGTCCTGCTTGGCACCTGCTGTCCTGAAGTGGCTTTCCTCGAGGCCAGGCATGCCTGTGGACGCCTTGTCACCAAACCCTTTGTAATACCTGTGTCAAAGTGACTACGAAATCTAGGCCCAGAATAAAAATGGAAAAAGTAATGAGCAGATAAAAATGGCAGAAATAATGAGCCACTGAAGCAGTAAGAATTGTAGGAGCCCATAGTACAGTGGTTATGGCGCCAGCCACATACACTGAGGCTGGCGGGTTTGAACCCAGCCCAGGCTAGCTAAAACAACAATAACGACTGCAACAAAAGATAGCCCGGCATTGTGGCGGGTGCTTGTAGTCCCAGCTACTTGGGAGGCTGAGCCCAGAGAATCGCTTGAACCCAAGAGTCAGAGGTTGCTGTGAGCTGTGATGCCACAGCACTCTACTGAAGGCAACTCTGTCTCAAAAAAAAAAAAAAATTGTAGGAGCATTAAAAATTGACCCCCTCGCTGAGGTCCAGCTGTAAATTGGGGGAAAGCACAGTTGTATCAGCTCCCATACATGTCAAGAGGGCATATGGGGGTACTTGGAGAGGGAAGCATCTTGTCTCAGGAGTTTGTCAGGCCCGGAACGCTGTCCTAGAAACAAAGGGCTTTAGAGACTACAAGTTCTGTCTAGAAGATTTAGTTCAATATTCTCATTTCACAGAGAAATAAAGGGGACAGAATTAACAGCAGGTTTGAGATGAAAATATGGGTCTCCTGTCTCCTTGAAAGAATTGTTTTCTAATTAGTACATAGAGGCATCTTAGCTTCCAGAATTACAGGTATGTTTTGACCCTTTTTCTGTCTTCACAGATAACATTTGACAACAAGGCCCACAGTGGAAGAATTAAAATAAGTTTGGATAATGACATTTCCATCAGAGAATGTAAAGACTGGCACGTGTCTGGATCAAGTAAGTGATAAGCTTTACTAGTTTTCAGAGTGGCTGTTAAATAATGTAAAATGGTTATTAAATTACTGCTCCCCTGGGTAGGTGAAACATCAAATAAAAGAGAACCATTCCCAAGTTCCTAATTCTCTGTAAGTAGATGAACTCATGGTAGACACCTAACGTTTCAAGCAATACCTAAGTTATTCATAGTGAAATGGCCTTCCTACCCTTCTTCAGATGACCCTCCCTGTCTATTCCTCAGCAAGAACGTACTTACAGTCCCCCACCAAGACTGTACATTTGTATACCCAAATGGTACTTACTGAGTGCATGCCACAGAAGCACTTGGACCTTCTTTTCCTCATTTCAGTATTTTAAAATTTCCTTGAGGTAGGCAGAACCCTTATTTTTATAGATGAAGAAACTAAGAGCCAGGTGCGGTGGCTCACACCTATAATCCTAGCACTCCGGGAGGCCAAGGTAGGTGGATTGCTTGAGCACAAGAATTCAAGACCAGTCTGAGCAAAAGTGAGACCCTCTGTCTCTAAAAAGTAGCCAGTGTTGTGATGGGCACCTGTAGTCCCAGCTACTCAGAAAGCTGAGGCAGAATCTCTTGAGCCCAAGAATTTGAGGTTGCTGTGAGCTATGATACCCTGGCACTCTACCAAGGGTGTCAAAGTAAGACTTTGTCTCAAAAAAAAAAAAAGAAAGAAAGAAAGAAAAGAAACTAAGGCTCAGAAGTGACACTTGGTGTCCATGGTCATACAGCCAGGGAGAGACACTAAACCATCATACACATTATCATTGCTTCTATCGAGGCTAAAAAGTAGACTAGGAGCTGAGCACCCTGGCATGTGCTTATAGTTTTAGCCGCTTGGGAGGCTGAGGCAGGCAAGGTATGTTTGAGCCAAGGGTCTCATTGTGTTGCTGTGGCTGTACTGTGTTGTGACCATGCCTTGTGAACAGCCACTGCAGTCCAGGCTGGGCAATGCAATGAGACCCCACCTCTTAATTAAAAACAATTTTTTAAAGTAGATCAGAGGAGGACAGTTGTTTATTCTTAGAAACGCAGATAATAATTTAGGTGTAGACAGAATATAATCCAGAATTTTGGAGCTAAACTGGAGAAAATTGCCTGGAAGGAATTTCTCTGTCTCATTTTCTAGTCCCTCATAAGTAACATAATGATATGTTTTGCTGGACTTAATGATGAGGTCGGGGTTCTCAGATTCTTGTGAGCAAAAGAATCCAGATACCTGTCAAGATGCAGCTTCCCCTACTCCATGAGAAACGGTCAGGTCTGGGGTGGGCCCTAGAAGTGTGTGGAGAGTCCGTTTTCAGACTGTCCTTGGATAATCACTGTTTTAGGGTTGCCTGCTGATTGAATTGCCAGGTTCAGAAGTAATAACAAGATAGTAGGAGTAAATAAAGTGACACTTTATCACCCCAGTATTCTTTTCACTATTTATAAGTAACTTCAAATACATGAGGCTCTTGAATTATAAATTTTCATTTCAGTCACAGACTTGTTTATTTGAAACACAAGCCTATTTTGTCATCTGTAAACTTCATAAGGCTTCTCCGCAACTTACCTTCGCCTCCCTCCCTCCCTCCCTCCCTTCCTTCCTTCTTTCCTTCAACAGAGTCTCACTATGTCACCCTCAGTAGAGTGCTGTGGCGTCACAGATCACAGCAACCTCAAACTCTTGGGCTTACATGATTCTCTTGCCTCAGCCTCCCAAATACCTGGGACTACAGGTGCCCACCACAACACCTGGCTGTCTTTTTGTTGTGGTCGTTATTGTTGTTTGGCAGGCCCAGACCGGCTCAAACTCGCCAGCTCTTGTGTATGTGGCCAATGCCTCAGCTGCTGAGCTACAGGTGCCAAGCCTCTCCACAACTTTAGAATAAAGAAAATAAGAGGGTATTAAAGTACCTGGCACATAGGTTTTGCCTCAAATATGTTTCTTGGGTTTTTGTTTTCTGAGACAGAGCCTCATTCTGTCATCCTGGGTAGAGTACCGTGACATCGTTACAGCTCACAGCAGCCTCAAACTCTTGGGCTCAAGTGATCCCCTTGCCTTAGCCTCCTGAGTAGCTGAGACTATAGCCACCCAACCACAATGCTCGTCTATTTTTAAAGAAAGGGTCTCACTCTGGCTCAGGTGAACTCCTGAGCTCAGGCAGTCCACCTGCCTCAGCCTCCCAGAGTGCTAGGGTCACAGGTATGAGCCACCACACCCAGCCTGCCTCTTGATTTTTAAGTTTTTCTACAGTAGATTTAGACATTTGTATAGCAGTTACATGCCCCTTAGTAAACATTAATGAGATACGTCATCACAGAACCAGCTTAAGCACGTCCTCGTTTCATCAGTATGGAGCAGTCTGACGTGTTAAGTAGAGACAACCCTATAGCAGAGGACAGGAGGGCTGACCTACCTACTTCTCTTCTTTGGCTCCATTCATGCTGGCCAGGACTTTGCACTTTTGATTTTCCAGAGTCTCTGGAAGGGTGGCTCTTTCTCATCACTTAAGTTTAAGCTAAAACCTACTTCTCCCTCAGGAAATCTCCCTTTACTAGGCAATATAAATGAGTGTCTCTCATTTTCTCTCACTTTCCCCCAGGCTAACCTCCCTCAGACAGGGTAGTACCGCTCCAATTTTAGCATCATCTAGAAGCCTCGTAAAAACCCAGAGTCGGTCTGGGTTAGACCCAAGAATCAATCAACCAAACTAACTGTCCTTCCTTCCTTCCTTCCTTCCTTCCTTCCTTCCTTCCTTCCTTCCTTCCTTCCTTCCCTCCCCTTCCTCTCTCTCCCTCCCTTCCTTTCCTCTTGCTTCAGCCTCACGAGTAATCGGGACAATAGGCACCCACCACAATGCCTGGCTTTTAGAGACCGGTTTCACTCTTGCTCAGGCCAGTCTCAAACTCCTGGGCTCGGGTGATCCACCTGCCTCGGCCTCCCAGAGTGCTGGGATTCCAGGTGTGAGCCACTGCACTGGGCCTAAAACGCACATCCCAAAGAATGTCAAGAACCACTGCCAGAGACTGATGGGAGTCAGAAACAGACTTCAAAGGTTTATGTCCTGACTTGGCCACCTACTGGCTCCGTAACCTTGGGCAAATCATGTGAGCTGTTTGGGCTTCAGTCTGCAAAGTGGAAATAGTTATGCCCACCTCATTGGGGATGCTGCAAGGATCACACCAGTTAACACCTATAAGGTGCTTAGAGCTATGCCTGGCAAGACATGTGCTCAGTACTTGCTAGCGACTAAGCCAAGATTGGTTTTCTTTGTAGCACTTACTACTAAGTGTTCCTGTACTTGTTTCCTTCTCTGTCTGTCTCAGTGAAGCACAGTAGACGTTCCACAAGATTGGGGACCTTGTTTATCTTGTTCACCACCATATCCCGGCATCTAGAAAAATGGCTGGCATGGTGCATGCATAATAAATACTTTATACCTATGAGGTCAGATTATTAAGTTCATGAACTCGTCCTAGGAAAAGTGCTGCCTATCTCATTGTTGAACATCACTCCCGTCACCAGATGGCCAAGGAGAGCACTTCAAAGGTGACCGTAGTGATATTCAGCAATGAGGTCTGTAGTGCTTTTCCTATGATGAGTTTGTGAACTTCATTGCCAGACCTCATAGATAAGTGTATTTTAGGAGACTATGCAGGGAAGCTAATTGTATTAAGAATAAAAGACCTTGGGCTGATAATTAAAGATCTGGGATTGATGGTTGTGGTGTTTTTTAAAAACACTTACACTCTTGTTTAAGTACTAATTGGAAGAATGCTCATCAAGACTTCTTTTCTTTGTTGTCTTCTGGAAAGAATGCTTGAATTATCTAAATTACCCTAAAAAGAAGTAGTTGTCATCCTATTAAGGTCCCGGTGCATAAACCCCGTGTAATCCTCTTTGCTTTCAGTTCAGAAGAACACCCACTACATGATGATCTTCGATGCTTTTGTGATTCTGACCTGCTTGTCATCGTTAATCCTCTGTGTCAGATCTGTGGTCAGAGGACTTCAGCTTCAGCAGGTAGGTTTCTTGCTTTCTGAGAAAGCTACTCATATTTTGACTGATGACAGAGAAATTCACTGTGCCTCCCCTCTTTTCCTTACAGGAATTTGTCAATTTTTTCCTCCTCCATTATAAGAAGGAAGTTTCTGTTTCTGATCGAATGGAATTTGTCAATGGATGGTACATTATGATTATTATCAGTGATGTATTGACAATCATTGGATCAATTCTAAAAATGGAAATCCAAACAAAGGTAAACTTTTTTCCCTAACTGTGTTATAATCAGTATCGCATTTGGATGAATGGTAATGCATTTTCCCAGACCATGAGAATTTTCAGAGTAAATCATTTATTTCAAATGATTTATTACACTTACATCCAGTAAACTTGATTATAAATAACAGTCAATTTTTTAATAAACACTGTGTTTCTTTTTTCTTTTCTTTTTTTTATTATTAAATCATAGCTGTGTACATTAATGTGATCATGGGGCACCATACACTGGTTTTATAGACCACTTGACACATTTTCATCACACTGGTTAACATAGCCTTCCTGGCATTTTCTTAGTTATTGTGTTAAGACATTTACATTCTACGTTTACTAAGTTTCACATATACCCTTGTAAGATGCACCGCAGGTGTAATCCCACCAATCACCCTCCCTCCGCCCACCTCCCCCTTCCCTCCACTCCCTCTCCCACTTCCCCCTACTCTTAGGTTATAACTGGGTTATAGCTTTCATGTGAAAGCCATAAATTAGTTTCATAGTAAGGCTGAGTACATTGGATACTTTTTCTTCCATTCTTGAGATACTTTACTAAGAAGAATAAGTTCCATCTCCATCCACATAAACATGAAAGAGGTAAAGTCTCCATCTTTCTTTAAGGCTGCATAATATTTCATGGTGTACATATACCACAGTTTATTAATCCATTTGTGGATCGATGGGCACTTGGGCTTTTTCCATGACTTAGCAATTGTGAATTGGGCTGCAATAAACATTCTGGTACAAATATCTTTGTCAGTCATTTTTAAAAGTCTATTCAGAAAGTCTCTTAGGCAGAGTTTTCCATAGTGAAATCTACAAACCACTGCACCAGGATTGTTTGTGTGTCTGATAAAAGGCTTCATGTTAAACTCTGGAATTCAGACTCTTCAGAGGGTCCTGTGAATTCTTACACACATAAAAATTCATACACACACCAAGGTAACTAAGATAAGAGTTTAGTTTAGTTAATTTAGTTTTGTTTTGAGATAGAGTCTTGCTCTGTTGCCCTGGGTAGAGTGCTGTGGCATGATAGCTCACAGCAACTTCAAATTAGGCTTGAGCAATCCTGTTGCCTCAGCTTCCCAAAGTAGCTGGGACTATAGGTGCACCACGGCGCCCAGCTATTTTTCCTATTTTTAGTACAGACAGGGTCTCTCTGTTGCTCAGGCTGGTCTTGAACTTCTGAGCTCATGCAATCCACCCTCCTCAGCCTCCCAGAGTGCTAGGATTACAGGAAAGGTAAAAGTTTGTTTTTTAAAAAATCTTAAAGGAGGGTGGCACCTGTGGCTCAAGGAGTAGGGCCCTCGCTCCATATACCGGGGGTGGTGGGTTCAAGCCTGGCCCCAGCCAAAACTGCAAAAAAAAAAAAAAAAAAAAAAAAAATATATATATATATATATATTACAAAGAATGCTAAAATCTTCAACCCAAAATGAGTGGAGCTGAAGGGGAAGTGAGGCCAAAGTCCTATTGTGTGAGTTACAGTATTTGTTTCCTGTGTCCATGCAAAGTGAGGGTTCCCCACTGATGGGCCACAAAGTTATCCATCTTAAGAATAACCTAGCCTGGAAGTCAACTCTTCTTCCAAAACAAAAACCCAATTAAAAAAAAAACAACTAATATTGTTCAAAGGAATCTAGCTCAAATTTAGTACCTTCTATTTCACCAAAACAATAGAAAAAAACCCAGAATTTCCTCAAACTCCCATGTCATTTATCTGCCTCCCAGCATCAGTGCCCACATGCTCTGCTCTTACCCTGTTACTGTGGACATATTGCTTTGGCCACTGTCCAGGGCCAGCCCTTCACCTGCCTACCAGACGCCATCCCCACTTTCTCATTCAAGAGCATGAAGCTGCTCGTCTTCCTTCTCAGCGCCGTCATCATCAGTTTCTCTCTCTCTACCAGGTCATTCCTATTAGCCTGGTTTTGCCTCTTTTTGGAAAGACAGCATCTCAACCCTATTTCTCCTTCTAGCTTACTTAGTCCCCCAATTTCTCGGCTTCCTCTTATTAAATAAGCAAATATTAAATAAGCAAAAGACTTCAAGAGTAGTTAATCTTCTTGCCTCTGATTCAGCTGCTACCATTCTTTTTTTTAAACAGAGTCTCACTTTGTCGCCCCCAGTAGAGTGCTGTGGTGTCACAGCTCACACAGCAACCTCAAACTCCTGGGCTTAAGTGATTCTCTTGCCTCAGCCTCCCAAGGAGCTGGGACTACAGATGTCCATCACAACAGCTGGCTATTTTTTGGTTGTAGTTGTCATTGTTATTTGGCTGGGTTTGAACCTGCCAGCTTTGGTGTATGTGGCTGGCGCCCTTAGCCTCTGAGCTACAGGTGCCGAGCCACCATTCTTTACTATGTCTGTTCCAATCGGGCTGCCCCCCACTCCATGGAAACTGTTCTTTCCGATATTTGGCCAGGCTGATGAGTCCAGTCTTCAATCATTTAGCCTCATCTTGACCTATCAGCTGCTTTTCACACTACAGAGCCCTCCCTCTTCATTGCACACTCTCCCTGGCTCTCACCTACCCAGCTTTCCTCCTCAGTTACCAGTTGGTCTTCTGACTTTCCTTTGCTGATCCCGTCTCATCTCACCAGCCTATTCCGGTGATGATGCTTCAAGGCATAGTGCTTGAACATCTTCTCTTTGCTGCCACTGGCTTGAGAATCTCATCCTGCCACATGGCTTTAAATAGTATCTATTTGACAATTGATTCCCAAATCTATATCTCCAGCTTTAAATTCTTTCCAAACTCCAGATTCAAATGCCCAACAGTCTATTTTACATTTCCACCAATGTCTGCTTTTCCTCTCCAATCTAACATACTTAACAGAACTTCTAAAATCCCTATCTTCCCAGTCCAAACCCTTCCTGGCCCCTTCCTGATCATAGTTAACAGCAACTCTCTTCAGTTGCTCAAGCCAAAAATCAAGATTCATCATAGACTGCGACAGGAAGTCCTGTTGCTCTGCCTTCTGAAATCACCACATCACTTCTACGAGGACCAGCCCTGTTCAAACCGCTGCCTCTCACCCATGTTATCACAGTAGCCTCCTCCCTCTGACAATCTGCTCTCAACCCCAGCAGTCAGCATTTGATCCTATCACTCCTGTTCAGGGATGGCCAGAGTAAAAGACCGTTGTTAAGTGGGGTCCTGTATTCCCTGCTGCCTTGTCTCTACCACTGCACACTCTTGCTCTTGCTCACTCCAGCCAGACAACTCTTTTCCCAGACGCCCTTCTGCCTCAGGGCCTTTGCACTTGCTGGAAAGATCCTCCCCTAGATTTTTGCTAGACTTTCTCTCTCACTCCCTTCAGATCTTTGCTCAAAGGCCACCTTTTTAGTGAGGCTTTCCATGATCATTCTGTTTAAAATTACACACCCATGCCCATTCCTTATCCCCCAGAATTTCTCCTCACCAATCACCGTCAGCTAATGTGCCAAAGATTCTGTGAATTGATTTCTATTGTCTCTCTCCACAACCCCTCACCACTAGAAGGTAAACTTCACAAGGGCAGACAATTTTGTTTGTTTACTTTTTTATCCTTAGTACCCAGAACTGTGCCTGAGTCATGGCTACCTCAATAAATATATCTTGCCCAAATGAATTTCTGCTGTATTAATCTGATAATATGTCTTTCCACTCTTAGAGTCTAACAAGTTATGATGTCTGCAGCATACTTCTTGGGACTTCTACCATGCTCGTGTGGCTTGGAGTCATCCGCTACCTCGGTTTCTTTGAGAAGTACAATGTAAGGAATGCCACAGCTCTCCATGCTGTTGTTATTACTCTCAAAGGTCTTGCACTGCTTTGGCTGAAGGACAAAGGGATTCTAAATGACCTCTCTTACTTTCCCAGCTCCTTATTTTGACCCTTCAGGCGGCACTGCCCAATGTTATCAGGTTCTGTTGCTGTGCGGCCATGATTTACTTGGGTTACTGCTTCTGCGGATGGATTGTGCTGGGGCCCTACCATGACAAGGTAGAGAAACAACTCTGTTCCTATTTCTATTAAAATTTATCCTTTTAAAATGAACTCTTTTTATTTTGTGGATTAATCTTAAAATGTTGAAGGTAGGCTCAGCGCTTGTAGCTCAGTGGCTAGGGTACCAGCCACATACACCGAAGCTGGTGGGTTTGAATCCAGCCCGGGCCTGCCAAACAACAATGACAACTACAACCAAAAAATAGCCGGGCATTGTGATGGGTGCCTGTAGTCCCAGCTACTTGGGAGGCTGAGGCAAGAGAATCGCTTAAGCCCAAGAGTTGGAGGTTGCTGTGAGCTGTGACATCACAGTACTCTACAGAGGATGACATAGTGAGACTCTGTCTCAAAAAAAATAAAAAGGTCGAAGGTAGTATATCTGTTGCCATATTTATAAACTGGTAAGGTGTGGCTCACGCCTGTAATCCTAGCACTGTGGGAGGCTGAGGTGGGTGGATTGCCTGAGCTCATGGGTTTAAGACCAGCCTGAGCCAGAGCAAGACCCTGTCTCTAAAAATAGCCAGCCACTGTGGTGGGCATTTGTAGTCCCAGCTACTTGGGAGCCTTAGGCAAGAGAATCACTTGAGCCCAAGGGTTTGAGGTTGCTGTGAGCTATGACTCAATGGCACTCTAATGGGGGCAACAAAGTGACACTCTATCTCAAAAACACCTCCCACCCCCGCAAAAAAAAAAAAAAACTGGTAAGGTGTGACCAGCTTGAGAGAATAATTGATTAGCTCAACTGCCTCAAATTCTTTTTTGCAATATGTCAGATTATTAAGTCCCTTTGCCACCAGTGAAGCCAAGTTTGATCAGTTTGATTCATCAATATATATGAGAGCGGGCCATTTAGGTAAGCCTTCCCAAAATGGGACTTTATACAAAAAGTAGTATAGGGAGAAATTTGTAAAAATATTTGAACGCCTTGTTATCAGAGTTATATAATATAGTCTTGAATATTATGCTGTTACCATAAGTGGAATGAATCTTAAAATGGAATGCCTGAGCATGCATGGTTGGGACCTGGGCCTTTCTGTAGAAGCGTTCTGTGGTTGTCTTTTTGTGGAAGTAAAGGAGCGGTAAGGATAAGGCTTAAAGAGAAGGCTGCAGTCCAGCCCCTTGTGCATTTGATTCAGGTTGCTCCAACTATGAGGAGGAGTACCCAGAGAGAGATGAAGGCTTGTGCGTGTTATATATACCACAGAGTGGATGTGTGTATTTACCTTGGGTTATTGGTTTGAAAAGGTAACTGGGGCTATCTGGTCCATTTGTTGAATATGATATCGTGAACAAGGTCTTTGATGGGAAGAGGTATGGAATAAAACAAACTTTTTTCTTTTCTTTTTCCAGTTTCGTTCTCTGAACATGGTCTCTGAATGCCTTTTTTCCCTAATAAATGGAGATGATATGTTTGCCACATTTGCAAAAATGCAGCAGAAAAGTTACTTGGTCTGGCTGTTTAGCAGAATTTATCTCTACTCCTTCATCAGCCTCTTTATATATATGATTTTAAGTCTTTTTATAGCACTGATCACTGATACATATGAAACGATCAAGGTAAGTTTGTAAAGAGCCATACCCAACAGCATTCATTTAGAAATTGTATAATAGCAATAAAATTTAGTACCTAAGTGGGAAAGGTAGTTGACAAGATGTTAATTTCTTTATGCTAGAGAAAAGCACCTCAACTTTAGAGATTGAGAAACAGAAATGGAGGAGAAAATAGAACTTTTAGAATGTCGAAAGTCTTATCTTTAAGTAATTATGCTTTTTCAAGCAAGCTTTCTAACCTTTTTTTTTTTTAATTAGAATTTTAAGAGTTAGTAGATATTGGGTGAATAAAACAGATGGCATTTTCAGAAAGCCAAAAATTTGTGGGGAACTTCAAAAATCTAATTTTCGTGAAGAAAAATTATCCCCTTCCTCTGAAGGGTGCTGTCTCTTGGCACAGTCTTGGGGCCTGATGGCGCCTGTCCAGTCTGGCCTCCTGAATAGCAGGGGGCTTGATGGGTCCAGTACTAACAGGTATGCTTTACACAGTCAGAAACCGGATTTGAAAAACTATCATCATTTGTGTGAAATATTTTAAAAATCAGTTTGAGCCCCTTGAAATATGGAAAGGAAGATTAAACATCCATGTCTATTTAAATTTCTAATAACCTTATACTATTAGGTGTACTATTGACACTTCCACCCCGGGACTTTTGTTTCTGGGTTTGAGGGGTTAGGAAGCATGATGTCATGTGGTTGCCCCCAGGGATAAAGAGAATGCCTTGGTTTGGAGCTGATCATTATGAATATCTCGCTCCTGAAGCCAGGGCTATGACTTCATTATTAGTGAGATTTCGGGGACAAAGTATCCTCCTTGCTCTCTCTGTAGAAGATGAGATGTGTGCTTAGGGTCACCAAAGCAACTGGGAAAGAAAGAATTCAGTTGTAACTATCCAAATCCCTCCCAAAGGTACTCTAAAAGTTCACTACTTTCAACTCTGCATGTAGGGAACTGGATGTTATTTAAGGGTAACATTAGAAGTCTCTGAGTAACATAGGTTTTTTAACTTTTGATGACATGGGTCTGACACTCATTATTTTATTTATTTATTTTTGTTATTATTTTTTTGAGAGTTTCACTTTGTCGCCCTCAGTAGAGTGCTATGGCATCATAGCTCATGGCAACTTCAAACTCTTGGGCTGAAGTGATTCTCTTGCCTCAGCCTTCCAAGTAGCTGAGACTACAGGTGCCTGCCACAACACCTGGCTATTTATAGAGACAGGCTCTTGCTTGAGCTCAGGCTGGCCTCAAACCCATGAACTCAGGCAAGTTCTTGGCCTCCCAGAGTGCTAGGATTACAGGCAAGAGCCATGCACCTGGCCTGAAACTCATATTTTGGATGCTAACCTCTTTTCATGGGCTCAGAGTACTTGCCAAATGGGCAAGCTAAATTAGTTCTCCTCCGAAATTTTTGGTCAGAGAAAATCCAAGAGATCTTAGACCCCAAATTGATATAAATATGATGTCTTGAAACAAATCTATGTGCTTGGAAGGGTGACTCTAAAAGGGTGTGAAGGTCGGAAAATCCCCTTATAGCGTTCAGATCTTTGCCCAGACACCTGAGATAGCTTTCTGGGAAGCCTAGGGGTGTGCCCCCGTCAGTGCTCAACAGCACCCTGTTAATCCCCATCACTCGGGCCTCTTGTGGCCTGAACCAGGTTCCACCTGGATGTCTGCTTCACACGGACCTGACGGTCATGAACCTGCAGGGCAGAGTTGTGACAGAGATTCTCAGACTTGGGATGGGGCTGACTCACTTCTCCCTACAAGGAGGATCCACACTCAGACCCAACATGCCCATTATGGGCTGAAGTAGATCAAGAACATAGGGTCTACTTCAGAATCCTAGGCCTACTTTACTTCGGCCAAACCTAAGAGTCACTCTAGATGCTACATCTCCCTGCAAGTGCTGGGAAGTGCAGAAACTATCCCTCTAAAAAAATCCTGTCCCTTGATAAATGATCCATTTTGAATTTGTAATAAAGCTGTTTCCAAGGGGCTTATTTATTTATTTATTTTTCTAGTTAACATAGCCTTCCTGGCATTTTCTTAGTTATTGTGTCAAGACAATTATATTCTACATTTACTAAGTTTCACATGTACCCTCGTAAGATGCACCGCAGGTGTAATCCCACCAATCAGCCTCCCTCCGCCCACCTCCCCCCTCCCTCCCCTCCCTTTCCCCCTTCCCCTATTTTTAGGTTATAACTGGGTTACAGCTTTCATGTGAAAGCCATAAATTAGTTTCATAGTAGGGCTGAGTACATTGGATACTTTTTCTTCCATTCTTGAGATACTTTACTAAGAAGAATATGTTCCAGCTCCATCCATGTAAACATGAAAGAGGTAAAGTCTCCATCTTTCTTTCAGGCTGCATAATATTCCATGCAAGGGGCTTATTAATGAGGGTTTTTCAAACTCTTCTATACAGCATTACCAACAAGATGGCTTCCCAGAGACTGAACTTCGTACATTTATATCAGAGTGTAAAGATCTGCCTAACTCCGGAAAATACAGATTAGATGATGAGCCTCCATTATCTTTATTCTGCTGTTGTAAAAAGTAACTATCAGGTTTATCTGTGATTAAGAGGAAAATATAATGTGTCACAGAGTTGAAAAAAACTACATGAATATTTTGAGATCAGGTACCGTATGTTTGAAGACTAATTGATAGCCATAATTCACCAAGGACTACATAACTTTTATATTTTTAAAAGCAATATTTAATGTCTTTGCAGTTTTATGCTGGACTTGTTTTAAAAAACTGATGAAGGAAACTGTTGGATTATTATTCTTTCTTGTTTATTTTGCCATAGTTTTAGAATGTGCTCTCTGTGCCTCTCTTTAACTCTTCTGTTCTTGTTTCTAGCTGTTCTGACTGTGGGGATTGTGTTGTTCATGGAAAACAATCCCTGGTTTGACAGTTTCTTCTCTCAGTGGTGCACCCTGAGAGAGTGGGGACAGCTACTGTATGACCAGGAATCACTGCATTTTAAAATCTTCTCTTAATAGGCAGAATCAGAAACAACCATCACCAGATAACAGTGCAACACAGTTATGCACACCTAATGAGAGATTTGCTTTGAAGACCTGTGTGGTTAGGTCATTTCACAGTTGTGTGACCATCACAGAGTGTACTTAACACCAACCGAGATGCTATAGCTTACACGCGCCTACCAATCTGCACGGCATGTGACTGTAATGAATACTGTAAGTAGTTGTAACACAGCCGTAAGTACTTGTGTATCTAAACATAAGGAAGGGACAGTAAAAATATCGTATTACATTCTTAGAGGACCACTGTTGTACATGTGGTCCATCATTGACCAAAATGTCCCATGTGGCACATGACTGCATTGGGTTCTGAAGGACTGTTATTTGAATCTGCTTTTAGTTCTGAAGAGAATCAGGTTTTTCAAAGTTCATGTACAAATTTTCTCTCCTCCTCAGTGTTAACGTACAAAGTTGGAAGAGCATCTTATACACTGATGAAAATCAAAACACATACCCAAATCTTATTTGATCCAAAAGTGATTATTTCATTAGTACCCGAGCAACATGTGAAACTTACGATGGACTGTGCCTTTCATGGGTACACTTGGTGTTCTGGAAAAATATTAAAAATATTCTGGAAAACAAGTATGCTCAAAGTTTAAAAATAAGTGAGGAATGTATGCCTTAAAAAGATACCAAGAGTCTCTACTCTTGCAGACTACTGATTGATCACTGCAGGGATTTTCACTGCACGAACATCTGTTTTGTGTACTATTCAAATAGTAATAAATTCAATGATGTTCAATAAAGTTCTTCTTAAAGCACACTTTTTTTTTTTAAAAGGAAACTGACTTCTAAGTTTCTGATTTTGTCTTAATGTCTAAATGAACATAGCCCTGAGACACTGAAATCCTATATTTAATCATAGTGACCATGATAATAAAGATGCCAGGTGTTGAAATGTGAGGTTTCATAATAGGTATAAACTATTTTGTAGTATTATTATGGCTTTTAAAATATCAAAAATCTAAATGTTTAGGCGCGTTTTGGGAAGGGCTTCCTGTTAGTATTTCTGTAACTATCATTTATAGAATTTAGTAGAATCCAGTGTAATTTTGAAATTATGTGTATCTGATAAATCCTGTTCTTTACTCTTTGTGATATTTTTATACTAACACTAATACGTCAATGGAAACATAAAACGACTGACCTAGGGTTTTGGCTTTGCTCTGAAGTCATTATGCTTCTTCTGTGGAATTGCAGCCAGTGACTTGGCGCCTTCCTGTCTCCTGATTCTCCTAGCTTTCTTATCCTGATAAATTCCAAGTTCTAATTTTTAGTACTGATACCCATGAGAGAATAGTTCTACTATTTCCTGAAAGAAACAGCATCAACTAACTTTTCTGAACTGTCCCCAAACCAGTACAATGGCTCCATCTGGGTAGGCAGATAAATTATAGGCCAGTCATTTCAGAGTTCCCCTAACATGTATGTATAACCATAGAGAATGTCAAGGTAGTTGGAAGAAGGAACAGGGAAATGGAAGTTACTGCTTTCTCCTGGGCTTCTAGTCTCCCTAGCCCAAGAGATCAGGGTGGGATTTTTTTGTTGGTGATACCCCTTTCTCTGAAGGTCAGATTCTTTGTCCCCTCTTTCCACTATAATGATTTTCAAGTTTGTGGGCGTAAGAATCACTGGGGGATTTTGTTAAAATTGTGGATGTCAAGGTAATCCTACCAGAGATTCTTCTTCTTCTTTCTTTTTCAAAACAGTACATTATCAAAGCCTAAGCAGAATTCTCATTTATGAAGTCCTAGATGGAGGCCAGGAATTTGCATTTTCAGCAGGTACACAGGGTAATTCAGCTTAAAGTGGTTTGTGGTGGTTCCATGGCCTAGGAGCAAATCCCTTTGTTGGGGGCTACAAATGAGGAAATCTCTATAGGACTCAGGATTCACACCCACCTTCTGTTAATCAAGAGAGAAACCACATTCCCTAGTAAATGGATTTATGGAAGTCAACTTGGATATTTTAGGATTTGTGTTGTGTGTTAAAATCATCAGTAGGTAGAATTTCATTTTACTGATGCCACATTTTCTTTAAATAATTCAGGTGCCATTTTCTCCTTTATTTAATAAAGCATTAAAATATCAAATACATATTGATTTTTAATCTCTATTGTCCCAGAACACCATTTTCAAACTAAATTAATACATATGAATGGAGAGGTATATGGATGAGAAGAAAAAAAGATAAAACTCTCATTATTTGCAGATATGATGATCTACGTACCCTGTTTTCCCAAAAATAAGACAGTGTCTTATTTTAAGGTGCGCTCCCAAGATGTGCTAGGTCTTATTTTCAGGGGACGTCTTATCTTTCCTGTAAGTAGGTCTTATTTTCGGGGAAACTGGGTAGAAAGTCTAATAGAATCACCAAATTCTCAAAACTTACTAGAAGATTTAACAAGGTTGCTGAGTGCAAAGATCAACTTTAAAACTCTCCAGGCTTCTACTCCACTACTGGTAATCACCTAGAAAATTAACAGAAATAAAATAACATTTATAGTAGAAACCAAATTATAAATTATCCGGTAATTATCCTAAGGCAGAAAGCATGAGAACTTCCCAGAGAAAATGTCCCTTACATAAAAAAACGTGAATAATTGCAGAGATAATATATTTATGGATGGGGATAACTGAACAGTAAAGATTCAATGCTCTTTAAATTAATCTATCAATTCAACCTAATAGCTATAAAACTTCTGGAAGCTTTTTATGAAGTTCAAAAAATTATTATTTATTTATTTATTCTTTTTTTTTTTTTTTTTGTAGAGACAGAGTCTCACTTAACCACCCTCGGTAGAGTGCCATGACATCACAGGACTCACAGCAACCTCCAGCTCTTGGGCTTTCGCTGTTCTCCTGCCTCAGCCTACTGAGCAGCTGGGACTACAGGCGCCCGCCACAACATCTGGCTATTTTTTGGTTGCAGTTCAGCCGGAGCTGGGTTTGAACCCGCCACCCTCAGTACATGGGGCCGGCGCCCTACTCACTGAGCCACAGGCGCAAAAAATTAATTCTAAAATTCCTATGAGGGAAAAGGTCCCATGAATGGCCAAATCAAATTTGCAAAGAAAGGACAAAAAGGAGAGAGTCACCTTACCCAATATTAAGCTATCCTACAAACTCAAAGGAGAATAAAACATGTAAATGATACCAATATGATATTAATAAAAAAAAAGCCAAAGAGACCAATGCATGGAATGTACAGCTCAGAAATATACTCAGATATGTGTATTTGTGAACTTGTTATGTCACCATAAAACAAGGAGGAAAGAATAGACTTTAAAACAGGATTGGCAAACTATAGCTTCTGGGCTAAATCTAGCCTAGCCCTTCAGCTAAGAATGGTTTTAATATTTCAAAATGGTAAGAAAAACAAAACCTAAATAACGTGTGAGTCAACAAAAAAAAACTCAAGGGAAATTAAAAATTATTTTGAACTAAAAAATGAAAATATAACTGATCAAAAATTGTAGGATGCAGTCAAAGCAGTGCCTAGCAGGAACTTTATAGCATTAAATGAATATATTAGAAAAGAAAAAAGATCTAAAAATCAATCCTCCAAGCTTCTGCCTTCAAAAACTGAAAAAAGGAAAGTAAATAAAGTCCAAAGTAAGCAAAAAGGAAAAAAAAAAGAAAAGAAAAAGAAAACTACAGCAAAAATGAATGAAATTGAAAATGGGAGATCAATAGAATTAACACAACCAAAAGCTTGTTCTTTGACAAGATCAGTAAAATCAATAAGCCACTAATCAAGCTAATTAAGAAAAAAGAAGATACAAATCACTATTATTAAAAATGAAAGTAGGAACATCAGTACAGATCTCATGGGCATCAAAAGGATCATAAAAGACTATTATGAATAATACTATGCCCACAAATTTGAAATTGTAGATGAAATGGGCCAATTCCTTCAAAGGTACAATTCCTAAAACTCCCATAAGAAGAAATCAGCAGTCTGAATGGGCCTGTATCTATAAAGAAATGGAATCAATAAAGAATAACTTTCTGGGTGGCACCTGTGGCTCAGCAAGTAGAGAGCCAGCCCCATATACCAAGGGTGGTGGGTTCAAAACCGGCCTCAGCCAAACTACAACAACAACAACAAAAGAAAAAATAGGCAGATGTTGTGGCGGGTGCCTGTAGGCCCAGATACTCAGGAGGCTGAGGCAAGAGAATCACCTAAGCCCAGGAGTTGGAGGTTGCTGTGAGCTGTGATGCCACAGCACTCTACTGAGGGCAACAAAGTGAGACTCTGTCTCTTAAAAAAAAAAAAAAAGAAAGAAAGAAAACTTCCAAAAAAGAAAACACCAGGCTTATATGGGTTCATGGGTTAATTCTACTAAACATTTAAGGAAGAAATTATACCAGTTCTCTATAATTTCTTCCAGAAGCATCAGAGGGAATACTTCCTAACTCATTCTTGAGGTCAGCATTACCCTAATACTAAAACGAGACAAAGGCATTACAAGAAAAGAAAACTATAAAGCAACATCTCTCATGAACATAGCTGCAAATAGTCCTCAACAAACATATTAGCAAATCAAATCTAACAATGTACAAAAAGAATTATGCACTACAACCAGGGGACTTATTGAAGTTATTAAGGCTGGTCGAACATTCCAAGAACAATTAATTTCATCTACCACATCAACAGGCTGAAGGAAAACAACACACGATCCTATCAGTAGATGCAATAAAAGCATTTGAAAAAAAGAAATCCAACATCCATTCATGAGAAAAGCTCTCAGCCAACTAAGAATAGAAGGGAACTGCTTCAACCTGGTAAAGAACAAAACCCTACAGTTCACATGGTACTTATGGTGAGAAACTTAAGAAACTTTCCTGTTAAGATCAGGAAGGAGGGCAAGGGTCTGCCCTCCCATCTCTCCTTGTCAACATCGTCCTGGAAGTCCTAGCTAATGCAATGAAATAAGAAAAGGAAATGAAAGTTATACAATTTGGGAAAGAGGAAACAAAACTGTCTTTATAGGAAGAGGACATGATTGTCTATATAGGAAGTCTGAAAGAATTAAAAAAACAACTCCTGGAACTAATAAGCACTTATAACAAGATTATAGGATACAAGTTTAATACACAAAAGTCAGCCAAATAGCAAGAAGCAATCAGCATTTGAAATTAAAAATAATACCCTTTAAATTAGTAACCCCCCACAATGAAATGCCTAGCTAAACGTTTCATAGACTATGTAGAAGATCTATATGTGTAAAACTACAAAAGTCAGATAAAATAATCAAAGAACTAAATAAGTAGAGAGATATTCCATGCACTTGCAAGAGAGGGTTCGAGATGGTTAAGATGTCAGTTCTTCCCAACTCAATCTCTAGATTCAAAAGACTCCCAACTAAAATCTGTTATTTGGGGATATTTACCAACTGATTCTAAAGTCTACATGGAGAGGCAAAAGACTCCAGAATAAGCAATATAATATTGAAGAAGAAGAACAAAGTCAAACTGACACTCCCAAAGTCAGGACTAACTTACTATGAAGTGCCAGTAAAGGAGACAGTGTGGTCTGTGAAAGAATAGATAAGTAAACCAATGTAACAGCCCGGAAATTCACCCACGTGAATAGTGTCCACTGATCTTTGATAAAGGAGCAAAGACAATACAATGGAGAAGATAGTCTTTTTAACCAGGGGGTCTGGAGTAACTGGCCATCCACACGAGAAAACATGAATCCAGACACAAAGCTTGCGCCCTTCATAAATATTAACTCAAAATGTGTCATAAATGTAAATGTCAAATGCAAAAGTATAAAACTCCTAGATAATAACATGGGAAAAATCTATATGACCTTGGGTTTGGAAATGACTTTTAAAATACAGTGCTTAAGGCACAATCCATGGAAGAAATAATTGACAAATTACACTAAATTAAAATTAAAACTTCTGCTCTGCAAAAACATCATCAGGAGAAAGAGAAGAAAAGACACAGACTGGAGAAAAATATTTGCAAAGGACATAGCTGATGGAGTACTGATCCAAAATATGAAAAGAACTCTTAAAACTCAACAATAAGAGGGCAGTGCCTATGGCTCAAAGGAGTAGGGCACTGGCCCCATATGCCGGAGGTGGCTGGTTCAAACCCAGCCCAGGCCAAAAAAAAAAACAAAAACAAAAAACTCAACAATAAGCAAATGAAAACCTCATTAAAAAATGAGCAAAAGAAGCCCACTGTGGTGGCTCACACCGGTAAACACTTTGGGAGTCTGAGGCAGGTAGATCCCTAAGCTCAGGAGTTTGAGTCCGGCCTGAGCAAGATCAAGGCCCCGACTCCTTCTGGGTAGATGCCCAGTAATGGGATTGCAGGATCAAATGGGAGGTCTAGCTTGAGTGCTTTGAGGTTTCTCCATACTTCCTTCCAGAAAGGTTGTACTAGTTTGCAGTCCCACCAGCAGTGTAAAAGTGTTCCCTTCTCTCCACATCCACGCCAGCATCTGCAGTTTTGAGATTTTGTGATGTGGGCCATTCTCACTGGGGTTAGATGATATCTCAGGGTTGTTTTGATTTGCATTTCTCTAATATATAGAGATGATGATTTTTTCATGTGTTTGTTAGCCATTTGTCTGTCGTCTTTAGAGAAAGTTCTATTCATGTCTCTTGCCCATTGATATATGGGATTGTTGGCTTTTTTCATGTGGATTAATTTGAATTCTCTATAGATCCTAGTTATCAAGCTTTTGTCTGATTGAAAATATGCAAATATCCTTTCCCATTGTGTAGGTTGTCTCTTTGCTTTGGTTGTTGTCTCCTTAGCTGTACAGAAGCTTTTCAGTTTAATGAAGTCCCATTTGTTTATTTTTGTTGTTGTTGCAATTGCCATGGCAGTCTTCTTCATGAAGTCTTTCCCCAGGCCAATATCTTCCAGTGTTTTTCCTATGCTTTCTTGGAGGATTTTTATTGTTTCATGCCTTAAATTTAAGTCCTTTATCCATCTTGAATCAATTTTTGTGAGTGGGGAAAGGTGTGGGTCCAGTTTCAGTCTTTTACATGTGGATATCCAGTTCTCCCAACACCATTTATTGAATAGGGAGTCTTTCCCCCAAGGTATGTTCTTGTTTGGTTTATCGAAGATTAGGTGGTTGTAAGATGTTAGTTTCATTTCTTGGTGTTCAATTCGATTCCAAGTGTCTATGTCTCTGTTTTTGTGCCAGTACCATGCTGTCTTGAGCACTATGGCTTTGTAGTACAGACTAAAATCTGGTATGCTGATGCCCCCAGCTTTATTTTTATTACTAAGAACTGCCTTAGCTATACGGGGTTTTTTCCAGTTCCATACAAAACGCAGAATCATTTTTTCCCAATCCTGAAAGTACGATGTTGGTATTTTGATAGGAATGGCATTGAATAGGTAGATTGCTTTGGGAAGTATAGACATTTTAACAATGTTGATTCTTTCTACCCAGAAGGAAAAAAAATCCTTTTATCATAAGGACACTTGTACTAGACTGTTTATTGCAACTTAATTTACCGTCGCCAAAATGTGGAAACAGCCTAAATGCCCACCAACCCAGGAATGGATTAACAAGCTGTGGTATATGTATACCATGGAATACTATTCAGCCATTAAAAAAAAATGGAGACTTTACATCCTTCGTATTAACCTGGATGGAAGTGGAAGACATTATTCTTAGTAAAGCATCACAAGTATGGAGAAGCATGAATCCTACGTACTCAATTTTGATATGAGGACAATTAATGACAATTAAGGTTATGGGGGGGGAAGCAGAAAGAGGGATAGAGGGAGGGGGGTGGGGCCTTGGTGTGTGTCACACTTTATGGGGGCAAGACATGATTGCAAGAGGGACTTTACCTAACAATTGCAATCAGTGTAACCTGGCTTATTGTACCCTCAATGAATCCCCAACAATAAAAAAAAAAAAAAGGCCCCGACTCTACTAAAAATAGAAAAATTAGCCTGGCATTGTGGCAGGCACCTGTAGTCTCAGCTACTCAGGAGTCTGAGGCAAGAGGAACTCCTGAGCCCAAGAGTTTGAGGTTGCTGTGAGCTATGATACCACTGCAATCTACCCCAGGGCAACAGAGTGAAACTCTGTCTCAAAAAAAAGAGCAAAAGGCCTGAAGAGATACTTGGCTAAAGGAGACACACAGATCAACAAGTAAGCGTATGAAATGATTATCAACATCACATTACAAGTTAAAACAAGATACCATTACACATCTATTAGAATGGCCAAAACCCAAACTCTGAAAATTCCAAATGGTTGTGAGGATGTAGTGACAGGAACTCTCATTCACTGCCAGAGGGAATGCAAAATGATTCTGTCCCTGTGGAAGGTGGTTAAGCAATTTCTTACAAAACTATGCTCTTACCACACAACCCAGCAATTGCAGTCTTTGGTATTTATCCAGAGGAATTGAGAACTTATGTCTACACACAAACCTGAACATAGATGTATGTTTGTTTATTTATTTTATATATATATTTTTTGAGACAGAGTCTCACTATGTCACCCTTGGTAGAGTGCTGTGGCGTCACAGCTCACAGCAACCTCAAACTCTTGAACTTAAGCGATTTTCTTCCCTCAGCCTCCCAAGTAGCTGGGACTATGGCACCTGCCACAGTGCCAAGCTATTCTGTTGATGTCATCATTGTTGTTTAGCAGACCTGGGCTGGGTTCGAACCCACCAGCCCCAGTGCATGTGGCCAGCACCCTAACCACTGAGCAACAGTGCCACACCATAGATGTTTATTTATAATTACTGAAACTTAGAATCAATCGGATGCCCTTCAGCATATGAATAGATAAATACATTGTGGTATATCCATGCAATGGACAAGTATTCCATGCTAAAAAGGGCTATCAAGTCACATAAAGACAAAGAAGTAGCTTACATGCATATTGCTAAGGAAAGAGCCAATCTGAACAGGCTGTATGCTGTATGATTCTGACTATACGACATCTGGGAAAGGAACAACTGAGGAGACAGTAAAAAGATCACTGGTTGCCAGAGGCAGTGGGGAGAGATGACTAGAGGGAGCTCAGAGGATCATAAGTGCAGTGTTTTTATCAGTATGGGCTGCTGTTACAGAGTACTATGGACTGGGTGGCTTAAACAACAGAAATTTATTTCTCACAGTTCTGGAAGCTAGAGACTCCCAGATCAAGATGACGGCAGAGCCAGCATCTGGTAAGGTTCTATTCCTGGTCTCCAGGCAGCTGTCTTGATGATTTCTCTCCTTTTCTTTTTCTTTTCCAAGTATTACAATGTTTATTGATAGATGCAAGTGTATAAAATCAGGGCATGAACATGACTTGATAGATTAATTAGACTTAATTTCAGTACTATAATAAGAGGGACCAATTTTAAATTCTCACCATTTGTTTCACACTCACAAAAACCACTTCAAGGGCATTAACGATCTCTCAAAACTGATCAGTTGTGTACAAGTAAACCATGTTTCTTTTTAAAAAGACTTGTGCACTTGTCCAGGCTCAAGGATACTAAAATCTGGCTCATAAAGCCCATTACCAGAGGTAGAAATACAGGCAATATACTATTACTGCAACAACCATCAATTACAGTTAAGACTTCTTTTCTGTAACGACCAAATGGATAATCAAATATTGCAACAATGCAAGTCTTACTGAGCAAAGTGCATTCTACAGTATTCAGAGCTGCAATTCAGTTTTCTAACTTGAAACAGCTTGTGTTAACTGGCAGCAAAGAAGGTCCTTGCAGTAGGCTGCCTTTGCTTGAGAACTTACAATATAATTACTGCATCCTTTTAAAAGACTATCTAAACATTAAAGACTATCTAAACATTAAACACCTACCTTTTCTTTTTTTTGTAGAGACAGAGTCTCACTTTATGGCCCTTGGTAGAGTGCCGTGGCCTCACACAGCTCACAGCAACCTCCAACTCCTGGGCTTAAGTGATTCTCTTGCCTCAGCCTCCCAAGTAGCTGGGACTAAGGCGCCCGCCACAACGCCCGGATATTTTTTGGTTGCAGTTTGGCTGGGGCCAGGTTTGAACCTGCCACCCTTGGTATATGGGGCCGGCGCCTTACCAACTGAGCCACAGGCGCCGCCCAGCGCCTACCTTTTCTTATATGGGCACTAATGGCATTCAAGAAGGCTTCATTCTTAAGACCTAATTAGCTCCCAAATGTCCCATCTCCAAATATCATCACACTGGGGAGTTAGGCTTCAACATATGAATTCTGGGGGACACAAACATTCATTCCACAGCAGGCAGTGAAACTATTCTTTATGATATTACAGTGTTAGATACATGTCATTATGCATTTGTCAAAACTCACAGGCTGTACTACCCTACTGTAAAGTATGGACTTTGCATAATGATTGGTCAATGTAGATTCATTGATTATAATGAACGTGGTATTCTGGTGTGGGATGTTACTAGTGGGAAGGCTATACTTGGGTTGAGGCAAGGAATATTTGGGAACTGTACCTTCTGCTCACTTTTGCTGTAAACTGAAAATTGAAATTCCTCTAAAAAATAAAGTCTATTTTTTTTAAATGAAAATAAGAATATTTCACAAGACATGAAACACAGTCACTTCCTTGTTTACTTATTGTCTGTGATAATATATTATAAAGTCGAGTAGCTGCCAAGGAGACAGTATAATCCACAAACTCTAAAATATTTACTGGATTTTTATAGGACAAAAAAAAAAAAGAGCCAATTTCTGATCTTCAAGATAGCTTGCTGAAAGCTGGCTTACTTCATGTAGAAAAACTAGGTTGCAGCCATGTCTCCTGCCTTATGTAAAGTTGAAGTACAGTGGAATTTAAGGTGATAGAAAAAACTGAAATATGAAGTATTAAAGAATATTAGTGACTTAAGGGTACAGAAAGACTTTTTTTAAAAGATAAAAATCCCCCACAAACTATAAGGATTAATATCCTTAATTTTGATTTTATAATTCAATATTTAGGACTTGCATCCAAGGAAGAGTACCATGAACAAAGGTAAGAGGTAAATGAGGAAGACACTTATAGTGTTTAAAACTGGCAAGGAATTAACATCTGCAATGTACAAAAACCACATGCACATCCCCCAAGGTGGAAAGGATGTGAAAGTAGGTAAATAAAGGGCATTATTTTTCTCCTATTTTATTCTGTTCTCGCTCCACTACGCTTCACAACAAATACTTTTTTTGTCTGCCTATCCCAGATAATCATTGCTTTCTTATTGTCAGTCTGTCTCACATTTTCTAGACTGCCTAAAAAATTTCCCTTTTAACACTGTAAATTAGTGAAACTTTTGCATGAAGGTAACCTGCTAGAGAAATTCAAGACCTCTGGCTTGTAAATTTTAAATGCCATGTTATAATACATGATTAAGCAAAAGATTCTTGTGTTATTTGTTGGCCATTACAAATTTGAGTTGAGGCACAAAACTTTTTATACTATGACATAAAGAAGATAGATGTTTGAAGGGAACAACTCACAGCACAAACAAGGCCCACTGCTGCCCAGTGATGAATGAGCTGGGACCTTTAACATAAACAAATGATAAACAAATGAAAGTCAAAAACATAATACCTACCATGAACTAAACTTACTAATTGTGAAGGGTTAGATTAGGGAACCATAGCTCACATCTCTCAGTCTGTGTGGTGTCAAAACTCCTTACGCATCTGACGGCAATTATCTTCTGCTCTCACCCCTCTCCCGTCTGCTCTGCCCCCATTTCCACAAGCTCTCAGTTCAATATTTCTTAGACCCTTGCTGCTTAAACAGTCCCATACCAACCTGGAACAAACCCCACAGAAGCAGTGTTCACACATCTGGTTAAGGTGGACAACTGAGTATGTGAAGACAAACAGTCGGTGGGGGCAGCCCCTCAATGACACCATCCCCTCTCACTCCCCACCCCCCCCATTGGTATGCCACTGTTTAAAGAGCTGTGTATGAACCAGCAGTAGCATCTTCCTGTTATAGTGTAGAAACTCAAGTCATACTAAATCAGTCTGCTTCAGGAAAATCCTCTGATGATTCATGTGCATATTAAAGGTTGAGGTTCCGAAATGTCCCCCCACCCTTTTTTGAAACAGAGTCTCACTATGTCGCCCTTGGTAGAGTGCCGTGGAGTCACAGCTCATAGCAACTTCAATCTCCTGGGCTTAAGTGATTCTCTTGCCTCAGCCTCCCAAGTAGCTGGGACTATAGGTACCTGCCCCAATGCCCAGCTATTTTTTTTGTTGTTGTTATTGTTGTTTAGCAGGTCCAGGCTGGGTTCAAATCTGCCAGCCCCAGTGTATGTGGCTGGCACCCTAACCACTGAGCTATAGGTGCCTATATGTCCCTTTTGAAACTATTTCTCCTTTTACATGTCTCATGACACACAAAACATCCAACAACAATAATGAATGCCTCTCAGCAAGACACAGCCACACGTTGACCTAAATATATCTGAGAGACACTGATATACTGAGGTTATGAAACCTTACCGAGTTGTTTGTACAGTGCTGCCAATGTAAGCATATGGTGGCAAGTTTGTGAGCTTGAAAGCGCATGTAGTAAGAATAAGATGGAATCTGACAGGCTAGGGCAGACATGGCACAGGTGGTCTGGTCAGCTGGTCAGTTTAGGTCCTGTCTGACCTTCACCCCCTGTCTCCCATTCTTACTATTTTTTAAATTTAGCTCCTACCCTAAAGATGCCCATTTTGAGTAGTTTACATGGATTGATTTAGGAGATTCACTTCTTTTTTTTTTTTTTTTTGTAGAGACAGAGTCTCACTTTATGGCCCTCGGTAGAGTGCCGTGGCCTCACACAGCTCACAGCAACCTCCAACTCCTGGGCTTAAGCGATTCTCTTGCGTCAGCCTCCCGAGTAGTTGGGACTACAGGTGCCTGCCACAACGCCTGGCTAAGGAGATTCACTTTTGAATTGGAATGCTGCAATGGGTCACTGAATTATGCTGATTATTATTTAAAATAAGGGTTAATGTGGTCTTTGCTTTGAAGTTTTATGTATAAAACTGTAATTTGGTTACTCTCACTGTTCTCCAGAATCGCTGGCTTCTGACAAAAAAAGTTTGGTGGACCTATCCCCATCTCTGCATATTGCCTGACAGTAACAGATGGCTGGACCCTCTTTGTCCAATAACAAACTTAATTGTCATTCCTTGTATGATCACAGCTCTGATGGCCATTCTGGGAAAAGAGTTTCAAAATTGCTTTGAAGGGTGGATGAGGCACTGGCATTAGTGCAGAGCTTCCCAAAGGCAGTACATCAAAGGCGACCAGAGTGATAATTCAGCAATGAGGTTATGTAGCACTTTGTCTAGGATGAGTTTGCAAACTTAATTGTCAGACCCCATGTCCCCAGATACATGTACCTCTTCTTCAGTTTTTTTTATAGACTGTTACAGATGTGAGACTGTTTATAGAATCTCCTTCAAATAGAGGAAACTACTCAAGGGCAATGACTGTTTATTAATCTTGTCTCTGTTAAAGTAGCCATGTGGTTAGAATAAAGGCTTTGGGGACCTGCATAGAGATCTTGCATCTGCTATCTACTCTGTGGGTGACCTCAAGAAAGTAACTTAAGTCTCTCTAAACCCATTTCCTCATTTCAAGAGGAATATGACAATACATGGAATCCTGAGTGTTCCAGAAGACAACCTGTTATGCAAATCGACCTAAGGATCCAGTAGGCCCTCAGGGTGACTTCTGGCCATTTCGAAATACAGTCTTTGTACACAGTAGATGTTCTTAATAATTGCAATGTTGGGGCGGCACCTGTGGCTCAAGGAGTAGGGCGCCAGTCCCATATGCTGGAGGTGGTGGGTTCAAACCCAGCCCCGGCCAAAAAAAACCACACACACACAAAAATTGCAATGTTAACTGTGAATAGTTACCCACTGGTAAGCTATTCAGTAGAATTGTCTTGGCTTTAGGAAACACTTTTAATAACAAATTTACTGATACAACCCCCCACCCCACCCCCCAAAAAAAAACTGTATCCTAGTTTACAATCCCCTTCTAAAGGGGTTGCTGTGCTGAGTGGAGTACTAGCATTTGGGAGCTAATAAGTTTGCCCCTTTATGGCAATTTTTCTTTGAATTTAAAAGCCTTTGATAAATTCTTTAGCATATTATACTATATATAATTTCTTAAAATATAACACTCTCCAGGCAACACCTGTGGCTCAAAGGAGTAGGGTGCAGGCCCCATGTGCTGGAGGTGGCAGGTTCAAACCCAGCCCCGGCCAAAAACTGCAAAAAAAAAAAAAAAAAATATATATATATATATATATATAATATATTTACTTACATATATAACACTCTCCAATTAAGCACAGTCTCACTTCTTCATCAGAGTCCACATCCTTCCCATAAGAACAGAACTGTAACATTTCCTCTCCTTTTCTTCTAAAAAGAAACCTACCCACACCACTGTCCTACCCATTTGCAATGACTGTGACTACACAGATGAAACCATCCAAGCCTGGCTGTACCCAGTGGGACCTTTGATGAAACAGGCTGAAAAATAAATCATTTTTTGCCTAATAACCTGTTGAAAGTGACTTTTAAAAGAGGGTCAATTATACATACATCCTTCTGTCCAACTGGTAAACCTATTAAAATAACCACCTTGCGGAATATTCTTTCCCCCAGTTAAACCTAGCAAGCTTTTAAACACTTGCTTATCCTGAGTCAGGAACTGGGGACTTTTGCTACCTTTTATGAGTAGGGATAAGACTCCTCTGGGAAGGAGGAGTCTGGGAAGAGGCTGTTGCCTCGTCTAGATGGTCAAGTCAATCCCACTCAGCCAAATAAGGCGTTCGGGCGCGGGCCAGTGTCCATCGCCTCTAACATTCCTGAAGGGCGACCGCCACTCACTCCCAACACAGGAGGCCACCTCCAGCTCTCAAGTGGAGCCCAGGGAGATTCATTTGTATTTTCCTTGGGTGTCAGTCAGTCACTTTGTCAGCCCTGTGTGCACAGTATCCAAGACACGGCCTTGTGTTCAGTATGTCCCCAACACGGAAATTGTTGCAGGAAGATGAGGCCCACTGGATAGAAAGAGCACCCAAACACGGTATTTAAGATGAAAAAGGCTTTTATTCCGCCAGCGGAGCTAACGGCATAGAAGAATTCAAAACGGCCATGCCCCCAACTGGCTTCCAACCCACAGATACCTTTCTCATAGGTCAGTTTGAATCAAGGGGGAGAAGCTGTTGCAGCCCCCACAGAACTACAGGATTTCACAGAAGCAGAAATTTCCAGGTCCTAGGAAATTCCTAAGAGCTGAGTGGCCATGGAGAGTACCCTGCAGGAGTATCCTTGGGGTCTCCTTGAGAAGACCTCTGTTCTCTCAGATCTTACAGTTCCTATCCTCTCTCAAAATGACTAAAGAAATGGACAAATGGAAGGTTGTAGAAGCAAGAAATGAATGCATGGGAGAGTGAAGAAAAGACTAGAGAAATCAGAATGGGCAGAAGGCAGGAGCCAGGGCGCTCAGGGCGCGCCAGGCCTGGCAGCAGGGGCGGTGGGCAAGGTGCTAGGGCCGCTCCGTGGGGTTCGGTATAAGCCGCTGTTACCCTGAGCGGCCACGCGGGGCGCTGCTGTCAGGACCTACAAGGCCACCTGAGCTAAGTGCTGACTTCTGGAGATTGTTTATTCACTTCCAAGGTTACTGTCATAGGTAAGTTGGGGAACTGGACTCCATGGTCCGGTCAAGGACCCAGGACACTCTGTGCACCCAGTGAAGTGTTGACTAGCTATAAATGTAGTCTGGAGTAAAGATACTTTGAAGATATAACCACTTTAAGATCGGAAGATACTGTTGCAACCTTGTAACCTATGAGGAGGGATAACATTGCTGATGTTCACTTTTACTGAGAGAATAAAAAGAAACAGTGGGACACAGCGGGGCGGAACGCTCTTTAAGGAGATACCCTCCCTGTTCTCTGGAACTGCTGGCATTTCTGTAAATACAACTGAAACTGTAGATCTGTCAGTTGAGTGGCTTGGGTGACCGGCATTGAACTCTCTGGTCCTTCACCGCCGGTTCCCTTTTTAAGGCGCCTCTCCCCAGCCCTGCCTCCCTGCAGTCACTTCGGAGCGGGAGCGGGAGCAAGCCGGTGGCAGCGCTGGGAACTTGGGACGCTGGCCCTCGGCGGCACGCAGCCGGGGACAGGTGCGGCAGTCCCACCCTCGGGTCCCCCTCCTGCTGCAGGGCTCAGCCAGGCCTCGCGCGCCCGACCTGGTGGAGTGGAACCGCGCCTCGGCCTTGTCCTGCGACCCTGTCCCTGGTCGGTGCCCTACGGCGCCCGTCCCGTCCCTCCCCTCAGTCCCACGGTTCGAGGCCGGAGTCCCACCGTCGGCCGCTTCAGTCTCCTGGGGCCGGGCTTGCTGACACGTGGGCACAGTCCCCGCGGCACCCCTCCCACGTGGGAGGCGGGGGGCGGAGACGGGGACCCGAGCGGGGCGGGCACGCCTGGCCACGCGCCGCATCCTGCCCGGCGCGCACAGGGCCACCCGCCCGAGCAGGGTCCGCCGCCGACCGCCGCGCCTGCTCTCGGGCGGGACAGGTGGGCCAAGGGGACCTCGCCTGGAAGGGCGCCAAGTTCAGGGGGCACATTCCGGCTGCGCAGTGAGTCGTTTCCCTGGCCCGACTCCGGGAGCCCTGGAAAAGTCGCGAAGGAGGCGGCATGGCCGGGCAGCCTTATCGTTCTCCCCAGGCGAGGAACCCAGAGAGAGGATCAGGTGTTTTCAGGTTAACTGCCAGGTGAGGCGTCGGGGCGGCATCTTTCGGGGTACCCGACTCTGGAGAAATCTTCATAAATCGATGGCTTTACTGTTCCCGACTGGAGCTTTACTGCTGCCTTGGGAATGCTGTATTAACTGCCTGCAGTTAGTTAAATAAGTCTGGGCTTCGCCTTCCGGAACAAACAGGCCTTTTTCTCAGGTGGGAGGGTTGCAATGTGGTTAACTCGGGTTCCTCTGCTTTTATGAAAGGGCGCCCAGTTCAGCCCGGCGGCGCTGCCAAAGGCCGCTCCTGCGTGGCCGCAGCTCCAGCCGCCCAGAGCACAGCGGAGCTGGGGCTGTGCGCGGGCACAGGCCACCGCTCCCCTTCTCTGCTCTCAAAACTAATACAGTGGTGGGCTGTTAAACTCTCAAAATAGTGTTAAGACTTTCCCGCTTCCAGCTTGGTATAAATGGACGTAGGGCCAGCAAGAAAAGCCAAAATTCAAGAGAAAAGTTTCCTTAATTTTTGGTCACTGCACAGATTAAGTATTTAATTCCCTGCAAGTGGGAATGTATTTTTTAGAGTGTTGGGAAATTTTTGAATTAGAAAACATAACTTTCATGCATGCTCCCGTGGTTGAAGGACACACTTGGGTGTGTGCACAAAAAGTTGTTTTTTGTTTTTTTTGTGCACAAAAAGTTTTGCAGGTGTTCAGATTCTGTAAAGATCTGGTTGTACCATACTGGTGAGAAACAGAAGATTGTGTGCTATTGTAAACTGAGAATGGAAGAGAGGGGTATTGAGAGGAGAAAGAGGCTGTCCATGCAGATTCCGATATTTTACGGACAAGGAACCAACTTCATCCTTCTCCCCAGAAGCTGGATGTGGACTTAACACTGAGAAGCCGCTCACTCCTTCTGTGAGGCGCTAACCAAAACAACACAAGCTTGGGGAATCTTGATAGCTTCTTCCTATTGAGTCAGAGGTCTCTTGAGATTTCGTTTATCTTCCTGTTTATACCTGAAAAGGAGTCGAATTCTCCTTTCTGGGAACTTTCCACAGCCACACCCTTCTCCTTTAGCAAACCTTCCATAAAGCAGATTCTGTGGCTGGGCCCCTTTAAAAACAAGCACATTTCCCCTGTTTCTCCTGACCACTCCCAGAGAGAGGCCATCAAAATAATGTCAATTTTCTTTAACTGCCTATACCCCCCAAAATGGGTTAATGCTGATACAGTGTTTGAGATAGTCCCATCCTTTTCTCCCAAGGAGGAACATATAAAAAGTATTGTTTTTAATCATAATGTCATAAATATAACACTCTTTAGTGTAGCAAGTAAGAAGAGTTGAGAGATAAACTTTGATCTGAGTGGCGGAGCATACAGACTGCAAGTTAGGAACCATCATATTCATGAGCTAATCATTTTGGCTAGGTTTCTGTCGGTGAAGTGAAACCCAGACTAAGACAGTTCTTCAAACTTAGTGGGAAAAGAGGTAGCTTCTTGTAGCTTCAGTTTTCAAAGTAAAAATAACGGCTAAAGAAAACTCTTTGGGCTTTAAAAGTTAAAGGTGGACACTCCTTTGGAGCCGGACTGTTCTCTGTAGCTAAGGCCTAAGGACTAAGTTCCAAGTGTCAGTTCTGAAGAAATCAATTGCTCTTGAGAGCTCTTGCATCCCTCATCAAGGGGTTCTGAGAAAGTTACGGGTATACCTTGTTTTATTATACCTCACGGAGACTGGTTTTTACAAATTCAAGGTTTGTGGCAACAGTGAGTCAAGTCTATCAGCACCATTTTTCCAACAGCACGTGCTACTTAGTGTCTCTGTGTCACATAATTCTTGTGATCTGTCACACTTTATTACATCTGCTTGGGTGATGTGCTCAGTGCTCATTGCTTTTTGTAATTGTTTCCGGGTGCCATGAACCTTGCCCATATAAGATGATGAACTTAATAAATGTGATGTGTATTCTGACAGCTCTACCCACCAACCATTTCCCTGTCTGTCTTACTCTCCTTGGGGCTCCCTATTCCCCGAGACACAACAGTACTGAAATTAGGCCAGTTAATAACCCTGCCCTGGCCTCTGTTGGTTCAAGTGAAAGGAAGAGTTGCGCATCTCACTTTAAATCAAAGGCTAGACGTTAAGATTGGTGAGGAAGGCGTGTTGAAAGCTGAGACAGGCCCACAGGGAGGCCTCTTGTGCCAAACAGTTAGTCAAGGTTGAATGCAAAGGAGGGAAGAGAGTTTGAGTGATCTGGCTAGAAGATCAAACCAGCCATAGCATTCCTTCAAGCCAAAGCCTAATCTAGAACCAGGCCCTAACTCTTTGTGAAAGCTGAAAGAGGTGAGGAAGCTGCAGAAGACACTTTGAAGCTAGCAGAGGTTGGTTCATGCAGTGAAGGCAAGAAGTCATCTCCATAACATACAGACGCAAGGTGAAGCAGCTCCTGGATGTGAAAGCTGCAGCATGTTATCCCAAAGATCTAGCTGAGATAATTGATGAAAATGGCTACAGTAAACAAAAGATTTTCAAAGTAGACAAACAGCCTCTTATTGAAAGAAAATGTCACCTGGAACATTCGTAGTTGCAAAGGAGAAATCAATGCCTGACTGATTGATTCCGAGGACAGGCTGACTTCCTTGTTAGGGATTAATGCAACTGGTGACATGAAGTTGAAGCCAATGCTCATTTCCTATCCCAAAAATCCTAGGGCACTTAAGAATTATGCTAAATCTACTCTGCATGTGCTCCATAAATGGAAAAACAAAGCCTGGGTGACAGCAGAACTGTTTACAATGTGGTTTACTGAATGTGTTAAGCCCACTGTGGAGACCTATTGCTCAGAAAAAAAAAATTCTGTTCAAAATATAACCACTTATTGACAATGGTGTTGGTGACCCAGGAGTTTGGATGGAGATGTACAAGGGGATCAATGTTGTTTTCATGCTAACGTAACATCCCTTCTGCAGTCCATGTCTTATTATTCTTTAATGTATTATTAAAGAAATACTTCTCATAAGGCTGTAGATGATGATTCATCTGATGAATCTCAGGAATGTAAATAGAAACCTTTTGGAGAGGATTCATTGTTCAGAAGATATTAAGACCATCATAGGTAGCTCACACGCCTGTCATCCCAGCACTCTGGGAAGCTGAGGCAGGTGGATTGCTTGAGCTTAGAAGTTCAAGACCAGCCTGAGCAAGAATGACACCCCATCTCTACTAAAAATAGAAAAACTAGCCAGGCATTGTGGCAGGTGCCTGTAGTCCTAGCTATGTGGGAGGCTGAGGCAAGACTGAAGCGCTTGAGCCCAAGAATTTGAGTTTGCTGTGAGCTATGATGCTACAGCACTCTAGCCAGGGCGACAGAATGAGACTCTGTCTCAAAAAAAAAAAAAAAAAGACCAACTGTGATTCCTGGGAGGTCAAAATACCAACATTAACAGGAGTTTGGAAGAAGTTAATTCCAACCCTCATAGATGGCTTTGAGGAATTCAAGAACTTAGTGGACAAAGCAACTGCAGATGTGGTGGAAACAGCTAGTGAACTTGAATTAGAAGTGGAGACTGAAGCTGTGACTGAATTGCTGCCACCTCATGATAAAATTTGAACAGATGAGGAATAACTTCTTATGAATGAGGAAGGAAAGTGGTGTCTTGAGATGGAATCTATTACTGGTGAAGATGTGTGACCTCGTTCAAATGACAATGAAGAATTTAGAATAGTCTATGAATTTAGTCAATAAGGCAGAAGCAGGACTTGAGAAGACTGACTCCAGTTTTTACAGAGTTCTATTATGGATAAAATGCAATCAAACAGCATTGTGTGCTTTAGAGAAAGCTTTTGTGGAAGAAAGAGTTGCAGCGAACTTTATCTTTTAAGAAACTTCTGTAGGCACACCAGCCTTCAGTAACCACCACCCTGATTAGTCAACAGCCATCGACGCCGAAAAGATTATGGCTTGCCGAAACCTCAGATTTTTGTCAGTAGCATTTTTTAGCAGTATTTTTAAATTAATGCATGTAAATTTTTAAAAAGAAATAATAGTATTGCACGCTCAACAGATGACAGTGTAGTGTAAGCATAACTTTTTTGGCACTGGGAAATTAAAAACATTTTGTTACTTGCTTTATTGTGGTGGTCTGGAACTGGACCCACAATATCTCCGAGGTTGACTATAATTTTATCCAGACTTCATTTTCATTATCAGACTGCAACATTCTATTCAGTATTAAAGGTTTAAAGTCATGTTTTTGGCTTATTTGTTTGCTTTGGCAGTCCCGTGAGTTTTCTTCTTTCCACTTTCCCCAGCCTACTTCTAGCCAAGCTTTCTACTCTGTTTTGAGCTTGGGCCTCAGCCTCCTTTTCCCTGGTGTGTATAGAAGAGACTTCTCAGGGGTCTGCTGCCCATATTCCTTTTTCCTCAGTTGGGTGGGCTGTTTACTTTCTCTTCTCTTTTGAGTGTTGTATTTTGTAATATTTCCTTGAATATATCTCTATAATCTCAAGCTAATACATCTGCCAGGCACTATTGGTGACTCACGAAGCAGAAAATTCTTGAAAATTCTCCTTGGTGTAATTCTAGAAGACCCACAATTCAGATGGTAGGCTTTAAGAAAACCATATTACCAGTTCTAACTAGAGGGATTTGCTAGAGATACAGTGACTATCACTATCATCACAATGAACTGGGCTAGTCCAAAATTAAATTCAGTGCTTTGAGGGAAAAATGATTGTTTCTTTGTAGCTTCTTTTACTTTCACTTAGAGTCATCAGTATGACTCTATTAAATCAGGAACTTACTGAAAATGTTAAAGAAAGAAAAATGTTTGGAAATGCTATCATGCCAGCCATCTTCCCCAGCTTTACTGCATTTAGAATCTCATATTGCTGAGAAATTGAATTTGCCTTTACTTATCTGCGCCCCATATAGCTGATTCCTCAATGTTTTCAAATGGAGTTTGGGTTGTTTGGAACCAGCACTTTAAAAGTATGCCGTCTGCTTTCTTGGTGGTCTGAGGTAGCCAAGTGGTGACCAGAGATGATTTCATAGGAACTTGGTCACACGATTGTCTTTAGGGAAATTCCTGTTCTTTTGTGGGTGGTATGGAAATGGAAAATGAAAAGCCCCTGTGGCCTTCTTTCAGGGTGCTTCTTAAGGTTAAAACCTACCCCTCATTTATGTTCGGAGAGCTGTGCTAAAAAGGTAAAGAACAGTTTCTTCTTTGCCTTTTTTTTTTTTTTTTTTTTTTAACCCCATCAACTTCCTTTCTTATACTTGTGGTGTGACTTGTGGTGTGACTACCCCAGAGTCTCAGCTTGTTAGACTTTTTTTTCTTTTCTCTTGTGAGACTAATTGATCATGAGAAAATTAGTTCATAGTAGAAATTGGAGTGAGTGAAACAATGAAATTGGAGTAGTTAAAATTGGTCTGAAGTTTTCCATCTGCTGGATTGTCCTTGGCATTCACCTTGGGCATAGCATGGTCATTACTGCAGAAACGCTGCCTCCTAGTCTCTGTGGGTGGCTCCTCCACCCTCCCCCATCACACAAAACTAAGGGCACAAACTGATCACAGTACATGCTAGACTTTAACTCATAACGTCTCAAGGATGCACACATGTTAATCACCCCAAACAAAGAAAATATAGAAAACTTGATGAAGAAAATTAAGGTTACCTATAGTATTACTTCGCAGAGATTACCAAAATGATGAAGAGTGTGTGTGTGTGTGTGTGTGTGGCTTCTTTATGCACTCTATACTTCTTTAAATGTCTACATACATACATGCTGATACATTTTAAAAACAGAATCTTAATACATCTATTTTGTAACTTTAAAAAACATTAACAACATCCTACAGACATCTTCAAGTCAGGGCAGAGGCACAAATAAAGCCGTAACTAACATTTTTGTAACTATTTTTCTGACTGCTATACTTTTTTTTTCTTTTTCTTTTTTTTGCAGTTTCTGACCGAGGCTGCGTTTGAACCCACCACCTCTGGCATATAGGGCCAGTGCCCTACTCCTTTGAGCCACAGGTGCTGCCCTTGTGACTGCTATACTTTTAAATTTGTTGTATAAATCTGCAAAATTTTCGTTCTTAAATCACAGATGTTCTTACAGGTACTGCCCAGCCCAAGTTCTCTTAAAGTTCAGATTTCCTCAGATGCTTTTTTTTTTTTTTTTTGCTTTTCATAAATAAAACTTAAGATAGATTTTTACCAACCTGATTATTAGTGAATTTACATTGTTGTTAAATATGTTCACTGGCTTGTTCAGATTCTTTTTATGTTGGATCATCTTTTTCTTATTAATAATTTTCAAGCTATCTACAGATAACAGTTAATTTTGACTCTTTAAATACATTATGGCTATTTCTCTGTCTTTTAACTTTTTGAAATCTTAAATTTGTATATCAAGATCTGTCAGTTATTTTCATGTTTTCTGAATTCTGTTGTAGTTAACAAGGCATGCTAAATGATTTTAAAAATTCTACAACGTATGCTGGCATCAGTCTTAATCTTTTAATGTGCCTAAATTTTATTTTTGCATTTGGTTTGAGGGAAGACTCTTTCTCTCTCCCAAATGGATAGCAAATTATGATGATAACAACGCATTATATAAGTCGTTCTTTGGAAGGATTTTAGGAATACTGAATAAAACAAAATAGAGTTTCTATCAGCAAACCAGGCACCTAAATTACCCTGAAACACTTTAATGTATTTGGGCTATGCAAGACTCTTCAATACCTTTTTAATTTGGTTTTCCATATCAATACTTTAGACTTTCTACTTGTATTGGTTTATTAATGTTGCTGTTGTTAATATCTTAGGACGTACTAAGGAAAAGTTCTTATAATCAGGGCTGCTGTCTCATCTGTTGACTCATTTATTTTTTCCAACAAATAGTCATTGAACTATTATTATGTGGTCTGCTGTTTGCTGGGGTATACAGTGATGAGCAAGAAGAGTCCTTCGGGAAACTCTTATAGAGAGGGCCAACAAAGATGGTGATCTTGATTACAAAGGAAATAAAATGACTTTAGAATCAGTGGGGGAAGCACATTGAACAGGAGCCCTCTCTGTTAGGGGACAGAGGATGGGAAAAAACCAGACATGCAAAGAACTGGGGGAACAGCACTGGGGTATGGGGAACAGCAAGTGAACTCTGCAAGGTGGGAATGTGCCATGGCCAGGAAGGAAGCCATGGCACAGTGAGGAAGGGGAAGAGAGGTGTGCAGGGAGTGAGCAGGAATATTTTAGGCCAGGGTAGGAGGGTTGGCTTTTACTCTGAGAGCAGGGAAAGCCCCTAAAAAGTTTTAAACAAGGAAGTGACTTGTTTGCTTATTGACAAAGCCTATCTCTGAAACAGGGAAGTGCCTTCTGATTTATGCTTTTTAAATTACCCCTCGGCTGCTAGATGAAGAATTGGGAGGCTCTTGTACCTGTCTTGTGAGAGATGACAGGGCTTGAACCGGGGAGGCTGCAGTGCACGTAGAGAGTGGGGACCCCTCTGTGATGTCTTTGAAGGGAGACTTGATGAATTGGATGTGAAAAAAAGAGGGCCAACTCAAGTCTGCCTTAGAGCAGGGCTCCCACACTTTGCTGCCCATTAGAATCTCCTGGGAAGCTTATCAAAATCCTGATGCCCACTGCACACCTCCTATCAATGAAATCAGTCTAGGGGCTGGGAGCTAGGAACTGAAATATTTTTTAAATCCCTAGGTGGTTCTTTGCAGCCAAGCAGAGAAGGACTGAATGGACTAGGGGTTGCAGCTGAAGCATCCAGATGAATGTGCACAGATCACTGTGTTGAGCCAATGTGTAGAGGAGCAGATGGAGGACAGATTTCAGAAAGAGCTGGCATAAGGGAGAGAGAGATTTGCCGGAGATGCCAATGTGAAAGTCCACATCTGTGGATAATATTTAAAAGTCACAGGACCAGACAAGCTCTTCTAGGATGAGGGTGGCAGAGAGTAGAAGAGCCCTGGGCTGTGCCCTGCGGCACTCAGAGGAGTGTGGTGTCCTGGAAGCAGAGGACAGAGGTTGTCCCAGGGAGGTAGCTGTATCTGATGCTGCTGAACCACTAAGCTTAACAAGCATTTGCTGGAATGTACAGAAGGAGATGGTTTGCTCAGAGCAGTTTCAGTGGAGTAATAGACATGGAAACCCAGTGTTTACAGTGAATCTGAAGGATAAAGATACCTGAGTGAGGTAAATTTTGGGTTCATTCCGCCAGATGACTTTACTTGTTTTTTTTTTTTTTTTGAGACAGAGTCTCACTTTATCGCCCTTGGTGGAGTGCCGTGGCGTCACACAGCAACAGCAGCCTCCAGTTCCTGGGCTTAGGCGATTCTCTTGCCTCAGTCTCCCGAGTAGCTGGGACTACAAGTGCCCGCCACAAGGCCTGGCTATTTTTTTTGTTGCACAGTTCAGCCGGGGCTGGGAACCCGCCACCCTCGGTATATGGGGCTGGTGCCCTACTCACTGAGCCACAGGTACTTGTTTGTTTTTTTTTCTTATTGAGACACAGTCTCACTTTGTTGCCCTTGGTAGAGTGCCGTGGCATCACTCAAACAACAAACTCAAACTCTTGGGCTTAAGCGATTCTCCTGCCTCAGCCTTCTGAGTCCCTGGGACTACAGGTGCCTGCCACAACGCCCTGCTGTTTTTTTTTTTTTTTTTTTTAGCAGGCTGGGGCTGGGTTTGAACCCACCAGCCTTGGTGCCTGTAGCCAGCACCCTACCCACTGAGCTACAGGCGCTGCCCTGTTTTTCACTTTTTACTTCAATAACATAAACATGTAGAAGTTTCCTGAATTTGTGGACTAGGGTAGCTGTTTGCCAAAATGTCAAACATTTTCTAAAGAGAGAAGTTATGTTTGAAATATGAGTATATTTGAACATAACATTTTTCTTCCTTCCTCATCACCTTATAAGCCATTGCTCCTTAAATATTATTAATTCAGGGATCAAGAAAGAAAACTGGACAGAGGGATCAGTAAAACTGGATTCTTATAACTGGGGGAAAGTTATAACATTTATTTGTAAAATGAAAGATAACAAAAGGTAACCTCTAAGGTTGTGGTTTTCAAACTTGGTTGCACATTAGAATCACCTGGAGAAACTTGAAAATAATCCCTGTGCCCAGGCTGCACCCACATCAGTTAGGCCAGAATTGCTTAGGGAGGAACCTGGGCGCCCGTATTCTTGAAGCTCCTCTGGTAAGCCAGTTTGCAGTCAAGTTTGAAAACTATGGCTCCAAAGTCTTGGATAGCCCCAGTACTGAGTTATTTTATCCTTGGGTATTAATGTATTCCTTCCCCTCAACAAAATCAGGAAGAAGAGAGGAATGGATACTGGGCTGGAAACTTACAGTGTCTTTCTCAAGAAGTCTCAACATTTACTTTTCAGGTTTCCTTTCACGGGAAGTGACTGAAAGATGTTGTCCACAGAATGAGAGTGAAGGAAGGGCCAACACGGGACCCAGGAAATGGGGAATCCAACTTGGGAGGGAGTCAAAGAGCTTCCCACGGGGATGGGTTTGAGTAGGGATTAGAAAGCAACCGGTGTAGGTTGAGGGAAAAGGATGAGGCTGTAGGAATTGACATCCCCAGGAAAGGAAGGAATGACCAGAATACACTCGGCCTGGGTGTATTTAGGGTGCTGTCAGAGTCAGTCAGAGTCTGGCGATACAGTCATTGTGGGTATGCAGAAAAATTAAGCAAACAGAGAAAAAAGCAATTCGTTCTAGAAAAAACATTTTTTTTAACTAGGAAGAATATAGTATTACAATGGACTAATAGTGCAACTGTGAAGAATTTTTGCATATTCATTTCTTAAAATCTGAACGTTTATCCTAACTTTTATTAAAACTATATTGGGAAGGTAAGTAGGTATAATGTGTGTGTTGGTGGGGAGAGGCCAAGTATAAGGGTGAAGTCCATATTGGCTGAGGGAGAATGCAAATTGATACTATCTGAAAGAGAAAAAAATAGTGGCATAAGTATTCTTTAGAAATATTAAAGCAAATATAAATAAAATATAAATATTAAAAGTAAATATAATATATTATATAATATAAATCATATATTACATAATATAAATATTAAAGCAAATACGTAAAAAATGAAACATTAAACCAAATGACTGGAAAAAAATAGATAAAAGTAGTTGCTTTAAAGGAGCAGAAATCAGCAATGGGGTTCATTATTATTCCTTGAAAATTTTGTACATGATCTCACGTTTGTTTGGGGGCGAAAAGAAAACCAGCTGGGGACACTGGCCCCATATACCAAGGGTGGTGGGTTCAAACCCAGCCCCGGTCAAACTGCAATAAAAAAAATAGCCAGGCATTGTGGTGGGTCTCTGTAGTCCCAGCTACTCGGGAGGCTGAGGCAAGAGAATCACCTAAACCCAGGAGTTGGAGGTTGCTGTGAGCTGTGATGCCATAACACTCTACTGAGGGTGATAAAGTGAGACTCTGTCTCTAAAAAAAAAAAAAAAAGAAAGAAAGAAAGAAAAAGAAAACCAGCTAGGAGTTAGGTGGGACTAGATCCCACAGAGCTACCGGATGTGGGTTCCTGGTTTGGGGCCTGGGAGGCTGATTGTACCCTCGCTGTGGTGAATATACAGGATGAAGGACAGGGTTAGGAAGTGGCTTGCCTGTCTGCTCCATCCCCTGCTCCTCGTAACAGACAGTTGTGAACAAAAACAAAACAACAAAAACCATTCTGTTCTGGTTCCATGACACCAACACGTGGCATCTGAAGACATTTGGAAGGAAAAGGTGACCATCAGGATTATTTTTTGGTTTTTTGTTGGAGCCAGGAGAAAACTTCTGTTTCTTCAAAGATAAGGAACATGAGCTGGAATAACAAAAAATAAGCACATCTAAGGTTTGCGGGGAGCTCTGAAACCCTAGAGAAGCATTCCCAAATATATTTTTGTAATTTTCCTCCATCAGTTAAAAGAACATCCACCCTTTCTGAGTGTATATTCATTTATATATTGCCTGTGAGACCATATGCAGAAGATAAAATGAACATTGTAAGGGCTTAGATAAGGATATTAAAATGAATTGCCAAGGGCAGGGTGAGGTGGCTTACACCTGCACTCCCAGCACTCTGGGAGACCTCTACATCAGGAAAAAAAACAAGTTCCGTTCTTGTTTGAAGCCAAAGGCAATAGCTGCCAGGGCTATTAGGATATTTGCTTCCAAGATTTCATCATCACGGAAAGGTAGCATGTGCATTTTTCTGGGGCAAAGGTCAAGAGCCTCGTCCTATTCATAGCGATTTATGACCCTAACAAGGTTAAGAATCACTAGTAACTTTTTTTTTTCATAGACACTTTTAGTCGTTGGTTTCATAGGGCTAAAATTGTCGTTGGTCATAAGATAGCTTCAGACTTAGCCAACCTCACACAGCCCTGGTTATCCAGGAAAAGAGCAGGTTTTCCTAATAACTGACAGTTTTGACGTGGTTTCCTCCTACCCTCTCAGGTTTCTTTCTATGTTCTGTTTCCCTTTCCATTCCACCATCTCTAGTTTTTATTTAGCCCACAGTGTGGGTAACTTTTCATTCTTCTAGATCTTGTTTCTTCAAATACTATGGGTTCTTTTCCTTTGATATTTTGGTCTGAATGGTCTGTTCATAAATCTTATAAAAGTCAAGACCATGCCTTTGCTACAGTCTCATGAAGCATAAGTGATCTGTCAGAGTCATGATTGCCCTTCTTCATTTCGTGTAATTGATGGGTCAGTCTATTCCTTAACCATGACGGTTTATGGTGCAGTCTCTGTCAGTCCCCTGATTCGTGATGGACATTGCAGTATTTCTCCTATTTGCTGATCTAATTCTTGCTTATGAAGTTGGGATTGCAGCTTTCAAGTCTCCTGTACCAAAGACCCAGGCAGTGCTCAGCCACAGATGTTGAGTAGACGTGTGTCAAATGAAGGAACATTGTAGTCCTATCGTATTAACCTCTTTTGTTTTTTATTTTTCTGTTTCTTCACTTTGCACCATTTTCCCCCACCATTTTATTTTGTTATAGCAATAAGATGTCTAAGGGTGTGAGGGTGTGTGTGTCTGTGTGTTTGATACATCTACCAGGGTAAACCTACAAATTGGGGATGGGGGCAAGAAAGAGCACTCAGAAAAGTCAAGTTTAGGAAGTTCATTATTTTCCTTAAGATATCAAAATTTTTGAACTAAAATATTACCTTTTCCTCACAAGTTTAAATGTTATTTTAAAACTTAAATTCAACTTATTAAAAAACACCTATTCAGGGCAGCGCCTGTGGCTCAAAGGAGTAGGGCGCCGGCCCCATATACTGGAGGTGGTGGGTTCAAACCCAGCCCCAGCCAAAAACTGCAAAAAACAAACAAACAAAAAAACACCTATTTATCATATACATTTATATTCAGTTTTTTTGTATTTCTATCATTCTGTCCAATTTGATTAGTACTACTACCTTAAATTTCCCCAATTAGCTCATGTATTCTTTTTTTTTTTTTTTTTTTTTGAGACAGAGTCTCACTTGATCACACTTGGTAAAGTGCCCTGTTCTCATAGCTCACAGCAACTTCAAACTCTTGGGCTCAGGCAATCCTTTTGCCTCAGCCTCCCAAGTAGCTGAGACTATAGGTGCCCACCACAACACCCAGCTATTTTTAGAGATGGGGTCTTGTTCTTGGCTCAGGCTGGTCTCAAACTTATGAGCTCAAGCAATTTACCCGCCTCTGCCTCCCAGAGTGCTGTGATTACCAGCATGAGACATGGCGCCCAGCCTTTCATGGACTCTTGAGGGAAATACTTTTCAAGTTAGTTAGTTTCCATTTTTCTTACCTTTCACATTGCTAAAAGCATTGCAACTGCTCCATAAATACCCAAGTGGAACAATTTCTGAAAAGATACTGTAGTATAAATAATGTAACACAATGAGCAATCCTGATATTTATTATTTGCTACTTTTGACCATCTATTTTTAGAGACAGGGTCTCACTTTGCTCAGGCTGGTCTTGAACTCCTGAGCTCAGGCAATCCACCAGCCTTGGCCTCCCAGAGTGCTAGGATTATAGGCGTGAGCCACTGCACTAGGCCTGACAAACACATTTTTGAAGTCTTCACTTTTGAAATGAGACTCATGGTGGTAATTGATTTTTCATTTAAAGGTTTTTTCTTTGTTTTTTCAAAAATTTTCTTACAGATATTTTTACTATGTTGTTTGTCTTCAAAGACAATGCGTGTGAGGTGGGGAAACCACAAACTGTTTTGCTTCTGCTCTCACACCACAGCCACAATTAGCGCTGAAGACCTCTGGGAGCAGATGTGTGGGAATGTCTGCCCACCAATAAGCATGCCTTCAGGTCTGCAGGGGAGACCACCTGCAAGTCTTCTAATTCATTTCTGTTCTGATGCATAGAGAGATCCCACACTCCGAGGGTTCAGTCTCCATACTGTCCCCTTTCAGATACAGCCATGAGTCTGGCCTCCAGGACTGCCTGACTGGCTTCAAGTTGGGGTTCTTAAGACCTTCTTGTTGAGTTCAGTTAATTTACTAAGAAGCTCACCAACTTCAGGGAACCATGTTCCCCGGTTTATTATAAAGGCTATTATAAGGATACGGATGAAGAGATGTGTAGGACGAGGTTCGGGGAAGGGGCAGGGAGCGCCCACGCCCCCCCAGACTGCCCTCTAGGAAGCTCATGTGTTCGGCTACCTGGAAGCTCTCTGAGCCCTGTTCTCTTGAGCCTCTGAGCCTTTTATGGAGACTTCATTGGATAGTTATGAATGACAACCATGTGGAAATGTGGTTGGACAAAAAGGACATGAGCTGATAGAGTGGGGAAGCCCAGCAAGGCCTGCTGTTCTTGACCTGCTTGTAGCATTTCTTCCTCCACGGTCTGAAGCAAGACTTACAATGTGGGTGGGGGTCTTACGACCTAGGATTCTGTATGGCAGGTTGGAGCACCCTTCTCAGCCAGCTCCAAGGCAGACAGGTGTGAAGATCCCTGTCTTGGGGAGAAAGGAGCAGGTGAAAGGAGGGCAGAAGGTCAGAGAGAGAAATTCTGTTTTCACAGGGCTGCTTCTGAAGCCTGAAGTGCCCCAGTGTTATAACACGGGCGTATGGGCATTGTGAGCCAGGAAATGTGGATGAAAACCAGCACGTGTATCTATCAGGGTATCACAGACGGTGAACTTGGTTATTTTCATTATGTCTAATGTTAATGTAGTCAGCACTTTTTCTGTTGTCTGTTTCTAAGTATTCTTGGTTTCCTCGTGTGCTTAGTTATGTTTAAATACCTGCTGGTCATTGTGTTTTACAAGATATTTGTTAGAGTGCCCCCTAAGTCCTAGGATGAACCTCTGGAGAGGTCTGTGTCTGTTTTCAGAGATACAAAATGCAGTTCCAGTCTGGCACCCTCGTCCCCAGGCAAGCTGACATTTGGAAGTTCTCTGACTCAGCCGGTGTGAGGCTCAAAGGTTTGAGCTTCACTTGATGGTGGCCTGGTTTGTGGCCACTACTTCTCAAGATGGGTCTATTTTTTAATTTCCTTTTTCTTCTGTTTTGATTTAGAACCACCTTGGCCTTCTCTGTAGTCCTAAAAGTTTGGGGACAGGCAGTTTCAAGGCCCTTATTTTTCTGAAAGGGGAGCACCATCCCTTTGGGGGCACCATCTAGATATGAGGACAGTCTCCTGTCAGACCCAGGGGCTTAAGTCCTGGCTCCCTTGTTCCTTTTGTGAGGCTACAGAACCAAAGTCTAAGTGTATAGAAAGGGAAGTTAGCTCTGACTTCCCCACAGATCCCCTAAGATTGGGCCAGAAGGCCCTGTTCTCTTTTAAAGGTACTTCCCACTCCTTCTTCCCTGCAGAAGTGTGTACCGTATTCAGGATTTGTCTTTCCCTTTCCTCTTCTTTTTTTTTCCTTTTTCTCCCTCACTCCTTTATTTTTCCCTTTTCTCTTCCCTTCCTTTTTTGCAGGATAGTTCTTAATAATCTAGTCCACTAATCCTGGAAACAGGAGATCTACAAATAAATTTAATACTTGTGAATTATTAACAATGGAGTGTAAGTCTTAAAATGTGCGTTGCCTTTGTATTGGTCCATTTTGTGTTGTTATAGAAGAACACTTGAGACTGACTTGGCTCATGGTTCTGCAGACTGTACAAGGATGGTGCCAGCATCTGCTTCTGGTGAGGGCTTCGGGCATGTTCCAATTAAGGGGAAAGGTGAAGGGGGAGCAGGTGTGTCGTATGGTGAGCGAAGGAGCCAGAGAGGGCCCATGCTGTTTAAACAACCAGTTCTTATGTGAGCTAACAGTAAAGTGAGAACTCACTGAATCCCATAGGAATTCATGACGGATCCTCCCCCATGACCAAACACTTCCCACCAGACCCCACCTCCAACATTGGGAATCAAATTTCAGCATGAGATTTGGAGGAGACATATGTCTAAACTATATCAGACTTCTTTTAAATTTGTTATCAAGGTAGATGAACAGAGATCAGAAGGTCAGTATAAAATTATGTTGTGTAGATGTTTCCAGTAAAAAGATCCCTAAAAATGACCTCCAATTATAAAAACTTCCCAAGAAATGAGTTAATGGAATGATTAGCCTGACTTAATAGAAGTTGCGGGTGCCTCTTGCCTGTAATCCTAGCACTCTGGGAGGCCAAGGAGGAGGATTGTTTGAAGGCAGGTGTTTGAGACCAGCTTGAGCAAGAGCAAGCAAGACCCTGTCTCTACTAAAAATAGAAAAACTGAGGCAAGAGGATTGCTGGAGCCCAAGAGTTTGACTTTTCTTTGAGCTATGACAAAGATGACTCATTAAACTTACCATCAAGACACTTTCTGAAAAAAGAATTCTAACTGAAACTGGCTTAATCCCCAAAGGGTATTTATTGGCTCAAATCGAAAGTCTCCAAATAGATAGCTTCCGAAACAGCTACATCCATCCAGAAACTCCAGTATTGTCACAAGGTTTAGTGTCTTTATTCTGTCTGATTTTCTGTGTTAGCTCCAGTCTCTGTATTTTATGAATTCCACACTCACGGTCTATGGTCTCCAAACTTTGTTGATTAAATGTACAACAGCAAAACCTGAGCATGCTATTCCCAATGTGTGTACATTTATCAATGACATGCTAATATATACTCTACTTTTATGTGTATTATATATGATAAATATTACCTTACATTATTATGTTGCATTCATTCTATAAGTTACATTGCTATGTTATCTGCATATAATATGTATTTCCTTGTTATATTTATTATTAGTAGAGTTCAGTTTTTTAGTTTTATTGTTTTAAAATTATTTAATTTTTAGTATCAAGGGGATACAAATGTTTTTGTTGTGTAGATATCTTTTATAATTCTTAACTCAAGGCTATAAGTCTACCCATCACCTGAATAGTGTTTATTATACCTGTTAGAGGCACAGTTTTTCAGTTTTAAAGATAAAGAAGAAAACAGAAGCAGTAATGGGATTTATACTCCCAGGGGGTTGTCTCGCCCACCCCACTTTGGGGACTATCATTGGAAAGGCTACATGTCTCCGTTCAGCTATCGTAGCAATCCTGTGACTACATCTTATTGGTTCTGTTTGGTCTTGTTTATGTTATGTGCCCATTCCTGAGTCCAGAGTCCTTGAAACAGTACAAGCAAAATTTTACTACTGTAAAGTGACACATATCTGATTAGGCATAAATAGGGAGTTTATTTGAACTTTAAAGCAATTTATATTCTGGAACCTTATAACTAACCACTGATATTTTTTTCCAAAAAGGGAGGACATGATCCTTCTCTCAGTCTAGAGTACAGAACAAAGGTCCTTTTGCTTCCACGATGATCTAACAACTCTATTTCAGGGGTGTCCAACCTGTGGCCCCACACTGATTTTGTGAGGACTGTTTTTTTTTTTTTTTTTTTTGCTTTCCTATAGTGTCAGATATCATGGAAAGTATGCCTGGACCTTTTTTGTTTTTTTTTTTTTTTTTGGCTAATCAGCTTTCATCAGTGTTTATGTATTTAATGTGTGACCTAAGACAACACTTGCTCTTCCAAAGTGTAGCAGAGGGGAAAAAAGGTTGGACACGCCTGCTTAGTCTCTACTAAATTACATTAATTTCATACCTAGAGTATCATGAAAGTGTCCTGTCCAGTTTTTGTCCATACATGTATTCACACCCAACTCACACATACTCACACAGACACACACATGCATGCACACTTTTCCTGAAATGACTTCAGTTACAGATGAACACTTTATATTAAGCTGCGGGAAGGGATGAGTCTTGCAAATAAGATCCTATTTTTTATCATTCTGAAGAATGGCCATTTTGAACCAGAAGAGTGTCTAAGGGGAGAAGCAAGCGATAGGGGTAGATTTCTCAACAGAAAAGGAGTTCACTGGTTGGACAGAGTTTGTTTGTGTGACTCGGAAAAGCATGAGAGCGGAAAGTGTTTTTCAGAAACTTTCTGAGGGACAGCCTGTTCTGGGTATTTAAAAACTAATCTTCCGTGGCAGAAATGCAATGGCGCCTCTTGATTCCGAGGTGAAAGAAGAATGTCTGAGGAAAGACCTGAAGTTTTACTTCATGAACCCTTGTGAAAAATACCGAGCCAGACGCCAGATCCCGTGGAAACTGGGTTTGCAGATTTTGAAGATAGTCATGGTCACTGCACAGGTAATTTACACCATCATCTCCTCCAGTTTCTTCCTTACCCCAAGATGAAACTTCCTTCACATATTCTGTACTTGATTTTGGTTCTGAAAAGTCCACACTCAAGTTCATAAAACTATAAAATGATGTTGACTCTGAAGGGCAGACGATAGGGTGAAGTTCAGTTTAGAAGATGTCTTTATTTTAGTAAGTTATCACAAGGTCATCTCTCTACAGGCCAAGGCTATAAATCCAAAGTGATTTGTGGTCTTGTAATCTCTCGTCTTTCTTCAAATACTCCTTATTCAAATATACTTTTGCAATAGCTTTTTGTTTTTTTCGTGTTCAGACTTATAGCCAGTTTCCTTTTATCAGCAGCAAATGTTCTAAGTACTAACCCCAGGTGCTATTGGGAGTGTCCAAAACTACCTTTGGACCTTTTATTCATATTGTCTATACTTTATCACCAGTATCAGAACAGTCATCAACGTTGCCATCTAGTTTGGGCCTGTGGCATTGACCAGTTTTAAAGAGGCTTCTCTTTATGTAACTGCATTTGAAACTTGTGCCCTTTTAAACCAATAAAACTAAAATATACACTTAAAATAAAACCTCTAAATAGTTCTAGAAATGAGAAAACTGAAGTTGCTTCTTTAATTTCCATTTATACAAAAGGGCTTTTGAGCCTGGAAGCAGTGAGTCACACCTCAAAAATCCCAGCACTCTGGGAGGTCTAGGCGGATGGATTGCTTGAGCTCTGGAGTTCCAGACTAGCCTGAGCAAGAGCAAGACCCTGTCTTTACTAAAAATAGACAAATTAGCCAGGCATTGTGGTGGGTGCCTATAGTCCTAGCTACTCTGGAGAAAGGCTGAGACAAGTGTATCACTTGAGCCCAAGAGTTTGAGGTTGCTGTGACCTATGACACCATAGCACTCTACTTAGAGTGACAGAGTCAGGCTCTGTCTTAAAAAAAAAAAAAAGACTGGGTGGGGTGCCTCTTGCCTGTAATCCTAGCACTCTAGGAGGCCAAGGGGGTGGATTGCTTGAGCTCAGGTGTTTGAGACCAGCCTGAGCAAAAGCAAGACCCTGTCTTTACTAAAAATAGAAAAACCGAGGCAAGAGGATTGCTTGAGCTCAAGAGTTTGAGTTTGCTGTGAGCTATGATGATGCCACGACACTCTACCCAGGGTGACAAAGCAAGACTCTTTCTCAAAACAAACAAACAAACAAAACACGAAGGGGGCTTTTGGTTGTATGACATGGTGTCTACCAGCTCATTAAGTTGTCGTGAAAGACTTCAAAAGAAACAAGGTTGAGATACAGGACACTGTTAAATGTACATGCCTGTTATTAGCTTTTTTCATTCTTGGTTTTGAAGTTTTAGATTTGGCGACCAATAACTTAGCTGTATCGTTAGCATTACTTGGAAGGAGAAGAAATAATACTCTCTTTTGTCATTTAGTTAATTTTAATTGTTTCCCGATTTCTTCTCTTGCTAAAACCAGCTTCTATTTCAACCTTTTGATTTACTAATATTACCAAAATTGTAAACTCACCCAGGCACAGAACATCATTGCCAACTTTGACTAACCTTCTTAGTTCTGAAAACCTGCATCTACTTTTGTTTTTCCATATTTACCATCTTCTCACTAGCACAGACTCTTATATCTTTACTTAATAAAAAGTATGTATTTTCAGCTCGGTGCCCTTAGCTCAGCAGTTAGGGTTAGCTTATACACCAGGGCTGGTGGGTTTGAACCTGGCCCCAGCCTGCTAAACAAACAAACAGCCTGGTGTTGTGGCAGGCGCCTGTAGTCCCAGCCACTGAGGAGGCTGAGGCAAGAGAATCTCTTGAGCCCAAGAGTTTGAGGTTGCTGTGAGCTGTGACGCCACGGCTCTCTACGGAGAGCAACAGAGTGATACTCTGTCTCAAAAAAAAGAAAAAAGTATTTATTTTCAGATATGTTTCTGGGAACCTATAATTTACTTTTCATGTGGATGTATGCTGTCCTCCCTAATAAAATTAGAAGGGATTAAACTGTTTTCCCCTGTAGCATCATTCTAATTAATTTAGTATTTGGGTGATAACTGATTAGAGCAGATTTCTTGACTACCTCCCTTCCATCCAATCCCACTTTCCCCTTCTCTTCTTTTTCTTTTAGTGCTACATTCCCACGTCCCATGGGATGGGTGACCTTTTATCAAGATCGATGGGGATGAAACTTTAAACACTCTTACTCTGCATTCTGCAGTAACTTATAAACTCAAGGGTGCTGTCTACATTCTTGGCCAGTTCTACTCTTTCCCACAATCTTTTCCAGACTACACTTAATGAGCATTTTTGTTTGTTTGTTTTATGTTACATTCTCAGTACATTTTAAGATCTAGGTAGTGAGACCAAGATACAATTCTGTTGTCAACTCCTTTTTAAAAATAAAGGCATTCATAGCCGGGTGTTGTGGCGGGCGCCTGTAGTCCCAGCTACTTGGGCGGCTGAGGCAAGAGAATCGCTTAAGCCCAGGAGTTGGAGGTTGCTGTGAGCCGTGTGAGGCCACGGTACTCTACTGAGGGCCATAAAGTGAGACTGTCTCTACAAAAAAAATAAAATAAAATAAAGGCATTCAACCAATACCAGCCGTCCTTACTGCTGCTCTGCAGGGGTGTTTGGTTCTGGGACAGCAAAAAGGGGACTTCCGACTCAGGATTTGTCTTCTTTCAGAGATGCTTTGAAAATCCCAGCCCTTCTCTGATGCTGAGCCATATATGTGGATCTTGGGTTTTCTATGAACAATTGAATGGAGGAAATTTTCTGCTCCTGATGCCAAGTGGGGGTGGTTCCAAGCAGAGATTACAACTCTGTGTCCTCTCATTCCCAAGTTGAGTTGACGAGATTCAAGTTTAAATAAGGTGGTGCCTTCAAATATTAGCAGATTATAGGACACATTCTTGGTAAATTTGTCCATTCCCTACTTTAATATTTTGTGTTTCTTTAGCTTCACTATGAGTGTGGGAGTAGAGTTAGGCTGGCAGCATTTTGGTTTAAGGGGCACTGTGGTCATGCGGCTGAGAGAATGTACAGGTTCTAAAGTTAAACAGACCTGAGTTCAGATCTTCACTCCAACACCTTATAGATGTCCCTACTTCGATAAATTACTTGACCTCAGATTGTCTCCATATAACATGGGGTCACATCTACCGACCGATTCAGTATTGGACCCTGACATGGTGACGGGGACTATTTCATTTTCTGAGCAGGGAAAAAAGAAAAATAAACTCCCTGTCTTTGTGGTGTTCACTTGAACAGCTCTTTCATAGAGGTTTAGGGAATTAAATGAACCATAATTATTAAAAATTTTTAGCTAAGTGCCTGGTACTCAACAGATAAGATTTGTCGTTCAACACCAGGCAGTGTTGATCTTGCCAACACCGTATCCCAGCTTTGCAGAGTAAGCACTCAGCAAACCCTGGTTGAAGAACTTACTTCACGTGGGCAGGTACTGGGTTTCTTTTTTTCTCCATAGAAGAAAAAATCATTATTTTTCATAAAACCTTGAAATAGTTATGTGGTTCTCTAGTTTACCTTTTTAGCTTTCAAAGAGCAACATAACCCTTTCTGACTTCTCCTGTAGGCATAACTGACAGACATCACATGCTTGGAAGAACTTTCCTTGAAATAGCTGGGTCTGGGCACTTGCTGGGTCTGAGCACTTGCTGGCTCTTTTGACTTGGTATTTGGGGAATGTGACATGGTCAGATTCACAGACTAAAGGGTGATATCTATGTACATTCTCAAACTGTAGTTGATTTTCATAATTCTAAAAAGCTGGCACTTAGACTGTTTTTATGAGAAGTGTCCCAGAGACAACTGTGGAAGGAAATTGTTTGTGTAACATAACAAAGATGAAGACTGGTTTTTATTCTAGTTAGTGACTTTGGCAGTTTAATAGAGCTTAATCTCAGTTTCTATGTAATGAAATGGGGATAATAGTAACATTTTCATAGGGTGGTTGTAGGGTAAAGGAGATAATATGTGTAAAGCAGTTAGTACAGCACTTAGCATATAATTGCTGAAAAATGGTGGCTGTTATTTTTAATTAGTCTTTTAAGAAACATCAGACAAAATGTAAAAGCTAAAAAACATAAACCACTTAAAAAAATCCTCATGCCAGTTTGCATATGTAAATTAACAGTTTTATTTGAATTGCTCATGATCCACATCTTTTTTTTTTTTAGAGACAGTCTCACTTCGTTGCCCCTCGGTAGAGCGCTGTGGCATCACAGCTCACAGCAACCTCCAGCTCTCAGGCATAGGCGACTCTCTTGTCTCAGCCTCTTGAGTAGCTGGGACTACAGGTGCCCGTCACAACACCCAGCTATTTTTTGTTGCAGTTTGGCCAGGGCAGTGTTTGAACACGCCACCCTCGGCATATGGGGCCAGTGTCCTACTCACTGAGCCACCCATAATCCACATCTTGCATATGATCGTTCGGAGATAGCATATTGAACCCTGGGATGACAACAAATGCCAGAACTATCTGGGTCACCTGGATAAACTTGCTAATTTCACACATGAAGAAACAGTCCCAGGATGCTTTGGTGACTTAGTTGAGTGAGAACTTGGGCAAACTTTCCAGAACCTCTCTGTTTTATAAGGCAGCCGAGGAGATCGCTTAAGGAGATGGGGAAAGGTGTGTGAGGCTTATAGAGTTCTGACTTCACCATTACTACAGCCTGTGTGTGTGTGAGAGAGACAAGAGAGAGGGGATGAGAACGAGAGTGTGCGTATGTGAAAGAGAGAGAGAGATGGAGAGACGGAGCTTGAGGGAGAGAGAGTGGAAGAGAAAAAGCGGGAGAGCAGGGGAAGAGAGGGAGAGAGAGAGGGGGAGAGAGAGGGAGAGAGAGAGGGAGAGAGGGAAGGGGAGAGAGAGGGGGAGAGAGAGCTTGTTTCCTATATTTTTTGCGAAATTTGGTGCTGGCTAGTTTCTCCATTCATTGAATTCCAAGAAGAAAACTTTCACTCGGTAAGTCAGCCCTCAGGCACCTGACCTTGTGCTTTAATACAGCATAAGGGGGAATCAACAGTGTTTGATCAGGAACAGATGGGCGCTTGGTGACAATAAATGCCGAGACAGCTTATAGGCAAAGCAGCCTTGTTATTCTTTCAAATGCTTTGATATTGTAGATCTTGGTTGGAGAAATTCTTAGGTGTAAATCTCATGTAAGAATTCTTGCAAAGCTGGATTAATTAAATTCCTTTGAGAATTATTACCTCCTCATTGGAATAAGTATTTAGGTAGGCCACGTTTCAAAAACATTTTTAAAAGCTACATGAAAACTGGGCAGCGCCTGTGGCTCAGTCGGTAAGGCGCCGGCCCCATATACCGAGGGTGGCAGGTTCAAACCCGGCCCTGGCTGAACTGCAACCAAAAAATAGCCGGGCGTTGTGGCAGGCACCTGTAGTCCCAGCTACTCGGGAGGCTGAGGCAAGAGAATCGCTTAAGCCCAGGAGTTGGAGGTTGCTGTGAGCTGTGTGATGCCATGGCACTCTACCGAGGGCCATAAAGTGAAACTCTGTCTCTACAAAAAAAAAAAAGCTACATGAAAACATAGTGTGATTTGAAAAACACATACAATTTCTAAATAGTAAATCAATAAAAATGAGTTATTGCTTTATTTACTAAGTAATCAAATATGAAAACAGTTATTTGAAATCCAATTATAAAAAAGTGGATTCAGATTTAACTGGAGTCTTTCTTTCTTAGCAGTGGGGTCCTTAGTCACTGGAAATAGTAATCTCTTTTAATTTTATGCTACTTTGAATTGCTGATGGAGTTTAATGAAGCTATTGTTTGGGATTTGTGTTTTGACATTGATGCTAGTTATATAAACCCCCAAATTGATCTTTTGCTTCTGCTAGTTTCTAGGCGAGGGTATATGATAATGGGAAGTCATTTGCCTCCCTGGTAAATGGTGATGTTGATGTGCTCCTATTTGATTTTCTTTTCCAGCTTGTTCGTTTTGGTTTGAGTAACCAGCTGGTAGTTGCTTTTAAAGAAGATAACACAGTGGCTTTTAAGCACTTGTTTTTGAAGGGATATTCTGGTATAGATGAAGATGACTACAGCACCAGTGTCTATACGCAAGAGGACGCCTATGACAGCATCTTTTTTGCTATTAATCAGGCAAGTGTTCTGTGGTTGCAAATGACCTATACTTTCAGAATATATTGATACATGGCCTTCTCTTAGCAAACACACACAAATTATACATCTCTGAAAACATTCTGATGTAAATTTTGCATAATTTGCCAAAAATATGTGTTGCTATTTCTGAAGCTGTATTTCCACACAATAGAGTTGGCCTATTTTGGATTTTTCTTTACGATTTATCTTTTTTATTTATCTCTTCCCACCCACTACTTTGGGGAGGTTACCCCAAATCAAATAGCCAGTAGATTTGTCATCAGGAAATTTGATGAATACCTGATATGAAATCTAAGACTCAGTGGTCTCAGTTTTGATGTCTTAGCATTAATAACCCCAGCTGAATCTTCAGAACACGGATATGGTATAGTTGTATCCACACAGGCACGAGAGGATGGATTGGTGGACCTGAAGAAAGAACTTAGAGGAGAGAAACTGTTCTTGTTCTTTTTCAGTTTTTCAATAAATATTCAAGTACCTAGTATTTAGCAGGTATTATTTATCATGGATGGGGATATAGCAGTGAATGAAACAGATAAAAACTGTGCCCTTAGAGAGTTTAATTCTAGAGGGGAGAAATAGGCAAACGAAAAGAAGCAAAATATATTGTATTAAATGCCAACTCCCTGAAAACACGATCCCAAAAATTTGCTGAGCTAATTCCTTACAGTGGTAAGGGAGATCTGCCTTGATCATTCTCAGGAGCGCCTTGGGGAGACAGGGAGTTCCTCAATGTGGTAGGAGCGTGATAAGATCAGGGCAGAGTAGTTTAGGATCCCTTGTAGGGGGCAAGTTTCAAAGAAAAGTCTTGGAGTTGTTACCACACTAAATCTCCAAATTGGTGTCTAAATAAGGGTTTTTTTAATGTTCCTAAAATAAATAGTACAGTTATTTGCAACTTTTATGTTCCAGGGGCAAAGCTTCTTGGAATAGTAAAGCCAGATTAATGAAGATGGGGCTGGTAAGCCTTGTTAGTGCAGGCAGTCAAACAGTAAAGTGGTGCTAATGTCAGCTAACGTAAGGTCATGTAGGTTGGCTGCGTTGATGCAAGCTCTGGGGGAAGGGTGTGTGGCCTGGGCCAAAGAAGTGGTAACTGTTAAAGAATCAAGCAGGAAAGGAAGTGGGGAGTCCCTGGGCGTGGTGATGGGCCTTTGCAATTTTATTTTTAATTAACAAACAGTATTTGTATATGTTATACATTTATGGGGTACAAAGTGCTGCTTTAATGTTTATCTGCAGTTTTCACTGGCAAGAGAAGGCCTCACTGAGGTGGTGATATCTGAATTGAGAACTGAAGGAGTGTGAACCAAGCAGGGGATACCGTGGGGATACCTGGGCTCCAGGCAGAGGGAACAGCCAAGGCCAGAGGCTGAAGTGTGCCTGGCCACCTCCAGGAATTGCCCGGAGCCAGTGGACAGCAGTAGGGATGAGGTCAGAGAGACAAGGCAGGACCTCGATGTTGGCTGTCCATGAGATGCAGCCATCTGTACATGTGTTTACTTTAACTTAGGGCCCTGTGAGGCAGCGTGTTCCTGCACTACCTGAGAAAAGTTCTTTCCAATAACTTCAGTGGGGAGGTTCTATTGAGGCAGGTTGTAAGCAATAAAAAGTAGTAAAATTGAGGGTGGCGCCTGTGGCTCAAAGGAGTAGGGTGCCACCCCATATACCGGAGGTGGCAGGTTCAAACCCGGCTTTGGCCTAAAAAAAAAAGACAACTGCAAAAAACAAAAAAAAAAGTAGTAAAGTTGGATAGCATATGCTATAGCTTGTGGTCAAATGTTTAAAAGTTCACATGTGTTTTTATTTAACTATTTTTTAATAGTATCATCATCTAAAGGACATTGCCCTGGGGACCCTTGGCTATGGAGAAAATGAAGACAATAGAATTGGCTTAAAAGTCTGTAAGCAGCACTACAAGAAAGGGACCATGTTTCCTTCCAATGAGACACTGAGCATGGACAGTGACATTGAGATAGGTAAGGCAATGCCGATTTCTTTATATGTCTTTATCATCGGTGCGGTGAGAGCAGAAACGCCCTCAGGTGCTGGCAACCAGATGGAACAGCGAGGCTCTTCGGAGCCAGCCTGTTGGAGAGTGCCACTTTTGACCTTTGCCTACAGAGGGCTCTGGCTCAAGAAACTATAGCATTTGTGGATCATTTGGGGTGCAATTCAAGAATTTTGGTTTTGGGATAAAGCAGGTATTTCCTAGTGTTTAAATTTTATCCTCCCCATGAAGGAGCAACTAGACTTTTTGAAAAAATGTGCATTAAATGAAATAATATATGTAAAAATGCTTTATACTCTTGTTCTTATTTATAAAGTGTTTAAGTGCTCTTTAAAGCATGAATAACTCATTTCTTTTTTTCAGGAGACTGGTTGGCAAAAAGTTAATAGCTAACCATGTGGAATTGTTTCGTGCCATTTTGTTAACAATTTAAAAGAACACTATATGTAAGTGCAAAGTGTTTGACAAGACTTTGTGGGTTTTGTTATTCACTCACCACACCTCTGGCGTATAGCTGCCAGGTCAAGACACTCAGTTTTACATACTGGGGTTGCAAAGATTAATTAATGTGGTTCCTCAAGTACCTATCAGTCCAGGAGTAGAGGTCTGAATAGCAGTTTAAATTCAGAATGGTTTTTTTTTAAAATGAGAACATCACATTTGACCACATTTCAGTGCATTGACAATATTCCTATAATTTGACCTTGAGGTACCCTGTTAACGCAACAGAAGGACACCTCTATATGATAGAGGTTTTAATTCTGCTTCTGCGGGCTGCCTGTGAGTGTGTGTGCTGGCACCCTCAGGACCCTGGGGTGTCCGGCTCCCAGGCTGCTTTCACAGACCATTTGGAGGCTAAGTTTCACGGCCAGCAACACTGAAAGGTGGCTTGTCTTATCGCCCTGGAGGCTTCTGCTAACCTAAGATCTATCTGTTGTCCCCCTGCAGGGGTTCAGCATGGCTTGCTCTTCCTTTCCCTCTAGTGTGTGTCTCCCTGTGGGTGATTTCCTATAGCTGTGACAAGAGGACTAGCTAGGTGGGGCTGTCACCCTGGGTTGCAAGTGAGCCATCTGTCACCTGCCCTTTTAAAAATGTGCACCCCAAACTGTATACACCATATGGCTATTTTCCAGTGATTCAAATGCTGTTTTTTTCTCAATTGATTTTTCCTGGAAAAATTGATTAAAGAATGGTCAAAGTCCGTATCAGTAGCTAGACAGGCCAGGGTTTGCTGGAAAGCAGGATTTATTCCCGGATCACTGGTCAGTGGGGCCTGGTTCATTTCCTTTCAACCAGAATATGGAATACTTTTAACTGAATGGACAAAAGTTGATTATTAACTTGACCTTATCTTTTTTTTATCACTGTCGGTAGAGTGCCTGGCATCACACAGCTCACAGCAACCTCCAACTCTGGGGCTCAGCCGCCCGAGTAGCTGGGACCACAGGTGCCTGCCACAATGCCCGGCTATTTTTTTGTTGCAGTTTGGCCAGGGCCCAGTTTGAACCCACCACCCTCAGTATATGAGGCTGGTGTCCTACTGACTGAGCCATAGGTGCCACTAAATTGACCCTTAAGAGAGATTTCTTAAGCAGGTTAATTATAATCTTTGACTTATTAAATATAACTTGTCAAAGAGAATCTTTTGATGCATCTATTCAAAAGGTGTAAAGAAGATTTTGAGAATATTTGATCCTGGATGTGAACCCCACTTTTCTTTTCTTTTCTTTTTCTTTTTTCTGTTTTTGCAGTTTTGGCCCGGGCTGGGTTTGAAAAGCGCCCTACTCCTTTGAGCCACAGGCGCCGCCCAGCCCCACTTTTCTTGAACACATCGGAGGAACTATGCAGACGATATAAATAGGAATTGAGTTTGGCGTCATTAATTTAGGTGGGTGAACTAGCAGCAGCTGTTTTAGACTCAGTTTACTACTGAGAGAATCATTCCTTCATTGTGCTGAACGCAGACTTGCCTCTTAGCTTTCCCTGTGTGCCACAACTGATTGTGTAGCCCACCTGCTTTAGAGATGTTTGAAAGTGAAAACATTTTGTCTCACGATGAATGAAATACAGGAGAAAAACACCTAGGACAGTGTCTGGCACACAGACTACGTCAGTCCCTTCTTTCGGAATGTAAACTTCTTTCAGATCAGTTTAATTTTTCTTTTTACTTCACTTTAGAATAAGAACGTTAGAGATAAAAGGACCTTAAAAAAGCACCAGCGTGGCCCTCGTTTTACAGGCGAGGAAACTAATGCTCAGTCAAGGTAGGCAGGTACACCAAGATCATGCAGTGAATTAGTGATTGGAGGTCTTTGCTCTCAAAGACCAACAACATGGACTTGACCTGGGAGCTCAGCCCCCATCCCCTGATCCTGAATCCAAACGTGGATCTTGATGAGATCCCAGGTGATTAAGTTAACTTTTTGAAGCATTGATTCAGTGTTTTCCAACCGAAGATCTTTCCCTTCACATAAGCATCTTTTTGTTCCCTTTTACTGACTTCTTCACCTCCTGTCCTCAGTGCCCTCTGTACCCAGCTCAGGTACCCGTTCCCATCAGTGTCCCTCCCTCACAACACCGTCAGGGTGCTCGCCGCTCCTTTCTCACCTGGACCCCCTCCAGGGCCATTGGTCCCCAGCCTCTTCCTCCGCCCCATGCAGCTGGTGTGTACAGGATGCTGGTGCCAGAGCACACTTCTTCTGCAGGCCACCCTATGTCCCTTGCATGGCCTCTTCCAGCCTCAAGTTACAAAGGAGTGCAGAGCCGAGGCCACAGTCAAAAGCCTCACCTGAGCGGCAGGGCCCACCCTTCAGCTCCTGAGAAGTCATGCCCTCTCTCTCTGGCACCCAAATTTACCCCTCTAACCCAAATTTCTCTCCTGAGGGCCACACGCCTCATTATCTTCAACTGGCTACTTGACAACTCCATTGTGTTGCCTAGTGGAGATGTCAAACTTGTGTCCCACAGAACATCTCAGACCTCCCCCATCTCTCTGCTTACCCTGGCCCAACCTGTTCCTTTCTCAGGCTTCCTCACTTTGGAAAAGGACACTAATGCTTTCCTGCCATACTGTGACAAGCCCAGTGGCTCAAACCCCACACTTGAAGTAGCTGGTTTTTCCATTTCCACTGCCACCACTGCGGTCCGAGCTGCTGCTTGCTTAGAGGTCTCCCTGGCTCCCTCCTCCTCCTCTGCCTGCCCTGCCTCACAGCAACCTCAGTGGTAAATCAGGTCATGTCACTTCCTGGCTTAGAAACCATTAGTGGCTGCCCATTCCATTTAGAATAAAATTCACAGGAATCCGTGGCCACCTGCCTGCCTCCCCGCCTCCTCTGTACCTCATTTCTCTGCTGTCACATCATCCTTTCTGTTGGTTGAACAAGCAGGCTCTTTCTTGCCCGGAGGCTTTATTGATTGCTCTGAGGGAAGTAGTAACCCCCTGGGTCTATACACAGCTGATTCTTTTTCCTTTAGGAAAATGGTTTCAGCTCAAACATCTTAGCACCTTGAGAGTCATTCCCTGACCACCTTTCTTTCCTAAGGTGGGGCTGTCCTACCTGATCTCAGTCACTCTTCTCCATCTTCATAGAACTTCTCACGTGGTGAAATTATTTTGTGTGTGTGTATGTGTGTATATGATCTATGATATATAATAATTTCACTATGTTAGAAGTACTGTATATATATATTTAATCCCCCCACTAGAATGTGAGCTCCATGGAGGTGGTGACCAAGTCTGTCTCGCTCATTGCTTTACCTTCAGCGCCGAGCATGGTGTGCGGCTTTCAGCAAGTATTGGCTGAATAAATGAATGAGTTGGGTAGGGAGCCTGGGCCTCTGATGTTCTCAGAGATCAGCCCCCTCGGTGTGATGGGAACAGGTGGATTTAAATTTTGGACAAACAGCTACCTATGTGCCCTTGAGGAACTTTCTCAGCTTTTCTGTACCTTAGTTTGTCCATCTGTGGAAAGGCAGATAGCTCCTGTCTCACAAGCTGTTTGAGGATTCAACAGCACGAGGCCTTCATTGAGAGGACACCTCCAGCCCTAGCATGGTATGGAGTAAGTGCCCAGTATGTTTTTGCTATTTTTATCAGCATCAGTCTTTTCCTGGCTGAAAACAAGATTCTTTTTGATGAGTTATTCTCACTGTATTGAGGTCTAGTCAGGAAACCAACACTGAATTGTTTCTTGACACTAATACTTTATTTGCCAAACACAGGGAGACACACTCCGTAAAATCTACCTTTTTAAATAAAATATTATGCCTGTTGAGCTGTTGAGTTAGTTCTGTGTCTCTGTTTTTGGCTCAGGGAGCCTAATTTTCTTTTTTTTTTCCTCTTTTCTTTTTTTTATTGTTAAATCATAGCTGTGTACATTAGTGCAATCACCTGTACCCATTCTAAGATGCACCATAGATGTGGCCCCACCCATTACCCTCCCTCCACCAAAACCTCCCCCCTCCCTTCCCCTTCCTTAGCCCTTTCCCCACAGTCTTGTGCTATAGTTGGGTTATGGTCTTCATGTGAAAGGCTTCATAGTAGGGCTGAGTACATTGGAAACTTTTTCTTCCATTCCTGAGATACTTTGCTAAGAAGAGTATGTTCCAGCTCCATCCATGTAAACATGAAAGAGGTAACGTCTCCATCTTTCTTTAAGAGGGAGCCTAATTTTCACTAAACATAAGTGTGTCCCACACGCCAGGACCTATTAGGAGTGCCAGCTATATGGTAGGCAAGAGTGTTTAACGAGGTACTACATAGTCGTGTTTTTGATCTCAAAGACCTTACACTTGAAGGGATAAATAAGCAAGTTAAGAGTTGGAATTGTGAGATAACACTCTTAAAGAATTAGCCATTGGGTCCACCAAGGACTCTCTTGAGCACCTTCTGGGTGCCAGGCACTGAACTAGGCCTTGTCTTTTCCATTTAGGCAACATGGGGTGGGGGTGGGAGGCTGGGGAAGGGGCAGCTGTGCTGGTTTCACACTTGTTCTGCCTCTAGGTGTCTGTGACTTTGAAAGGTGCACCTTGCTAGGCCTCCTGGCTTCCTGCCTGTGAAGCGAGGGTGTTAGACTATATAATAATGGGACAAATTTACATGTGAGGCTCTGGAATCTTTCTTCTATAGTTTATGGCTCATAATTTGTTTTTACTTGAATATAACCTGAGCTCCTTTCCTTTCTCTTTATGTTTTATTTTGAAGAAGACTTAAAAGAAAAGTTAGGAAATAGCACAAAGATTTGCTCTCCAATTGCAATCCAGATTTCCCAAATGCTAACATTTTATCACATTTGTTTGATCATTTTTCCTTTGCATAAATATTTCTCCTAAAGTAACAGACGTACTATTTATTTACCTCTAAATACTTTGGTGTGCATTTACTGCAAACAAGGACATTCTCCTCCATAAGTACTGTACAGTGCCCAAGATGATGAATTAACATTGACCCAATACTCTCAAGTCCTACTCACATTTCATCCGTTGTCTTAATGTTCTTTATATCAGAATAAAAACATTCCCTTCTGCGCCTTCCAGGATGCTGCCCAGGTTCACATCTGGCATGGAGTTGTCATGTCTTTTCAGTCTCTTTTTAATCTGGAGCAAGATAAAATTCCTTTTTTTTTTTATTGTTAAATCATAGCTGTGTACATTAGAGCAATCAAGGGGTACAATGTGCTGGTTTCATATACAATCTGAAATATTCTCATCAAACTGTTCAACGTAGCCTTCACGGCATTTTCTTAGTTATTGTACGTAGACATTTGTATTCTGCCTTTAGTAAATTTCGCCTGTACCCATTCTAAGATGCACCGTAGGTGTGGCCCCACCCATTACCCTCCTTCCACCCTAACCTCCCCCCTTTCCCCTTCCTTGGCCCTTTCCTCATAGTCTTGTGCCATAGTTGGGTTATAGCCTTCATGTGAAAGCTATAATTTAGCTTCATAGTAGGGCTGAGTACATTGGATACTTTTTCTTCCATTCCTGAGATACTTTGCTAAGAAGAATATGTTCTAGCTTCATCCACGTAAACATGAAAGAGGTAAAGTCTCCACCTTTCTTAAGGCTGCATAATATTCCATGGTATACATGTACCACAATTTGCTAGTCCATTCCTGGGTTGATGGGCACTTGGGCTTCTTCCATGACTTAGCAATTATGAATTGGGCTGCAATAAACATTCTGGTACAGATGTCTTTGTTATATTGTGATTTTTGGTCTTCTGGGTATAAAATTCCTTGGTTTTGTTTGTTTGTTTAACTTGTATGATCTTGACATTTTTTAAAGAGTAGAATGAATATCCCTTGATTGGGCTTTTCTGTTTCTTCCTGAGTAGATTGAGGTGATGTGTTTTTGGCAGGAATACCATGCAAGTGATGTTGTGTCCTCCTCAGGACGTTGTATCAGGAGGTGCACGTGTCTATTTTCTCATTACTCGTGATGTTAACTTTGACCACGTGGTTAGTGTGGCCTCTGCCAGGTTCTCCACTGTAAGGTCACTGTTATTCTTCCCATGTAATTAGTAAGCATTTTCTGGGGAGATACTTCAATACTTTCTAAGTATCCTGCTTCTCCTCACACTTTTGCCCATGAATTTTAATAGCTGATTCTTGCCCAAAACAACCATTTCTTGTTCTTTCATTGCCCTAGATTGCCTTCACTTAGACCTCCAGGCCCTCTCCAGGAACTCTGAGGACTGGAAGAACTCATCATTCTTCAGACTGGAATTTTATCGGTAAATACATTTTTAAAGTCTCATTTTCCAGGAAATGAGGGTAGGGGAAGTGGAATAGGATAGTAAGATTATGATAATTTACACCTTTTCATATATTTTATTCAGGCTCCTAAAAGTTGAAATCTCCTTTCGACTCAAAGGCATTGACCTGCAAACAATTCATTACCGTGAGTTACCAGACTGTTACGTCTTTCGGAATACGGCAAGTGTCTTCATTTTACCAAGCCACTTTCTCTTATTTCTCCCTACTCTCTTTGTAGATGCAGAGTATAAAACACCCTGGTGTATCCATGAATTAGATGCGTTTGTGTTTCAAACAGATTTGATGATATGTTATGGTATTGTTGATCCAGAGACCATTACTTCTGACCGACGAAGCAAAACCTTTTCAACTTTTAAAAACTAGATTTCTGGGTTGAAAGAAGAATTTTAAAAATCGGCTTTGACCTCCTACTCTTCTAATATGTTAAAAAAAAAGTTCATGACAAGAATTTTAAGTATGTATAGCAGCGGTTCTCAACCTGTGGGTCGCAACTCCTTTGTAACAATGAAAATATATCGCAGCCTTAGGAAGGTTGAGAACCACTATCTATAATTTTACTACCAGCTTCTAAGGAAGGTCTCTTTAGAAACATTGTCACAAATGTTTTCCAACCTTGAGGCAGAAATTGCCCCCTTGATCTGAAGGCTGGTCTGCAAAGGTACAGTTGCTTTTGGGAGGGGGCGTGTGTAGTAGAAGAGATTGTCCACTTTGTGGGGAGAGTAAGCTGCCTTCTCACTTTGATCCACCTTCTCTCTCCTTCCATTTGTCTTGTCTCCTCTGTGTCCTTCTTTCTGTGCTTTTTTTGTTCCCTCTGTCCTTTCCTTTCCTGTTTGAAGAGCTAAGCTGGGATGCTTAGCTGGAAGTCATGTACACTCCCTTTTAGCAATTCATAAGAGTGCTTCATTTAACAATACTCAGTAACTGCTCAATGAGTTCCTACTGTGCACCAAGCATTTTGCTCTGCTCTAGAGGTGCGTTGGCCCTCAGGAAACTTACAGTCTAGTAAAGGAAACAGACAGAAAAACAAGTAACAGAGGTACAAGTCCCTGCAGCTCGTGAGACATGGTAAGGAAGAGCGTCTCCAGATGAGATTAGCATAGATAACCCTCCCTGGGGTGGGTGGGCCAGAAGGGCCCTGGGAACATCTGGAGGGAAGAGAAGAGCCTGGAGGAGCAGGGTCTTCCAGGATGGGTTATGGAGGACTTTGTCACTATATGGTCAACCCAAGGGTCAAAACATAATGGCCCTTCATTTTTGTTTTGTTCTTTGGACTTTTATCTGCTTAAGGTTCCCAAGGCTTGAGAAAAGGCTCTTCTGGGAAAAACGGAGACCTTTGGTGTCAGTAGAGGTTTACCTTTGGTGTCAGTAGAGGTTTAGTCAAAGTTTGCAGGTATAGAAATGAGAGTCATGTGGTTTAATTCTTTTTTTTTTTTTTTTTTTTTTTGAGACAGTCTCAAGCTGTAGCCCTGGGTAGAGTACCGAGGCATCACAGCTCTCAGCAACCTCAAACTCCTGGGCTTAAGTGATTCTTGGTTTAATTCTTGAACCCAGGGTCTGGTAGGGATGTTTTTAGAATACATAGAACTCTGGCTTGCGTTCAGAGACATGCAGATGAATGTGGGTTTGATCACCTGCACTTCAGCTCTCCAGCTTTTTACCTGTGAACTTTTTGGATTTCCTAATATATTCACCACAAGGAGTACTTGGCATATACCACTTGTAAACTTTAAATGATTGGTTTAAATTTCATAATGTGGAAGGTTGAGGGCATTTGGACATCCTGAATTCAGTTTGCAGCCTTGATTGAGGAGCAATCTTAAACAGCAAGTAAGCTTCTTTGCTTAAGGAATAATCTTAATTTGTAGTTCTTAAAGCAAATAGAAAAATAATTCTCAGCCTAGTAAAAACCTAGAATTTCATACCTAAAGGACTAAATCGAAGGAAATGCTGTTAAATTTCATCTAGCATAATAAGAGCTTTGTGCTCTCTTGTCAAAGATTGATAAAGTCTATTTTTTTTTTTTTTTTTAAGTTCCCAGAACTGGTTGGTTGTTTTGCTCTATGATTTCTCTGAACCAGGGATCTGAAATCCTGGCTTTGATGGGCTTTGTGTATTCCCCCTTTAGGTTATATTTTTTCATTAATAACAGAATGAAATCTGTTAAAGAAATTTTAAAGAAATCCCATGATGAGGACATTTTCATCAGTATAATTTTCCTTGTTGCTCTAATTTATATCTTTATTTATTGTGGGTTCCATAGCCACTGATTGGCTGTATGTCATTTTTGACAATTTTGACTTTAGACCTTCATACTAGAGGATTGAAAGATTTATATAGCGCTGGGGTATTCCAAGTTTGATTATGAATTTACCTCTCCTAGTGAGTTACATACTTTCATGTGTTTTCCTGATAATAATTTTTTGTCCTTTTATTTCCAGTTATAGTACCCCTTAAGCATTTCTTGTACGACTGGTCTAGTGTTGATGAATTCCCTCAGCTTTGCTTATCTGAAAGGTCTTTATTTCTCCTTCATTTCTGAAGAATGGCTTTCCTAGATAGATTTAATATTTTTATCTCACAATTTTTCTATTTTAGCACTTTGAATATATCATTCCGCTCTCTCCTGGACTGCAAGATTTCTACTGAGAAATCTGCTGACAGTCTAATGGAGATTCCCTTGTATATGACTCGATGCTTTTTTATAGCAGCTTTCAGAATTCTATGTCTTGACTTTTGACCATTTGATTATAGCTTGCCTCAAGGAAGATATTTTTGGGTTGAATTTAACTGAAGTCTTTGTGCTTCCTGCATCTGGATGTCTAAATTTCTCCTAAGACTTGGGAAGTTTTGAGTTATTATTTTGTTAAATAGTTTTTCTGTGCTTTTCTTCACCTCTTGTTCTTCGGCAACTCCTATGATCCAAAGATTTGTTCACTTAATGGTATCCCGTAAGTCTCTGGGCTTCTTCATTCTTTTTTGTTCTTATTTCCTATTTTTCCTCTGACTAGGTTATTTCAAAAGACCTGTCTTCAAATTTAGAAATTATTTCTTCTACTTGATATAGTCTACTGTTAAAACTCTCAGTAGTATTTTTTATTTTATTCCTTGCATTCTTTAGCTCCAAGTTTTCTGTTTGGATCTTTTTCTATGCTGTCTATCTCTTTGTTGAATTTTGCATTCAGATCATAAATTGTTTTCTTGATTTCACTGAATCATTTGTATTTTCTTGTATCTTGCTGAGTTTTCTTTAGGTCATTGTTTTGAATTTCTTTTTAGGCATTTTGTAAACATCCTTTTCTTTGGGGTCTGTTACATGAAAATTTCTGTGTTCCTACTGGGGGTGTCATGTTTACTTGTTTCTTCATGTTTCTTATGTCCCTATATTGATCTCTATGCATCTTGTGGAACAGTTGCTTTTTCCAAATTTTATGGAGTATCTTTCATAGAAAGGGAGTTTTTCCTGTAGATGGGCTCTTGGGTGTCAGTTGAATATATTGCATTGGCTTTGCTTCTGGGTGGTCTCTATTAAGTTTCTTCAGACATAATCCTTGTCAGCAATGTCCATGATTGCCTTCATAGCCTACACTGAGGGAATTTGTGCCAGCAATAGCATGGTTTTGCTAGAGGGGGATGAGGGTCTTTGAGCTGCAGAGGCTGCCACCTGACTGGCTGATTATGTGTGTGGGGTCTGAGGAGGACTTTCCTTTAGCAAAGACTGCTGCCTTCTGTGATGGTAATGGCATCGGGGGGGGGGGGGGGCCTCCGGCTTAACTTTTTCATATAACAATAAGTTCCAATCTGAGTCTGAGCTGATCTCAGTGAGGTAAACAGTATGGCAGAGGCAGGGTACCTTGCTTCTTTCTCTATGGTGTGTTCTGGGCTTCTCTGCTCCCCCAGCATTCCTCACTCCCCTGATGCTCTCCAGCACACTTCCTCAGTCATTCCAGTCAAAATATAGTTGTTGGCTGGGCAGGATGGCTCAGGCCTGTAATCCTAGGACTCTGGGAGACCAAGGTGGTGTATTGCCTGAGCTCAGGAGTTCAAGACCAGCCTGAGCAAGAGTGAGACCCTGTCTCTAAAACTAGCCAGGAGTTGTGACAGGCACCTATAGTTCCAGCTACTTGGGAGGCTGAGGCAAGAGAAACTCCTGAGCCCAAGAGTTTGAGGGTGCTGTGAGCTATGATGTCATAGCACTCTACTGAGCATGACAAGGTCTCTCTCTCTCTCATATGTGTATATATATATATATATATACATATATATATATATATATATTTACTTATTGTTTGGGCTTCTTTTCTTGGAGAGTGGGTGAGCACCAGCCAACTCCGGTTCACCATTTTGCTGACTAGTATAATTCTCTTTGGATCAGTACATTGTTTGGATGCCATTGATTTCTTTCAAAGCCAAGTTGATCAAACAGGTTATATTTTCTGCTGGGCTGTAACCTCTGTCTACATTTGTGTCTCCAGATTACCTTTGACAATAAAGCTCACAGTGGCAAAATCAAAATATATTTTGACAGTGATGCCAACATTGAAGAGTGTAAAGACTTGAACATATTTGGATCTAGTAAGTATGCTGCATACTTACCCACTAGGGATTTAGGGCTGTTTAAAGGGTTATTCAAATGCTAATAGGAAGAAAATTTCCAGAAAACCACATTTTTAGCATTAAACTCTGTAAGGCATATCCCAAAGCTTTGAATTTTTGTTTAATTCATCAAATGTTTGTTATACTCCTCACAAGAGATGTTGCATGCTTCAGTGGCTTGGAGCTCAAGCTCTGGAGCCAGACTACCCAGGTTTGGGTTCTGGGTCTGCTTACTGTGCCTATGATCCTGAACAAATTACTTCACCTATCTGTCTCAATATCTTTCTCTGCAAAATTAGGGCAGTAACAGTACCCATAACAGTACAGATTAAGTACCGCAAATGTGAAAACCTGAAATCTGGATTGCTCCAGACTTTGAAACTTTTCAAGCACCAACATGATGCTCAAAGGAAGTGCTCATTGGAGCATTTCAGGTTTCAGATTTTGGGATTTGGGATGTTCAAGCAGTAAGTATATTGTAAATATTCCAAAATCCAAAAACATCTGAAATTTGAAACACCTTGGCCTGAGGATTTTGGGCAAGGGGTGCTCAACTTGCACTTATCTTTCCAGGATGCTGAGTATTAAATGAGTTGGTATGTAAAGCAAAGCGCTGGGAATAAGAGTTGGCACATAGCACACTAATTACAAGGCATCATGGAAGAGAAAGAAAAGTCTTATTGAGGGAGACTGACATGCTTTTAAAATCTCTAACTTTTATGGATAGAAATAAGTGGTGCATGAGGAGAAAGAAAGCGAAAGTTAAATTTGACTTGGGTGGAGTGAGAAATAAGTTTAAAAATGATTCTTGGAGAAGGTATGCTTTGACCTGAGCCTTGGACACTGGAAAAGAATCAAGACCTGGAGATCCAACAAACTGGGTCATTCACTCAGTGATTACTGGGAAAATGCCTCTTAATGCACGTTTAAAATGGGCTACCTAAGAACCTATTCCATTTGCTCAGCAAGGGGTTGGGATGATGTTAATGGTGGGTGGTCAGTATTTTTTAATTTGCAAGTTTTGTTTAAGTGAATTGCTCTGTGACTAGCTTATCAGTACAAAATAAATTGTAAAATACCTGTGTTTCCTATTGTAGATGTGTTTTAAAATATAATTGATTTGTGGCCTGCAGCTTTTCAGTTGTATCATATGTCTTGATGATGTCAAAGTTTTGATCTCAGTAGTTGTACTAACTGACTTCAGCCTCTGATCAGAATGCACTGTTTTGGTTTTTGTTTAGAAAGTGGTTACCAGTCCCCAGCAGACACCACTGTCCTCACAGATACACAGAGATTAGGTGCATGTTCCAAGTCCAAATGCAGGGTACAATTTTCTATGAAAAAAAGCTAACCTTTGTCACATATGTGATTTGAAGTGATCATTAGGAAGATCAAAATGACAGAACGAGTTAGTCGAATGTGCTGCCAGAACAGCGTTTCCTTCCTCCCCATAGGGCCCCCCTTACAATACTGGGGTCCCCTCATCTCCCCTTGCCCCGCCACCACCCCTGCCCCGCTTGCCTGTCTCAGAAGAGAGGCTCCCTAGCCCCCTCCTGTGGCAAACTGGGAGAAACACGGGCCTCGCCTGTGGTGGAGTAACAGTGCTGACATTTAGCTGTGCTTCTGGAGCTGTCCTCAGAAACTATCACCAGGAGAATACGAATTTAAAATAAAATGATGTGCCATGAAAACCTTATGAAAAATGGATTTTCCCCCCTCATATGAAGCTGTCCGATGGATCCAGATCCTCTCGGCTTTGAGGAGAGTGGGACAAAGGCAAGGTCGCCATCTGGTGGGGTTCTTAGCTTATTTCCAAAAAATTCTCAGGTCCTTTCACGTTCATACACTTACCCCAGGGCTCCCTCTCCTTCTTGTTATCTCTGTGTTACCGCATGATCTCAAGGGGGAATATGAAGGCAAATGTCCATGTTCTTATATAAACCTCATGTTGCCTTTTGTGACTCTGATTCCCATCTCTAAATGGGCCACTCATCTTTATGTAACTTGATTTTATAAATGTAGCCATTTGGAGATGAAGGGCTTGGGGAAGACTTAGTGGGATTCCCCAGTGATGAGTGATATAAACAGTATTAAGGGGAAATGGGTTCCAATAATTTTGGGAAGCCCTGGTCCCAAAGGCAGGCTAGTGGTGGTATGGTAGGACTTTTCAGGCCTTTGAAGGGCTGAGTGTTTGGGGGACTTCCCTAACCAGGTTGGCCGTGGGTCGGGCGTCTTTCTGGACTAGAGTTTTATAAACCCAGGTTTGGGAAATGTTCCAGTGGGGTGACATTGTTTCAATGAGAAAGCAATTAGGATGCTTATAAAATATATATGTATGTATATATTATGTTATATATATAATGTATTACATACAATATAAAATTATAAAATATATAAAAAATAAAATTATAAAATATATAAAAATATTTTATAAATATAAATATATAAAGACTACTATAAAGTAGTCTTCTCAATAATTCAAAGAAAACAGAATGCTATGGTGGATTCTGTCAGGAGGGATAGCTTGTTTTTCTAGATTTGTTTTCCCTTCTGTAAATATGGTGTGATACGAGCAATCCCATGGATTAGAGATTTTTGTTCTAGTTATATGTCAGAAAGGAAGGCACCAGATGCTGTCCTTGTATTTCATAGGATTTTCAGCTCCATCTAAAATAGAAAGAACTGCCTTTATTTTTCTTCTCCATTCTATGAGTCCAAGAAAAAAGAAAGAAGGTCTTCTGATAGAGCTAAGTTGTCTTCTCACCTCCACATGAGGTGATACCGCAAGTTAACTGAAATTTCTTGAGTATACAATGGCAATGGTGAATGTAGGCCCTGGACCTCCCCATTTTGAAGGGGCACCGGAAGCTTAGTAAGGGTAAGTCATTTGCTTGAGGAATTACATACTAGCTGGCTGGCTATCTGTGCATTGCCTGAGCTGCTTTGCCCGCAGACACTCATGCCAATATCGGCCACGCCTTTGCGTTATTAAATCCGAGGACACGCCTCTCTGCAGAGGTGTAGCTGTGGAGTCCCCTGCTGTAGACCCCCTCTGACAGTGTCTGTCCCCAGTCCTGTGTCCCTCTCCTCTGGCCTTTTCTCTCCATCCGTTACTGAGCTCATCTCCTTTTCTAATTCTCAAACACTGCCCCCCCCCGCCCCCACTCCACTCTCTTTCCCACACTGCTGGTCTCGCTGCGGCTCCCTGAGTACTGTCCACTCCCAAGCTTCAGCTGCCACCGAATCGTCCTCTTTTCATGAATGTCCAGACTGAACTCAGTTTCCCCAACACAAAACCAGGAGCCATTCTTGGTTGTCCTTCTTCCTTGTAACCAAGGTCCAGCGACCCGGAGCAGACCATGTTGCGACTTCCTCCTTCATCTCCTGCAGCTCTGCCCCGTTCTCTCTTCCCTTTGCCCTGCTTATCTCAGAGCTTCTCAAGTTCTACTCAGATTTAGTTTGTCCCGTGATCTTCTCCGTTCTCTTCATTTATTCATTAGCACCCTGAAGCATTTTGCTAAGCTCAGGTGCAGTTTTTGTTTAACACCATCTTTGTTCTTTTTCTGTCCCTTATTAACAGAACACCTGAAACTGGCCAATTTGTTTCAAAAATGTGTTTCCTACATTTCTGGAGACTGTAAGAAGTCCAGAGCTGAGGGGCCACATCTGATGAGGGCCTTCTTGGCAGTGGGACTCTCTGCAGAGCCCGAGGCAGCATGGCACGTCCCACGGCGAGGGGGCCGAGCGTGCCGGCTCAGCTCTTCCTCTTCTCATGAAGCCCGTAGGGCCACGCCCACCATAACCCGTTAATCCTTAAGTGGATGAATCCATCTGTGGGGGAAGAGGCCTTATGACCCCATCACCACTTAAGGGCTCCACTTCTCAAGACTGCCACACCACACATTAAATTGCAACAGGCGTTTTGGAGGGAATAAATATGCAAACCACAGCACTTGCTCATGGGCCCTGCCTCACAGAGCGCATCATTTGGTGGGGAAGATGAACACTGAATGATAAAATAGTAACCACTAAGGGTTTGCTGTTATTATTTCCTTAGGGCTGTTCAAAGGCTTTTCATATTTGAACTTGTATAATCCTCACTACAACAGCCCCATGATGTAGGTGTTTTTATTCTACTCACTTTTCAGATGAGGAAACTGAGACACGGGGGTTCAGCCTCTTCCCCAAGGCTCTGCGGCTTGTGAGGGCAGAACCGAGATTCAGATCCAGGACATCAGACTCCTTTCCCGTTTCACACTGCCCCTGCTCCAGGCTGTTTTGTCTTTGGAGACATAAGTTTAGCCCAGGAGAGTGAAGAAGCACGTGTGCGTGTGCAGGCGCAGAGAGGGCTATGAAAGGATTTGAGGGAGCTAAGATGAGAATTTAGGGAACTCTGTTGTGAGGTGGGGGATTTTTAATCTGAAACCTGAGGCTGAATCTGAATAATCTGAGCATGCATGAGGGTCGGTGGGGGGGAGATGTGCAGACAGAGGGAACAGCATGTGCACAGTCCTGCGGGGAGAGAAGGTGGGGGCCGGGAAGGAGGGAGCGAGAGTGGAATCTGGGAGGCCACTGTGAAGTCTGAGAGGAGCGAAGGCTACAGTTTCATCTCCCTCCAGTACATAATCCCTCCTACTGTGTATGCCAAACCCCAAATCTCATTACCAGGTTCCCACTTATTTCCATTCCAAAGAGTTATTTCTCCACATGCAGAGAAAGCTTCTTGAATTGGCACTGTGCTGGAAAAGTGCACAGTGAGGGTGATAAGCGGAAATGGTGCTTCTGAGCGATGGTGTTTTAATGTGTTTGCTCTATCACTGATGTTGAACTTGATGTCTGTGCTTTCATGTGAAAGAACTCAGAGTATGTCAGTAGTTTTGCCTTCTCTGAATGGCACCCCAATGGATCACCTTCAATTGAATTCTATTCTATAATAAATATTTATAAACACATTTATGCATTTATTAGCAGCTCGTGTTTTTAAATGTATAAATGATCACATCAGGGAATGTTTTACTCTATTTATGGACCTGAATGAATGTAGTGGGATTCGTTTCTGAAATTTACCGTTTTGTTTTAACAAAGGATAAAAAACATGTATCATTTGTACCTCTCTTCACACTGCCATTTTCTTTGGAAATTTTTCCTGGGTAAGGTGTGTTTTAACTTTCGGATTCTGCTTTTATTCCTCAGCTCAGAAAAATATGCAGTATGTCCTGGTGTTTGACACATTTGTCATTGTGATTTGCTTGGCATCTCTTACCCTGTGCACGAGATCCATTGTTCTTGCTCTGAAGTTACGAAAGGTAAGTGTGGGTCCGTGTTTTCTCCCTGCCCTCTTGGCCCGCTCCCTGTTCGCCCAAACAGTGGACAACTCATGTTGTACCATCTGCCCTTTCTGGAGCCCTGTGGCTAAATTAGATGCCTTTGAGTGATTGGCCCCTGTGAGGCGCTGATCAGCCTCGGGGGTCGAAAGTGAGTAAAGGCCCTGAAGATGTCAGGTGGGATCAGATAATTATCCTGTTGTAAACTGAGCTGATCAGTACAGATGTGCAGTGGTGCACTCTCAAGCTTTTGAACGTTTTCAGAATAAACGAGGCCCTTTTAATGCAGGCGTGATCTTAAGAACAAAGTAATAGCACATGTGGGTTTCATCTTTTGTCTTCAAATCAGAGTTTGTTTTGACAGGGAGGCATGGTAAATGTATTATAATGAAGCATAAAATACTTTCTTCTACTTTTTAAAATGGTTTAAAAACTCTTCTGTGAGTTTCATTTTACCTTTCTATCCTCCGAGTTCTTTTGAGTAGAGGTTCCAGCTCCCCTAAATCTTACTCTGGTTTGTGGTATGTGTAACACGCATATGGGGGTCAGGGTAAGTAGAAAGACAGCAGAATGCCATCTGTGGGGCAAGGAAATAGTCCACATCCTATTTTCCTTAATCTTGACCTTTGTCGATTTACCTTGTAAATATCCGCTTCTCTTCCCTGCTCCCTAATGCCCTTGAATCCAAGGTTAATGGCACACTGGAGCCGCCCGCCTGGATGCCGGTCCTGGTTTAGCCTCCCTGTGCCTCAGTTCCCTCACCCAGAGGGTAGGGCTGATAGTGCCCGGTTCATTGGGTTGTTGTCAGAATGAATGAGTAGATGAGATGTAAAGTATTTGGAACATACCCTATGTTAGCTATGATGACAAGTCAGTTGGCGTTAGAGCTTATTCGAGTTAATGTAGTGGGCAGTGGAATGCTTCCTGTTGCTGGGGTGGATTCTGAGGAAGTGCGTGCCACACTGTCCACCCTGGAAGTGGCTCTCTCCAGTTGGAACAGGCAATGTCCTGTCATCCCGCACGTGAGGGCGCCGTTTTGCTCTGGCCTTTTCCTTTCTGAGGGCAGTGTGGTTTGTAAGAAATGCCTTTTAAAATGTTTTCCATAGAGATTTCTCAATTTCTTCCTGGAGAAGTACAAGCGGCGGGTGTGTGAAGCTGACCAGTGGGAGTTCATCAACGGCTGGTATGTCCTGGTGATCATCAGCGACCTAATGACGATAATCGGATCCATATTAAAAATGGAAATCAAAGCCAAAGTAAGGAGCAGTCCATTTAATGTCTTCTGTCCTTTACGTTCTTCCAGATGACCTTGGGCATTTTCTTTCTTTTTTTTTTCTTGGGCATTTTCAGACGTAAGATCCTATGGAGACTAGCTTGATTCTCGTGTTTTCTCTTTTCTTACTCCCGTGCAAGTGAGGCCTCTTCTGGCTGGAGTAATCGGGAAAATAAGGAAGCCGATGTACTTTGGGAGGTGATATTCCTGTGAAAGCCTCCAGGAAACTTGGAAACACCTTCAGGATAGTAATGGAGTTTGAAAAGACTGGTTATTTGGGCTTTATCTCTTTTCTTTTTAAGTTGCAAAAGGAGACGCTTACTTATAGACCAGTCGCTTCCCCTGGTCCTGCAAATCCAGGGCTTGTGGGGAGGGTCCTGACTGGCAGTTGCTGAGGGATGGGGCAGGAATTCTGGGTCCTCCAATGCCTGACTCTTTGTATGGACCAGTTGATTTAATCTCACAGCTAAGCCGTGACTCCCCCATCACCCACAGTTTGCTGCGGTCGGCTGGTCTCACCACCTCTACCTCCCAACTGAAGTACTTCCCTCCCCCCCACCCCCGACTACCTCTCCCTTCCGTCAGGCCATCTTCTTCTCTGGCCTGGACTATTCCAGCGGCCTCCTCGTGTGCACCCACACTGCTGTGAGAGGACTTTTTCTGGAAGTGTCTATCTTCCTGTTAGAACCCTCCTGAGGCCTGCTTTGGGAGTCAGTGGCCTCCCCTCAGCATGGCCTCCAGGGTCCTTGCTCTGCCTCTGCTCCTGCCCCAGCGCCCTGAGGACTTCTCACTGTTCTCGGCATGTGCCTGCGTTCAGCCTTTGTCCACCTATCTGTGGTGTTTGCCCCAGCCTGTCCTGCAGGCCCAGTACTGCACTGGGGGCACATTTATGGGAATCCCTCTGTGACAGGCTAGGCATGGTGTCTTTCATTGTTATATTTGGATCATGTTGAAGCATTCTTTCAAAAGCAGCTGAATTGGCCGGGCGTGATGGCTCACGCCTATAATCCCAGCACTTGGGAGGCCAAGGTAGGTGGATTGCTGAGCTCACAAGTTTGACACTAGCCTGAGCAAGAGTAAGACCTTGTCTCTAAAAATAGCTGGTTGTTGTGGTAGGCACCTGTAGTCTCAGCTACTTGGAAGGCTGAGGCATGAGAATCACTTAAGCCCAGGACTTTGAGGTTGTTGTGAGCTATGACACCACGGCACTCTACCCAGGGTGACAAAGTGAGACTCTGTCTCAAAAAAAAAAAAAAAAAGCTGCATTGTATTGTTTGATATTTAACAGACACTGTTAATTTATGTTCTTAAGTGCCTATGTTCTTAAGTGCAGTGATAAATGCAATTTCTATTTCAGAATATTATTTAGGAAAAAAAAAATCAGTTCGACCATACTTATCTGGCAGGGGAGATACCATGATGGCGAAGGTGGTTTTCCCAGGGCAAGGCTTATCCACTGCACTCCGGATGGGCTGACCCCTGAGATTTCCCCAAATGTGGGAAACTCAACTGCATAATTTATGGTAGTGGGGGACTGCATTTGCGCTTTCCCCTGATTTAAAAAAAATAACAAAATCAGTTCAACCAATTGACATACTAAAAGGGAATGAGAAACACATGTGGAACTATGTTCTCATTTTTGTTTTTTCTTTTAAAAAACTTTTAGTATCACCTATAGGGAAGTAAGTAAGTCATTCTTTTCCAGTCAATTTAAGTGAAGTTACAAAGGTGAGTGGAGAAGACTTTTAACTCATTTGTCTTTTTTTTTCATTTCTTAGAATCTCACGAATTATGACCTGTGCAGCATCTTGCTTGGGACATCCACACTCTTGGTTTGGGTCGGAGTCATCAGATACCTGGGCTATTTCCAAGCATACAATGTAAGCATGAGATGGTGTTCCTGCAGTTGAGTCTTAATTCTTCCTTGGGTTCTGGTAGCTTCTTTTTCATTTCCTCATTCTGTTGATTTTTTTTCAGGTGCTCATTTTAACGATGCAAGCCTCACTGCCAAAAGTCCTTCGGTTTTGTGCTTGTGCCGGCATGATTTATCTAGGTTACACATTCTGCGGCTGGATTGTCTTAGGACCATATCATGACAAGGTGTGTAGCCTTCATCCTTCCTTCTGCACACTGGGCACATGGGACCCTTAAAAATGGGGTTTAGACGAGCTTCTGCCTTCTCTTCTCCAGCACATGCCCTTGACACCAGTAAGTGTCCATCTTTCCATCCATTTTCTTTTTCTTTTCCTTACCAGGATATTGAAGGGACTGCAGGATATTGGAACAAGAATTGCATGAGACTAGAAAGCAGGTATTATTAGGTCAGGCACGGTGGCTCACACCTCTAATCTTAGCACTCTGGGAGACTGAGGCAAGTGGATTGCCTGAGCTCATGAGTTCGAGACCAGCCTGAGCAAGAACAAGACCCTGTTTCTAAAAATAGCCAGGCATTATAGTGGGTGCCTGTAGTCTCAGCTGCTGGGGAGGCGGAGGCAAGAGAATTGCTTGAGCCCAAGAGTCTGAGGTTGCTGTGTGTTATGATGACACAGCATTCTACCCAGGGGGACAAAGTGAAACTCTGTCTCAAAAAAAAAAAAAAAAAAAATATATATATATAGAAAGCAGATATTATAGTTGTTCGGGACTGGCTTAAAGGTCACATATCCACACACTAGTTGTCAAATGAGAAATGTTTGGACATGAGATCACTATGGTAAAAGGGAAAATTGTATAAAATCTTTTAAATTTAAAACAGCAGAGTTTTCATCCAAGTTAATTGAGAAGAATGAAGGTGGGCAAAGATTGCCTAGAATAACCACATTAGGTTTATCATTTAAATGATCAGCACGTCGTGTCTGTGCAGGTGGTTCTGATTACACCATCATTGTGCTTTATTAAGATCAGTATCTGAGTTCTAAACTATCACTGAGGTTCAGTTGACATCCTAATCTCTGAGACATCGAAGTTATGCTAAGATGTTCTTGTTTTAAAATGATGTATTTGATCGGTAGATGCTTCTGGAAATGAAACTAGGTCGGCCTTGCTTTTAAACCCCCAAATAAAAGGAATTATTTCATCTTACAGTTTTTCTGCCATGGCCTGTGGCAACACAAAATCACCAAAACCCACAGCAGCTAATACTTACCACTTAGGCGTTAGGTGTCACTCTCACTTAATCACCTTGACAGCCCAGAGTACTATCATCCTCACCTGGGTGCTCTGCAAGGAGAAAAGAGGCTACAAATGTGAAGTGTTGCCTCCAAGTTCGTGTAGCAGTGCAGCCTCAAGTTTTGATCTAGATAGTTGCATTAATCAAAACATCTGATCAAATCTGGCTTCCCAAACTGCTGGCAAACAGTAAGCTGTACTTGAATCTCAAACCTCTGTGTTGTCCTACTAAAATAAAGCGCAGCAACCTGGTACATTCAGAATTTCTCTCCTCTTTAAGGGTCACATTTACTATGTCCAGAGATAATTACTACTGCTTTTCCTGTATGAGATGCTGTGAAATTAACAGAGTGAAAATCTCTAGGTTAATAGGAAATGTTGATCATCTTATTGCTCTTCAAATTCCATGTCATGCTTTAAAGGTGACTCATGAGAGAGAGATTTTTCTTTGATATGATCTCTCTGATCTGGAGAGCTTAACTGTCTTAGTGCCCAAGAAAATTTACATTTTTCTTTTCTTACTTTCCTCATGTTCTGAAAGCTTTTCCAGCTCCTTGTCACTAGAGGGCAGTGTTGCCATGTGGAATAAATAATTGAGCCTAAGGGTTTGGCTTTATTTCACTGGCCTGAGATGTCAGGACAAGTGGTCCTATCTCCTTTGCACCCCGCACCACCATCCTAATCTCCTCTAGCCTATCAGTATTCCGGAACATGCTCTGATAGTGTTGCTTTAATTTTACTAGATGGCTACCTTCTCAAGTGCTATTTGTTAGGCACGGTGCCCAAGCATTCACCTGCCTTGCTATTTTAACCCTCTCTTCTCTTTCTCTATGGAGGAATATTATTATCCTTTGACAAAGAATAGACAGCTTGATATAGTAAATAATTTTCCTGAGGTTACTGGTTAGCAAATGGCAGGAATTCAAACCCAGATCTGTCTGACCCCAGTACACACATGCTTTCACCAATACACTGTAGGGCTTTTCTTGTTATTATTTAAAGCAGGCCATTGCAAAAGAGCATTCATTTGGACCCAAGAAGCAGTGTTGTATTTCTAGATCAACTGTGCGAGGGGAGCCCCCTAATCACTCTCAGGTTTTCCATGTTCCTCAAAGTCACCTTGTGGCAAATGAGGTAATTGGTTTTGTGAACCTGAGTGCATTTCCATATTTTCAGTTTTTTCCTTTCAAAGGATCCAGGTGGCTTTGGGACACTCTGGGCCAACAGTGTCCAATAAAAATATAACGCAGTCTGCCAATGAGAGCCATGTGTATACTTTAACATTTCCTAGTAGCCACATCAAAAAATTAAACAAACGGCATTAATTTTAATTATATGTTCTATCATACCTAATATTTCTAAAATATTATCTCGGTATATAACCAGTGTTAGGTATTGAGGTAGTTTACATTCCTTTCTTCATAGTAGGTCTGTGAAATCTGGTGTATGTTTTATCCTCACAGCACATTTAGACCAGCTATGGATCAGGTGTTCAATAGACTCATGTAGCTAGTGGCTACCATTATGGACCTTGTAACTCCCACTCACGTCTCACTGAATGCCAGCCTCCCCTTTATCCTGCTGGAGAGTAGCCAGGCTGATACCCTGGGAAATACATAGTTGAGTTAATTCAGTGAGGGCGTGAGTTAGAGGAGGGAAAGAACTGGAGTCAGCTTTTCTTCTCTCTATTGCTTCTTTGAATCTATAGCTGGAAAATTTTACTGCCTCCTGCCCTGTTTCCCCCAGATTAACCCAAACTATCAAAAACTTTAAGGTTCTGCCGGTATCTGTTGAAGCAGAGGCCTTCCAGTGTTGCCTGAAGCCTTGAAAAGATAAGCATTAGAGCAAGTGTTTTCTGGGAGTTTTAAAATCACAGCAACCTTGAACATGAAAGCTAGAGGCCCATGATGCTTTAGCGTCCTCTCTTACTGTTAGACACCTCATTTCAGTGGTTCAGCTGAAGGGCAGTGAGAAGCAGAAAGTGCCCTGCTGGAGTTTGTTCCCAGCTCTGATGGACCTCGGCACAGCACCCTTTCAAATGTCTGGGTACTGACGGCTGGAGACTGTTGGTGTTCTTCCAAACCGCATCTTGAATTATTAAACATTACTCTAATGTGGCTTTTACATTTCCAGAGGACTTTAAATTTTATTTTATTTTTTTTTACCAGGAAGAATGAATCATAGTCTTACATTGTCCCCATTTTACAAATAAAAAGAGTAAGGCACTAAAAATTGCTGGATTTTGCTGACGCCAGGGGTTAAAGTTTGGCAGACCTTACATTATATCTTCATGCTTCCAAGCCCTCTGGTTACAGCCAAGCACCTCTCTTATCCAAAAGAATCGTCAGCCAATTATAGCATTTTACTTAAAAGTTGTATGAGACTCTGAGCACCAGCTTTCGAAGCAAATTTTTATGTTGTTTGCTAACATGGCGTAATTGCAGGTTATGTTTTTATTCAAATGAAACTTTTTGGATCAATTACAAAATTTTCATTTGCGAAATGAATGCTTGAGTTTTTGCTGTGGTCTCAGAGAACCTGTGGGGACTCTCATGGAAATACCCATTTAATGTCTATTATACGTCTACAGCGCACCAAATATTTATGAGCTTTTACTAGACCAAGTTCTTAGAGGGCAGAAATGACGCTTTACTCCTCGTTCTGTTCCCAGTGTCCAGCATGGTGCATAGAACATGGTAGGTGCTTGACAAGTTTGTTGAATGAATGAGAAAAGACAGAGAGACAGCAGGGCCTGCTTTCCTTATGATCTCTTAAGAACCAAAGCCAGACAGAGGGAGGTGGCTCATGCCTGTAAGCTCAGCACTCTGGGAGGCCAATGCAGGTGGATTGCTTGAGCTCAGGCATTGCAGACCAGCCTGAGCAAGAGTGAGACCCTGTCCCTCCTAAAAACAGAAAAAAACTACCAGGGCATGGTGGTCGGTGCCTATAATCCAAGCTACCCAGGAGGCTGAGGCAGGAGGATTGCTTGAGTCCAAGCGTTTGAAGTTGCTTTGAGCTATGACGCCTTGGCACTCTAGCCAGGGTGACAGAGTGAGATTCTGTTTCAAAAAACATAACAAAACACAGACCATGCCCCATAAATTTGGTCCTTTTAGACTGAAAACCCATTAGGACCTTACATTAGATATTTTTAAAGCTCACTTCTACATGGTATTATAGAATTTGACCACTGAAATTAAATCTGGTTCACAGCCACTTCTTGTGGCAGGGTGTGTTTCAATCACCTGATTTATTGAGTCACTACTTAAAATTTCAGGTGTGTTAAAATAATTCTCATGTGCGCAGAGGAGGGAAGGTGAGATGGTTCTGAATAACGTCTCACCTAATAATGTTCATGCAGATACTGTGTTTGACGGATAATACAGAATTACACGGGAACTACAGAATGAATTTGATATGCGTGGATCAAGTAGCTATTTGCAGTTCTGAAACCTGAAGCACAGGCTGTTAGGGGTCCTTGAAACTACAGAAAAGAATTGACCGGATTCTAAAAGTAACTACTGGAAATATGACTAGTGCTAGTCAGTCAAAGTGATAACTGACATCCACAGAAACCAGCTTGAACTTCACTGTCTTCGGGCTGGTGGAGGGGATGGAAAACATTTACTTTGGGAACTGCCTGTCTGACTGTTAAATAATCTGCATATTGTTAAGTGGTTTGCTCAGCTGGATGTTCCCTCGGGCCTCTGTGGGAATGTTAGTCTAGGTCATCAGACTCTGTGGTGCTCACATGGCCAAGGGATGACTCTTGTGGGGGGCATTTGTATGCCGTCTCCCGTGGCCACCAACTTTACCCTGCCTGGTCCAGCCCTGGGGACTGTTAGGATGTAGCATTTGCTATCTGGCTGGGGCATAGAGAAGTGTGGATGATCAGCAAACACTGGGAAGACCAAGTGTTCACTGTGTGGTTCTTACTGAGACAGTACAGAGAAGGGACTGGAGCCACCAGGGCAGAAGACTGGGGAAAGGGGCTTGATTCAAGAAGGTGCCAGGTGAGGAGAATAAATCTCATGAGGCCAAGGCAAAGAAGTGGGTCTAATCTTGTCAGAAGAGACAGAGCAGGGTGTCAATCTTGACAGTGAGGAAGGCAATGAGACCCCTGAGGGAGGCGCTTACCCAGCCTTCTGGGTTCAGATTTTTATTTTGCATCCAAACTTTGTAAAGTCTTATGTAAGAGAAATGACCTCAAGACCATCTTCTAAGGAAGCTTCGTTTTACTGCAGCTTGGACTGGAGGGCGAAGAGGTTGGAGTGACAAAAACTCTTATAGGGGTTTGTGTAATAATCAGTGATGAGAAGTATTGCCATTGGGATCAGAGAACCGCGTAGTAGGAACCAACAGGCCTTCGAAGATTAAAGGGAGAGGACGTTCAGTCTTTTCAACACATAGTTGTTTTTGTTTTTATTTTTGTTTTTGTTTGAGACAGAATCTCGCTCTGTCACCCTAGGCAGAGTGCTGTGGCATCATCATAGTTCACAGCAACCTTAAACTCCTGGGCTGGAGGGACCCTCTTTGCCTTAGCCTCCCAAGTAGCTGGGACTACAGGCATGTGTGAGCCTCCCAAGTAGCTGGGACTATAGGTATGCACCACAATGCCCAGCTAGTTTTTTCTATTTTTAGTAGAGACAGGATGTTGCTCCTGCTCAGACTGGTCTTAAATGCCCGAGTTCAAGCAATCCACCGCCTTGGCCTCCCAGAGTGCTAGGATTAACGTATATGAGTCTTTGCACCCGTTCCAACACATAGTTTTAAACACTTGATTGTTTTGTAGTTAAGTGTTTCTTTGGTAGGAGATTGGAATTACTAACCACAATAGGGAAATTTGGAAGCAAAGCCTATTTTCCTGGTTAGGATGGTAGAAGGTTTTAGTTTGTTGGCATTTTTGAGGAGTGATCTGTTATGTAAGAAACATACTCTAAGTGTGAATAACATGAGAAGATGCTTGTATCAAGTAGGAAAAAATCAGCATCAAAAATCATTTTATGATGATACAATTATAAATGTATAAAAAGTGCAGAAGGAAAAACTGAGGGAAATATCAAGAGATTATCTTCGAGAGTATGGAGGAAGTACTTTGAATAATGTTATCCTATTTCTTATGGTTTTCTAGCTGTCTTAAGATGAATAAGTTACTCTTACCACAAACGACAATGACAGCTAACAAAACGAGCTAACTGGATACCCTCTGCTTTTCAGGGTATCGTATCACAGAAACTAACTTTGGTTTTCTCTCTTACAGTTTCAAAATCTGAACACAGTTGCTGAGTGTCTGTTTTCTTTGGTCAACGGTGATGACATGTTTGCAACCTTTGCTCAAATCCAGCAGAAGAGCGTCCTGGTGTGGCTGTTCAGTCGCCTGTATTTATATTCCTTTATCAGCCTTTTTATATATATGATTCTGAGCCTTTTTATTGCACTTATTACAGATTCTTATGACACCATTAAGGTAAGTAATTTTCAGTATTTGCTGCCAACAAATTACTGTAAATTCTGAATGGATTAGAACTTGGAAAAATATTGTATATTTTAATTAAAGCATTACAATTTTACTTAGATTTTGAAGTGTATAGAGAAGAAACTTTCTGGATACTGGAGGTTAATTTTAAATATACATTTAGGTCATGTCCCTGTTCCTCAGATGAGGGTGGGTTGGTTCAGGGATGTTGGGGGAACAGAGCAAGGAAGGGGCAGGAATGGCCGGGTGTGGGAAAACAGGTGCACCGGGCTGTATGGTGCCTGGAGTTTAGATTTCGGGTCAGTTTCAGTGACAAGAGGTGGTTGCCACCCTGACAACTCTCCAAATATTGGCACAACTTACACTGGGCAATAACAGCTACTTGTGTAGTGCAGATTCCCTTTAAATTTTGAACATTAAGGTTTTCGTGACTACTTAGCTTCCTGCTTTCTTAAGTTATCTGGCGAGTTCGGTATCATTTCAGACTGGGCCCAGATAACTCATTTTTAGCTTGAAGGAAATTCACTTTTCCACTGCTGGTACCTTCACAGCAGATGGCAAGTGCTTGGGAAATGCCATTTCAGGGTCAGTGTCTGAGCAACCAGGGGGGCCATGTTGGCACCTTTGGGTTCTGTCCCCTGCTTAACCCCTGGGGAACTCAGAAGAAAGCCGGTCCGTTGGAAAAGGTCCTGAGCATATTTTTAGTGTGGGGGAAGATTAGTGTTCAGTTGGGAATGGTGTTTGGCAGGGCTGGGCTGGAGAGACAAGAGCTGACTTTTAATACACCTCTGGCCGGCTCTACCCTGGCTTTCTTTCTGGAGTTTTCCTTTGGATTGTTCTCTGTCCCCAGGGTTGCCCTGACTTGGTATTCTTGAACTGACAGATTGATTCATCATCTCTAATATCAGTTCTAAGATCTGAACTAGCAATGTGGGAGAGTTTGATTTTAGCAAAGGTGGGTTTGGTTTGTCAACAAAGGGAACAATTCTCAATGTTCTGTTAATAAGGTAACAACACTGTGTGCTTTTGAAAGAAATTCCAACAGAATGGCTTTCCTGAAACAGACCTGAAGAAATTCCTGAAGGAATGTGGCAGCAAAGCCGAGTGTCCCAGAGAGTCCTCCGGCCTCCTGTCCTGCGTCTGCTGTCTGAGGAGGTCAGTGCTGCGGGTCACGGCCACGCTCCTGAGATGGCCTATTCTGTTCCCCTGAGAAAGAGCCGTCCCAAGATTAATATGACATGCAGAAATCAGCTCGTTGTGAAACATAAGTCATCTCTCTTTTCTTTTCTCCCTTGGAAATTGGGTTTAGAAGTGAATTGCGTCTTATAAAACAGAGTTGGAAGAAAGTTCCATGACATGATTGGACTCTCTTAGGAATGTCTGAGAGTGGTAAGGGAAGAAATGAATTATGTCCTTGAAGTCAAGAGGCTGAATCCAAAGCTCTTGTGTTTGGAGAGGGGACCCTGGGACTGCCTGAAGTGTCTTTTCCTGAGCAGAGCGGGAGGCCCGCTTAAGAGGAGGCCGCACATGGGCTTGGTTGGGACATCGGTATCAGCTCTGCATTGGCTGGATGCCTGCCCGCCTGCTCAGCAGGACCCTTGGGAAACTGGTCTAGACCTCAGTGGACCACACAGCTCACAGAGGGGGCTGGAGGTCAGATGAGGGCCATTTCTCAAATGTGAACATATTTGTTTTCATCTGAAGCCAAGGTCGAAGTTTGTAACTGAAAATATGCCCCACCCATTTTTTTTTTTTTTTAAGAAGAAAATGTGAGAACATAATTGCTATTTAAAATCACAGGATATATTTTGCTGTTAATCAATTCATACCTTATCTTGGGATTTGAAATTATATGATTAAGCATATCCAAAGAAGGTCTGGGAAATGTGAAATGAGGCCTTCTGAGAAGAGCTGTTTTCAAAATCACATTTTAGCCTCTCAGAGCATTAAATCGTTGCTGTGCAAGCTGGGAAAGAGGGAAATTAATCTTCTTAACAGACAGTTGCCTCCTAAGAGGCGCCCTATATGAAGCAAGCTTCTTAAAGTGGCTTTCCTGTTATATGGTTAACTGTGAGGGAGGAGAAAATTCACTGGAGAATGTCGTGGTGAATTCTGAAAAGTGACTGAGACTGTGGTTTGCACCAGTTAAAGTCCTGGAAGGTTGTTAAATGTTTTCTTGTGCCGCTGTGTGGAACAAATGTGAAAGATTTAAGAGGTGGACTGGAAGGTTTTCTGATAAGGCTGGGTCTGGGTGGTGAGAAGGGAGCAACAGCAGACAGTTTGCCCTGGGATGTGCTAAGCGCTAGGGAGGAGGCCCCTGGGGTAAAGGAGGCCCACCTGCCCATCTGGAGGACAGGGAGAATGGATGGAGCGAGAAGGCCCTCCAAGGAAATGGAGAGGGGAAGTAGGATGATGAAAGTCTTAAAAAAAATGATTAAACAAATACAAAGACAGAGGGGGCTGTAGCCACTTTGGCCAAAAGATGTTGACAGGTGACGTCAGCTAGCAAATTTTCAGTGGAACCCACAACCCAGAGCCTGGGCCCCAAGGGCTTTGGATGGGCGGTGCTGAGTGAATGAAGGCCACAGGGCCTGATGGAAGGAGATGGATTGCCATGGGGCCATGACACAAGCGATGGATTTGACTCCATCAAAAACCATAGGTAGGGCGGCGCCTGTGGCTCAGTGAGTAGGGCGCCAGCCCCATATGCCGAGGGTGGTGGGTTCAAGCCCAGCCCCGGCCAAACTGCAATAAAAAAATAGCCGGGCGTTGTGGCGGGTGCCTGTAGTCCCAGCTGCTCGGGAGGCTGAGGCAAGAGAATCGCGTAAGCCCAAGAGCTGGAGGTTGCTGTGAGCCGTGTGACGTCATGGCACTCTACCGAGGGCCATAAAGTGAGACTCTGTCTCTACAAAGAAAAAAAAAAAACCATAGGTAAACATAGGTTTACCTCGATGTGTTCAAAAGCTAGGGACCGAAGAGCAGTGGCGAGTAAATACTGGACCCCACTGATGCAGTGTGGGGAGCGCCAAGATTCAGCACTGCAGAGACGGTGTCTGTGCCCTGTCTGGTGACCGTGACAGGCTGCTGCCTCTTGCACGGCATGGGTGTGGTCACTCATTTCCAGCTAAGCGGTCCAAAGCACCACACAGCCATCCTGCTTTGAATTGCTGGCAGGGCCTCTAGCCTGAGCGTCGGCACACCTGGGCTTTCCCTTTGAGCCCTGCCACTAACCAGCTGTGTCCTGTGACCTGCTCTAAACCTCTTGGATGCCCCAGTGTCACCAGGGCAGACCACACGGCCTCTGCAACCTCTTTCAGTTCTAAACAGAGGTAGGTCTTTGGAGAGAGACGGTCGGTTGCAGAGACGCGAGTTAACCTTGTCCCTTCTTTACTGCAGTGAAGGAGGAGAATTGGCTGCTCTAGCCATTGCTTTGTTAGCAGAGGGGTTAGGAGGGTCTTGAGAGAGAGACTGTTCCTCCTAGTTTGTTTCCAGAAGCATCTACTCACACCTCAAATCACCCTCACTGTTTTTCTTCCTCTTCCATGGTCTGCCTTTTCTATTCGATGTGTCTATAACCTATAGAATCAAGAGTATCCCCATTTCTCCTCAAAGATTTTGAAATCATTTCTCTTTTTTCTCTTTCCTCCTGCCCATTTCTGTTACAGGAAAGGAAGCGGCGATCACTTGATACTTATTAACTAAAGTCCTTCTGCTAAAGACTGAAGGTCTAGGGCTCCATTTCCAGCGGCGATGCACCCGCGACCAGCAGGTCCCGCAGACTGTGTTCTTTAGTTGTGGTGCAGAAGAGAGGACTGACTGTCACCTGGTGACCATGACTGAAGTTCCAGAGTTACTTTTATAAGCTTATATGAAGAAGAACAGACCATGGGCCACTTCTGGACTTTACTGCAATTGCACAATGATAATGAAATTCTCTATTAGTCTGTTAATTTATGACATGATGATGTTGGGATGGGAAATCCTCATTGCAGAGCTGGAGACAATGGTGCTTAAAGCCATGTATTTAAGGATGTGTGTTTACTGTCAAATAAGGATTTACTTAAAAAGTGATTCTTGGGCTGGGAGACGTTTGTTGATTTGTGGTCTGCACAGAAATGAAGTTGGTTGTGATACTGATTTGTAGACTCCAAGTTAGAGAAATGATAAAGCTGTTTAAAGATCACACTTAAATGCATGAAAGACTTCACGCAGTGAGGGTCTTTTAGACTATTTCCCTGTGGGTTTTCTTCACCAGCATATGAAGCAACTGTTGGCATAGTCAGTGGGACGGATAGGAAATGGTCATTTGGACGCCTTATTCCTTGTACTCACTGTGCAATCAAGTGTGAACTGTGGCCTGGTCACTCATTTTGACGATTGACCTCCACTGTGTTGGAGATTTACCTTTGTCAAGTAAGGAAATACGGTATATTTTTTTCCAAATAAATTTATTTTTGTCATACCATATGACACTGCTGTTGTCTCTTAACATCTACCCAGTGAAAAATTCAGATCACACTTCTATTAATTAGCTGATCTCCAAAGGGAGAGATCTCCCACGTTCTTAAAAGCAATGAAGAAGATACAGGGGCCAGGATATAGAAGTGAATCAATACATATTTATGGTAATGACATAAGAGATGAACACCACTTCGTGCCTAGACTTATTTCATACTTGAGCTATCTTGGGGGTCAGTTATTTTAAAATTGTTGGTGAAGACTAGACTGTGAATTAAGCAGGGCCTTCCTTCCAGGGCCACCTTCTTTCCCTGGCCCCAGCTGTGCCCCTCACCTGAACACACTTCCTGATTTTCCTTCCTGTGTCCCCCTCCCATCCCCTTGCCCTCACTCTTATCTTTCTGTGTCCGCAGCAATCTAGGCAGGGAAAAGCATCCAGTTAATATAGTTAAAGTTTGTAATAGAGTAAATGACACGTGTCTACACATAGAATTCTCTGCTAAAATTACCATTTTAGACTTCTTTTTCTCTTTTTGCCAAAAATGTCAAGCGTTACATTCAATTTTTTAAACCAAGGATCATTAAACTGGTGGTTCTGGGATCATTTACATGACTCTGGAGTCAGGGACATAATTGGAGCACTTATTAACTTCTGAGTATATTCTTATATACTTCGTTTTATCTCTGAGCAGAATTGCCATTAAAGCCTCTCGCTTATCCTGCGGCTGTCTCTGCCATTTGGAGAGAAGATTAATGATGATCTCCCACGTCTGTGTTATTCTTTTCTTGGCTTCCATGTTTCCTTTCTTTTCCCTCCAGCTGGACAAAACCCTTTCAGGAAGAAAAATCTTAGGGCGGTGCCTGTGGCTCAGTTGGTAAGGCGCCGGCCCCATATACCGAGGGTGGCGGGTCCTGGCCCCAGCTGAACTGCAACCAAAAAATAGCTGGGCGTTGTGGCAGGTGCCTGTAGTCCCAGCTACTCGGGAGGCTGAGGCAAGAGAATCGCTTAAGCCCAGGAGTTGGAGGTTGCTGTGAGCTGTGTGATGCCACAGCACTCTACCGAGGGCCATAAAGTGAGACTCTGTCTCTACAAAAAAAAGAAGAAGCTCCAGGAAGAAAAATCTTTTTCAAGCTTATCCTACATGTGTGGAGACATTGTTTTCTCCCTCTTTAATGATTTTAACACTTGTCACTTTACCTAGCGTGCCACCTGTTTGTATTTTATTGAACAATGTCGTCTCCTAGGCACATGCTAGTGGACACAGCTAGGAGCAGTCATTTTCTCCCTTACCCCTGGCCTCCCCATGGACAGTTTAGTTCAATTGTTAGGAGATCCGTTCTTTCTGCTTGTGGGTTTCATTCTGGGATCTCGGACCTCTGCAGAATTTACCTCCTTGGTTTGTTGTGACACATCAAAGCCACATGCAGTATCCTAAAGCCAGTTGACTTGGGTGGTAGGAAAGAGCAGGGGCAGGGGAGCCATCTAGAGTTAAAAGCAAGAGCCAGGGGAACCATCTAGACAGACCCCAGTTAAAAGCAAGAGCTTATCCTGTAGCGTTGAGGCCCTGGGAAGTTACTTTCTGCCTCTAAGTGACGATAAGAAATGCCAACACACTGATAGGGGCGTTTAAGTCACACGGCTCCTGCAAGGCCTGGCACTGAATTGATACCTGACCCATCTTTGCCTTTGATTCTCTCCCATGGTGGGTTCCATGGAGCCAAAGAATAGTACAAAGATTAAGCGCATTACTTCTGCAACCTGTCTGCTCAGCTTTTCTCCTACCACTGTTTGAGTCCCCACGGGCAGGTCACACTGTACCTAAATTTCCTCATCTTTGAAATTAGGGGATCGTGAGTATTAAATAAAACACTAAGAGCTTAGCGTAGGATAGGACTTTTCCGTGTTCAGTGAATATTGGCTTTTAAAAAAAGCTTTTCTGGCACGGTTGACAAATGTACAAATGTGTTTACCTGGGCCAGCCAGGAAGCTCTCTGTTCTGTAGGGCTCCCCACACACTTTTGGTGGACTTTGTTCTGGGTAGGACTTACCTGTAGAAAAGTTCCCCATCCAGCTTCGTCCTGGGGGCAATTATCAGTTCACCCCTAAGAAGTTTACACTTAGCCATGCAGAAGCAGCCTGAATGCCCTGCTGCTAGGGGCACAGCTATCAGTCCTGACAGAAGGGAAAAGGTCTCACAGGTCCAGGAGCTGTCATAAAGCCCCACTCCTGCCCCCTGGGCAAGACTCTCAGTCTTCCAGGAGCCCCCTGTCTTAACCAAACTTGTCAGAATGCACCCAACACAGGCCAGCCCACTTCTCAGCCCATTGCCGATCCAAGGTGGTGAATGCAAAAGGGTGGGAGAGGGAGAGGGTGTTCAGGAAACCCTTGTGAGATTCCAGTCGCTGCCCCCAACTCCTGCTGACAGCCTGTACTGCAGTGATGGCATGAGGGGAGCGCTGGCCAGTGCTTGGAATCTCAGCTTTATGAAAAGCACAGTAGCCCAGCCTTTTGATCTAGAGGCAAACAGTCACCTTTTTGGACCTGAAGACCTTTGTGTAAAAATAGCCCAGTACTGTCACTGGTATTCAGGGTCCCTATAGTCATTGAGAAAGCACGCCCAATAAACCACTGCCATGACCTTGGCCACAGAGGTTTTCCTGACAATAAAAGAACTGTGAGGCTTCCAGGTACAATTCCAGATAGTGGAACAATTCACTTGTGACAGCCACAAATTGCAGTAACATTGGATTGCTAGTCCTCATTTTACCACTAATCAGTTCCATTTTTATGTTCCCGAAACTTGGGCACATTTTATTTTGCTTCACTTAAAGCTGGAACATCTCAACCCTGTAACTACCATGTCCCCGTCTGTCCACAGAAGATACTTTCCAAGACCACAGAGAACACCTGAAACCACACACAGTTCTGAACTTGCACAGGTCGAGGCTCCCTAACTTGAAAACCCCAAATCCAAAATGCTCCAAAAGCTGGAACTTCTTGTGCCGACATGACTTCAGTAGTGGAGTCATGTGATGGGGAACAGTCAAAATGCAGGAAAAAAGGTTTCATGCCCCAAATCATTACAGATATTGTATACAATTTCCTTTAGGCTATGTTTATAAGATATATACATATATATAAACTACGAATGAATTTCATGTTTAGCCTTGAGTCCTATCCCTAAGATATCTCATGTGTATGAAAATGTTTCAAGATCCTCTGCCCACCAAAAAATCCAAAATCTGCAACACTTCTCCATTAGCAATAATCATACCTCAGATAAACCTGTAACTACCACACTGCCACTGAGCAAAGCTAAAAATCTGAAACACTTCTCATCCCAAGCTCTTTGGATATGAGAGACTCAGCTTGCGTGTACTAGGTTTTTTCCTACATATACACATAGCTATGATAATGTTTGACTTATAAATTAGGCACAGTAAAAGATTAACTACAATTATAAATAGAACAATTGTAATAATACACCGTAATCAAAGTTATGTGAATGCAGTCTCTCTTTTTCTCAAGTTATCTTATGGTGCTGAACTCCCCCTTCTTCATGCGATGATGGGAGATGATAAAATGCCTACGAGGATGAGCTGAAGTGAGGGTGAGGTTAAGGATGCAGGCGTGTGATGGAGGGCAGGTTGCTATTGACCTGCTGCTGCTACATCAGGAGGAGGATCAAACCTCACGTGTCTGGATCCACTGTGACGTCCACGGTTAGATGTCAGGAGCAGACGGTGCTGCTGACGAGCAGACAGGAGCCTACAGAGCGTGGATCCACTGGCCAGAGGGACGATGCTAGTCCCAGGCTGGCTGGAGTGGCCAGTGTGAGATTTCATCATGTCAGAGCAGCATACTATTTAAAATGTATGAATTGTTTATTTCTGGAAATGTCCATGTAATTTTTTCAGTCCTCAGTGGATCTCAGCTAAGTGAAACCACAGAAAGCTAATCCTTGGGTAAGGGAGGGCTGTGTGCACATACTGCCTTCCAGTGACACTGGGGCTTTCTCCGCCCAGTACTGAGGGTGGGTAAAAGCACGCGGGCAGTGGGTCCTGGGGAGTGGTGATGAGGACGTCACAGACTAGCACACTGCCACCAGGCACTTCAGGAGGGACAGTCAACAGTGGAGATGGGGACAGGAAACGGCCAGCTGCGTGTGCTGGAGGTCGTGGGGAGTGCCTCTCCTTCCCTCCATCCCATGTAAGACATTCGTGGCGCTGGACAGTGATAATATTCAGGGCCTGCTTCCCGGCTCTGTGATCTGTGTGTTCTCAAAGAACTCTGCACGTGGCCTCCTGGTCTGCCTTAAATTTTAACACTACTTTTTTTTTTTTTTTTTTTGAAAGAGAGTCCCACTCAGTTGCCCTACATAGAGTGCCGTGGCATCGTACCTCACAGCAACCTCAAACTTTGGGGCTCAAGCCACCCTCTTGCCTCAGCCTCCCTAGTAGTTGGGACTATAAGTGCCTGCCACAACACCCGGCTATTTTTTTAGAGATGGGGCTCACTTTGGCTCAGGCTGATCTCAAACTCCTGAGCTCAAGCAACCCACCTGCCTCGGCCTCCCAGAGTGTTAGGATTACAGTTGTAAGCCACCGCACCCAGCTACTACTTCATTTTTAAGTCATTAGGTCCCACAGGTTACATAGCTAATCCTGATAAATACAGAACTTGATGATTAAAGCATGGACATCTAAGAAAACTGCTGAACTTTATAATTTAATGAATAGAGCCAGGCATGGTGGCTCCTACCTGTAATCCTAGCAGGTGGGAGGATCGCTTGAGACTAGGACTTTGAGACTAGCCTGGGGAAACCCTGTCTATACAAAAAAATTTTTTTTAATTAGCCAGGCGCAGTAGCCTGTGCCTACAGTCTCAGCTATTGTGGAGGCCAAGGCAGGGTAATCGTTTGAGCCCAGGCATTGGAGGCTGTAGTGAGCTGTGATCGTGCCACTGTACTGCAGCCTGGGGGACAGAGTGAGATCTTGTCTCAAAAAAAAAACCCCAAAACAAAAAAAGCTAAATTTATAAAAGGAAAGTGAGAGCTTGAGTTGGAATTGCTTTTTTAAAAAGTAGACTTTATTTTCTAGAGCAGTTTTAGGTTTAGAGTGAACTTGAGAGGAAGGTCCAGAGTGGTCTCATACCATCCTGCCCACGAACATGCACAGCCTCGCCCACACCCCACTACCCACCTCCCACACTAGGGTGACACATTTGTGACACTCCAGCCACTGAATTTGCATCAACCCTGCACCATTACCCAAAGGCCCTAGTATGTTAGGGTTCACTCCTGGTGTTGAACACTCTATGGGTCTGGACAAATATATAACATGTAGCAGCCACCCTAGTATCATACAGAGTAGTTTCACTGCCCTAAAATCCCTTTCCTCTGCCTCGTCCTCCTCACCACCTCCCGCTGGAACTCCCAGCAGCAGCTCATCTTTTTACTGTCTCTGTAATTTCTCCTTTCCCAACATGTTGTGTCATTGGAAGCCAACTGTACATAGGTTGGCTTCTTTAATTTGATATTAATAATATGCATTTAAGATTCCTCCATGCCCGCTCATGGAATTGCTGTCTAACAGGCACTCAGGAACCCCTTTCTGCTCACACACAAGCGGCTCTGGGGCTGCTCCTTACCTTGCAAAGATGGAGACCAAACTTCTGTGGTTGTGACAAGCGCTCTGCTCCCGTGTGCTGCAGGCAGGAGCCAAGCTCTCTCCCTGTCCCATGCCCCACGGCCGTCAGTGAAGGGCTGCATTTCCTGGCTCCTTGTTTATTGATTGATTGATTGATTTAATTTATTATTATTTTTTTTACTGTATGACTTTTTTGTTTTTTTAACGAAAGTTTATTCTTAAATGTACAATAGGCTCTAAGACGCGCTTCATGTAGCTACAGGGGCAAACGATGTCTGGCAGGAATCAAGGGTCCTCATCGTCTCAGGCACAAGGAACAGCTTACTTTTTGCCAGATTTCTTCATTCCCCCGTGGCAAGGGGGCCCTTCCCCACGGCCTTCGCTTTTAGTTCCCTCTGCTCCTCTTTTGGTTTCGGCGTGAACGCCTCGTCTTCCTCATCTGTCTCCTCGTCCTGCTTCTTAGGCTGTTTCAGGGGCTTTTTCTTGCCACCTTCAAGGCTGGACATGGAGCCACCGCCCCTTCCCCAGACTCTGCCCCTTGGCTGTCCATTTAAAGTCTTTCCCCCGACAGAGACTCCAGTTTGTTCAGTTGCCATATGGCCTCCGACCTTGTCAGGGAAAACAAAACAGCTCATGACTGCTCTTTTCATTCATAGCAAATGCTGCCTCACACCGGGGGGTGGGGTGGGGGTGGAGTGGGGGGGTGAGAGCGATGGCACGCGCTTCTCCCACCATCCATCTCTGCCAGAGAACCAGGGGTGAATGAGAAAGCGAACGCGTTACAGCCGAGCGTTTCCACACCACCTTGCATTAGAAGGACAGAGAAGCTCTGACTCCTTCCAGACCCCTGGGAGCTATTGGCTGCGAGGAATGGGGGAGACAATCGATTAGGGTGATGTATGTTTTTTAGTTTCTAATGATACATAAGTTACCCCATGGGCCGTGATACATATGGTGTAAAGAGAATTTTAAATGAAAGCCATTTTTTTTTTCTAGCAACACTAATTGCCTAGCAGCAGTAAATTACTCATCTCTTGCCGCCTGGGCACTGCGGCCATTACTCTCTCCTTGGGGTTGTGCAGATGTCCCCCACGAGGAATGTTTGCTCTGACAAAGCGAATTTACAACCTCACGTGTGAGCCTGCTGTGCTAGGTCTCCAGAGGCGATGACATTAATAATGGCTTTTCGACCTTGCATGGGTTGACACCATCCTGCATCTGTTATCTAGAATGACAGGACAGTGAGTTGAGTCTCTTAGCTCTTGGTTTGCCTTCAGGAGGAAATCAGAGTTCTGCTATCAAATTTAATCTTCTCCAACTAAGGGGATGAGGTTTGAGAAGTAGACTTAGCTAATAAGCATGGAAGTTTCCCAAGTAACAAGCAAGGACAGTGATAAGCACCCTTAATTTGGGGACACAGTGGAGAGCCACATGATGGGTAGAAGGAAAATGATGGTGCTATTAAGGACCAATTCAATGCACGTTTGTTGATTTCCAGTACTGTGCTAAGTACTAAGGATGCGAGGAATAAGTAACAAGATCCCGGCCTTCAACAAGTTTGGGGGGAGAGACAATCACATAAAAAGCAAGGTCAATCCAAGGTCCTATATGAGAACAGAACGGAGGTAGCTCCTGCCTGCCACTTAAGGAGATGAGACAACGCTAGAACTTAGCCTTGAAGACTATGCTGTGTGACCAGGGGGTCATGGTGTTGGGTGGAAAAAGGGCTTTCTGGATACAGACAGCAGAATGACAATAGCTTGGACATCTGAGAGAGACCTGCTCAGGCAGGAGATCTGTGCTTTGGAGAGGTCAGAGTATAGGTTGTATGTTGGGGAAAATGACATAAGACAAGACTTGAAAAGTGACAAGGTAAGGCCGCGGGAGGACTGAAGACCTGGGAGCTACAGGACCAGAAAAGGCAGAACTGTGGAGAGTGGGTGGGGGGTGGGGGTGAGGCAGGTAGGTCAGTCGTGAAGCTGCCGCAGTCATCCTGTTAAAGAGAGAGATGCCATTAACAATCACAGACACGGCGAGAAATCTGCCTGCAAACTCTCTAAGTGATACACCAGATTGCATATACATGCGTTTTATCCATCTGTATATATTATATATAGTCACCTCTTGGTATCATGGAGGAATTGGTTCCAGGACCTCCCTGGAATGCCAAAATCCACAGATGCTTGAGTCCCTGATAGAAAACAGTACAGTATTTGCACATAACCTGCACACATCCTCCCATATATTTTAAATCATCTCTAGATTACTTGTAACACCTGATACAGTGTAAATGCCTTGTAAATAGCTGATATATTGTAATGGTTGGGGGTTATGGCAAGAAAAAAAAAGTGTGTCCTTGTTCAGGACAGCAGCAAACATCCATTTTTTCTTTTTGATCTGTGAGATTTGAGAACGAATGGACATGGAAGGCCAACTATATATTTTTCTTCATCAAAAGACTTTGCTAACTACCCGGTTATTTTCTTAAGGGTTCATGCTTTTGAATTATGCTTTTGAAGGGGAGACTTTCTTTTCATAAGGGCTGTTATTGAGAAATATATTTGTTAGGTGAATACATACTTCTAGCTCATAGAGATTTCTCCTTCCCACAATTTTAAGAAAAGAAGCTTATCCTAGACTTTCTGTTTCTGTGTCATCCCTCCCCACCCACCCCTACACCCACAGGCTCTGAAGTGCTCTAAAATTGGCCAGTAGAAATTTTCTGTCTATATAAGATGGCAAGACTTGTAGGTGTCACCACTAACAAAGTCAGCCTGACTTCCTTAGCTGAAGCTTTCAGACTCCATAGGGACATCATAACAACTCCATCCTGTTCCCCACCTGTGACTGCTATCAAGTTGTGGGAGTGGGATCTCAAAGTTTTAGAGCTGAGTGTGGCTGCCTGGGGAAGAAGCTATGACAGCCAAGGCTAGGAGGTGCTTGGCCTTGGCCTCCCTGAGGTGAGGACAGTGTTGGGGGGTGGGGGAACAGCAGTGGGGCAAGGTGAACTGATGGGGGAACTCTGAGAAAGGATTGCGTCGTGTCCACCCCACCACCAGCGGGATTTGCAAAGTGGTAGTAAATATAGTCATGTTAGAGGAATGTTCCCAGGCCAGGGTAGCCTGAGACTGGGAGTCAGGGCAGGGAGGGTGGCATGGCCCCACGTCACAAATGAAGAAAATGTGGAGTTGTACAAATGCCTGGGTGTGCATGGTACTCATCTGCCTCCTTCCATACAGACCCTGGTAGAGATAGCCAGTAGTCTGTGTGTTGAGATCAACCCTAGCGATGTTCCTTCTGACTCTTCCAGCCCTGACGAATGTGACCCCCACAAGGATTAGAGGTGGTGAACTCCTAACTCTCCCTTAATGTGTGGAACATATAGGGGCAGAGACAGGGGTTTCCTCACCTCTCCAAGCCTCGAAGTCTGGGGAGTCAGGCTGAGTGCTGGTGGTGAGAGAGCTCCTGCAGCGCTGCAGGCTGACCATGAAGCAGAGAGCCCACCCCAGCCCTGAGGGGCACAGTGGACCACCTAGCAGAGAGCGCTGGAGATTCAGCTATCATAGGGATGCGGAGAGGGCCAAGCCACAGCTTTATGGTGCTCCACACCAGCACAGTGACCCTGGATGACCATCAAGACACTAGGAGGGAAAACTATATTGTATAACAATCATTCCTGAACAACACCACCCAGCCCTGGCTTGATCTCTGGGCAAAATGCATTTCAACTTCAATCCAGACTAGTGTGGAGATTCCTTCTCATGTCTTTTCTCCTGAAGGTCAAGTTCCTGGAATAGCTGTTAAGGTTGGAGAAAGGGATGACTGGATCAGGGATGATCCTGCTACCAGATTTTTATCTTCCTTGCATAAATGATACCACAGTCCATCTGGAAAAGATAAGCATAAGAGGAGGCCAGCAGATAAGGGAAGTGCTGACTTGACCCCCTTCACACTTTTCTCTAGGCTTCGGGAGGCCCAGACGTCGGCCCTTATGTCAAACCCTCTGCTCAAGTTTACACATCTCTGTGACTGAGACAACAGAGTTGATATTTACCATTATGCATTAAAAATGAAGCAACTAACTGAACTAACACCCACAGATATGTATTTCTTCTCCTTTGTCCTTTTCAAAGAACTCAATCCATTTTTGCAGTAGGCAGCTTAGAAAGTGAGTTATTGAGACAGGAATGGGTAGAAGCCAAAGGATCTGTCATCATCGACCAGTATCATCAGGAATATGTCTTCAAAAGACACCTTGGGACCATGTAGCCAAAAAATTACACATGGGTTACAGATTTAAAGGTGAAAAATTAAGCCTGTAAAAGAACTAGAAAAAAATAGATAAATATTGATCTGATCCCCAAAGAAGGGCTTTCTGAGTTCAAAACTCAGAAAACCATTGAAAAATCAAATAGATTTTACTTTATAAAACCAAAAAATTTCAGAAAAGTAAGAATGCACATGTAATTGAAAGAGCATACTGGGGAAAAAATAACTACAGCATATAAGTCTGGCTTAGTACCCTTACTGCATGAAGAACCCTTGTAATTCCTGGAGCCCCAGTGGCAAGGATGGTGTTTTCTTACTCTGTACTTCTTGTGCCTCGCAAGTTCCTGGTGAGAAGCAGGGAATTCAACAAATGAAGTATTTTTTAAGATCTATATTTGGTTGAATGCCTACTGTGCACATGTGTTATTACCATTCGTCCCAACAAACGAGCTACCTCTTAGGGTCTCCATTTCACCAAAGAGTAAACGGAGCATGGAGTAAGCAGGTGGCAGAGCCTGGCTTCAAACCCAAAGCTTCTGACCACACAGTTGTCTCCCTGTCTGCCATCATCTTCAACATCAGTATTTTTCAACCTTTCTTACCTCATAGCACACTTGAACCTGTAACAGTTAAATCCATGGCACACTTAAATAATGTGGACCAAAACAAACAAACAAAAAACCCTCAAAAAGAATATACTTACTGGGCTTTGAACTTTGTTCAAAAATAATTTAATTAATGATCTTTAAAAAGTTTCGTGGCACACCTAAAATTCGCTCATGGCACACTGGTTGAGAATCACTGAACAAATGCTTACTGAATGGAATTGAATGGCAGAACTTGGCCTACTTAATGAGAAATGTGACTTCTATTTTTCAAATAGCACCTTGTTGAGCAACATTCCTTGAACTCAAAACAATGTTGGTGCTAATGGAAAATAATTTTTATCTTTATTGGGAAGTTGAAAGCCCCATAGAGGCTCCCAGCTCTAACACTAAATTACTTAGTAATTTAGACACATTATTAAGCTGCTTCAAGTATCAAAATCCATACACAGGGATAATAAAATTGAGAGTACAGAGAGGTTGTGTAACTTGCCCAATGTCACACAGGAGTACCTGCTTGAGTGGGGAGTGAGGCTTAGGCAGTCCATCTTTAAAGAGGGATTGTTCAAAAGGTTGACGTGATATTTACGAGAAAATGATTATAAGCAAGCTTTGAAAAGGATACACTGGACATATTGGATAAATAGTGATAAAGGAATAAAACTGTTTTATTGTGCAAGAATTGTGAAAATTGGAGTTGAAGTGGACATCTCAGATGTCTGGGTGTGCTCTTCTTGACCTGCTATTTTAGTATTTCTATAGCTTAAAAGGCAAACTGGCAGACTGATCATCCCCTCCCTCTCACCCCCTTACAGTAAACTAGTGTGGCAGTCCCGATTAAAGGGTCAAAGTCAGCATGCGGCACAATTATAATCTTATCCACCAAGCTCCTTAAAAAAAAAAAAAAAAGATGATTGCATCCACAGGGTTGAGTTTCTGGCATGTGCAATAATGAATCATCAAATAGCTGTAATTGAAAAAAAGATAGTCCATAAAGCCTGGACTCAGCTTTTTGCTGTCTGGAAGCCAGGAGAGTTGGTGTTGATACATATCTCCATATCACTCATGTACTTCTCAAGCCTCAATGCAGTATTTGATCATCAATGAAATCAGCAGTTGTAGGTGCATCTCAATCAGTGTCAGAAGATGCCCTTCCTATTCTCTCTCTCTAGTTTATATAATTTAATTTTCTGAACCATTTGAGAGCAGGTTCACATACTATTATGGAAAAGGGTCATGATTTAAGTACTAGGAAGTATAAAAGGGATGGCTTAATACTTCATTGTGTATTTCCTAAGATCAAGAACAATCTGTTATAATCAGCACAATGGTGAAATTCAGGAAGTTTATTGGACACGATGCTTTTATCAATGTGCATTCCATAATCCCCAGTTTCATCAGTTATCCCCCAAATTCTCTTTATAACATTCTTTTGCCCTCCAGCACAGGATCTAATCCACGGTCACTATTGAATTGTCATATTTCTTTCGTTTCCTTTCATCTGGAACAGTCCTTCAGCTTTTGTTTGTCTTTCATGACGCTGAGACTTTTGAAGAATACTGGTCATTATTTTATAAACAGCCCCTTAATCTGGATTTGTTGGGGTTTCCCTATGATTAGACTCAGGTTATGTGTCTGTAGCAAGTACACCACAGAAGCTCTGTGTTGTCATCATATTGCCATATCCAGAGGCACAGGATATTGGTCTGCCCCTCATTGGTGAGACTTATTTCTATCCCAGTGAGAATAGCTCACATCACAAAATCCCAAAGCTGCAGATGTTGGCATGGCTGTGAAGAGAGGGGAACACTTGTATGTAGTTAGTGGGACTGCAAACTAATACAGCTTCTTTGGAAAGAAGGATGGAGAATCCTCAAAGAACTCAAAGTAGAGCTTCCATTTGATCCCTCAGTCCCATTATTAGGCATTTACCCAGAAGAAAAAAATCATTTTATTACAAGAACATGTGCAATAGATTGTTTATGGCAGCTCAATTTACAATCATCAAGATTTGGAAACTACCTAAATGCCCATCAACCTAGGAATGGATTAATAAACTGTGGTATATGTACACCATGGAATACTATTCATCCATAAAAAGATGTGACTTTACATCTTTTGTATTAACCTGGATGGAGCTGAAACACATTCTTCTTAGTAAAGTATCACAAGAATGGAAAAGCAGGTATCCAACGTACTCAAACGAATTCAATTCAAGTTAAGGGGAGGGAGAGAAAAGAGGAGAAAGAGGGGAAGAGGGAGGGGGATTGGTGTGCTCCCACATGTAAGGGATTTTGTGATGTGAGCTATTCTCACTGGGATAGAAATAAGTCTCAACAATGAGGGGCAGACCAATATCCTGTGCCTCTGGATATGGCAATATGATGACACCACAGAGCTTCTGTGGTGTACTTGCCACAGACACATAACCTGAGTCTAATGGGCCCAATGTAAGGGTACAGGGCACACCTCTCGGGTGCAGACACAACTACAACAAGGACATTACCTAACAGATGCAAACCTGTAACCTAATTGTTTGTACCCTCATATTAATCTGAAATTACAAAAATTAAAATTTTTTCTAAAAATCTGCAAAACTCATTATTAAGAAAAAACATTTCCTTACACTAAATCCTGAAACGAATTTTCTTCTCTTTGTATATACATATAGCTCTAGTTGTATGTCCAATGATAAACAGGTGAGTGGTGAGAACTGTTGTATGGAGCCATAATTTGCTTATGTTTGTGTGAATATATGTAGTCTAAATGGCAGTTTTACTCTTAAAGGTTAGACAAAGGGCACAGTTACAGGTAATTGAGATTTTTTACAGCATGTTCAAGAAATGATCTGTACACTTTTTAATATTATACTAACAATCATAGGAGCACAGATTCCAAATAAGGATATATTTTATTCATATACTACTAAAAAGTTTTCAAAGAACTTTTACTTTTATGACATTTTCTACATTTATCCTTACAATAACCTGTGCTGGGTTAGAAAGTAATGCTATCCTTATTTTACATGGGTGGGGGAATTATATTTTTTCACAAACAGAAAAATTAAAGAAAGAAAGTTAACTAGAATGCCCGCGGATTATAAAAAATGTATCTGAAACCTGGCATAAGCAGTGTTCAGTTTCTGAAATTACTTACTTACTGTTATGCCTGAAAAATTTCACTTCTTTTATAATATTTAATATAATTGCCAACATACTAGGATCAGTGTTCCCAATCTATGGAGGATCCTCACTTAAATCTATAATTCCTTTTGCTGCTCTTTGTGATCAGGATTTAATAAATAAAATAACACAAGTTCTGAACATGAATCTTTCCTTTGACATTGCTGCAAATTTTAAGCAGCCTTAAACCTTTTACATTGCCATTGGTGTTAATTTAAAAAAGAGAGAAAAGAACCAAACTAAGTAATTTTAGATCTGATTTATTTGGAAGATGGGATAAGAAGGTGTTATCCTCCCAGCCCGCTCCAGTAAGAATTCTTCATTGCAGGAAACCTTTGTGAGAAAGGTTTTGTAGACAGAGTCTTGCTTTTGAGCAAAGTAACTTCTTGGAGAATTGTTCTTTTATCTATATGGCGTTTCTCTTTATCCCAAATAACACTTTTTGCCTTAAGGTCTGTTTTTGTTTGATATTAGTGGAGTAACATAGGCTTTCATTTGGTTAGTATGTGGTTCATATACACATATATTTCTTATGATTTAGATATAGCTCATTCATTTGAACTCAATAGTTTATTTTGCTTATATTTATTGTGATATCCTGATTTGTGTGTTCCATTAATCATACTTTTTGTTTTTCTTGTTTCTTCTTCCCCTCCTTTCCTTCTCTTGGATTAATGGAGACTCTATTTTCTTCTACTTTTTTCTTTTGATGTTTATTCATAATCTTTTAACTTTTTACTTGACTTAGAAAAACCTAAAGTTAATCAAAATCTCTGTGCTGCTCTTCAATAACACAGGAACCTTAGACTTTTTGCCCAGGGGCCTCTTTAATCTCCATTTATTCTCTCTTATTTGTTTTTCTTGTCTAATATTTAAGTTACCTTTTTCATCTTCTTTTCCCTATTAATTGTTAAATTGTTTCACTTGTTGTTTGGAATAGACAATATTATTCAAGTTTACTTGTGCTTTTACCACTTACCATAACAAAAATGCTGTCTGCAGCTGACTTTTCCAGGTTCAATTTGGTTCAATTCCCTTCTTTCTTGAGGAGCTCTTTGAGTCTTCATCTTTATCTGAAAACAATATTTAATTCTCAGTTTTTAATATATATTTTTAGTTTTCAATAATTTTTTAGCTATAAATGAAATTTTAGGTTGCCCAGTATTTTCCTTAACTCTTTGGTAACGATACTGCGTTTACTGGTCTCTGTTGTTGAGAAGTCTAGTGTCACTCTAATTGGTTTTTTTTTTTTTTTTTTTATTTTTGGCCGGGGCTGGGCTTGAACCCGCCACCTCCGGCATATGGGACCGGCGCCCTACCCGTTGAGCCACAGGCGCCGCCCTCTAATTGGTCTTTTCTTAATGGCTGCTTTTAAGGTTTGTTCATCTTTAATGTTTTAGTGTGTGTGTGTATGTGTGCACATGCATATGTGTTGTATGAAATTTAAACCTTCAAACATGAAGTATTGTAGTTGTGCTTCTTCAATCTGAAAAGGCATGCCTTTCTTCAATTTTGAAAAATACTGAGTCATTAGTTTTTGAAAAACTTCTTCCTCCCATTCTCATTCACCTCCCTTTCTGAAACTCTGATTAAAAGCATGGTGGACCCTCTCGTTCTCTTTTCCGCATCTTTTAATCTCTCTTTCATATTTTCCATCTTCTTTTCTACAATCTAATAAATTTCTTTATCTTTCAGTTCATCAATTTTCTCTTTAGCTGTTTTTAAACTTTTAAGTGGTTTATTGAATTTTTTTTAGTTCAGTAACTCAATTTTTTATTTCTAGAAGTTCTTTATGAGTCCTTTTTATATGGACCACTTTTCTTTTTCAAATGTCTTACTCTATTTTCCATTTATTGAACAAGCTGAACTCAGTAAGATGTGAACAGAAGATAAATTTAATCTTTCCCAATTGCCCATTGAAGCCTTCTACCTGGCCTTTTATCCAACTTTTGGGTGAAATCTTAGGTCTCATAAATATTCTATTTATTATTAGATAATTAGTCATCTTGTGATTATTTTTAGATACGAAGACATTGTTGTTTCAGTAACTGCAATATCCTACTTGGCATATAAATTCCAAATTTAATTTATATATATATATTCCATTTATATCATTTATATATATATTCCAGCTTCAAAGTTAAATCTTCTCTCCTTCCAAAGCTTAAATTTTTCCAGCCACAAAACCTAGTGGGAGAGGGAAGTCTGGTTGTCTTTGTTTTTGGGGGGTTCTTTTCAGTTTTTGGCTGGGGCCAGGTTTGAACCTGCTACCTCTGATATATGAGGCTGGCACCCTACTCCTTGAGCCACAGATACCACCCTATCTTTGGTTTTCTTTTTCTTGCCTGTATCCTACTAGTCCAGTAATTTTCTTTCTTTTTTTTTTTTTATTCATTTTTATTAAATCAGAGCTGTGTACATTAATGCAATCATGGGGCACCATACACTGGTTTTATAGACCATTTGACACATTTTCATCACACTGGTTAACATAGCCTTCCTGGCATTTTCTTAGTTATTGTGCTAAGACATTTATATTCTACATTTAGTAAGTTTCACATGTACTCTTGTAAGATGCACCACAGGTGTAATCCCACCAATCACCTTCCCTCTGCCCCCCCCTCCTTTTCCTCTTTCCCCCATTCTTGAGTCATAACTGGGTTATAGCTTTCATGTGAAAGCCATAAATAGTTTCATAGTAGGGCTGAGTACATTGGATACTTTTCCTTCCATTCTTGAGATACTTTACTAAGAAGAATATGTTCCAGCTCCATCCATGTAAACATGAAAGAGGTAAAGTCTCCATCTTTCTTTAAGGCTGCATAATATTCCATGGTGTACATATATCACAATTTATTAATCCATTCGTGGATTGATGGGCACTTGGGCTTTTTCCATGACTTAGCAATTATGAATTGGGCTGCAATAAACATTCTAGTGCAAATATCTTTGTTATAATGTGATTTTTGGTCTTCTGGGTATATACCTAGTAGAGGAATTATAAGATTGAACAGCAAGTCTATTTTTAGATCTCTAAGCATTCTCCAAAAAAAATATGGAACGCTTCACAAATTTGCGTGTCATCCTTGCGCAAGGGCCATGCTAATCTTCTCTGTATCATTCCAATTTTAGTATATGTGCTGCCGAAGTGAGCACATAGTCCAGTGATTTTTAACCAGTGTGCCGAGACAGGATCTTAGGTTGCTGTGAATATTTTTAAAGACTGTTAATTAAATTACTTTTGAAAGATGTTCAAAGCACAGTAAGCATATTCTTTTTTTTTTACTCTTGTTTTTTATTAACATAATTTAAGTGTGCCACAGAAGTTCAACTATAGGTTCAAGTGTGCCATGAGATAAAAAGGTTGAAACAGCCTCTAGTTTGTTGCCTTAATTTCTAACCTCCTTAGGGTCTAGCCCAGGAAGTTAGGGGAATAGGACAAAGGGCATATTCTTTTTTCTTTTTTTTTGAGACAAAGTCTCACTATGTTGCCCTTGGTACAGAGCTGTGGCATCACAGCTCACAGCAACCTCAAACTCTTGAGCTTAAGCTATTCTCTTGCCTCAGCCTCCCAAGTAGCTGGGACTACTTGGCACCTGCCACAACGCCTGGCTACTTTTTTGTTGTACTTGTCAGTGCTGTGTAGCAGGCCCAGGTTGGGTTTGAACCTGCCAGCCCTGGTGTATGTGGCTGGTGCCCTAACCACTGAGCAACAGGCACTGAGCCCAAAGGGTGTATTCTTGTAGAGCAAATACTGTCCTGAATTGGCTTAGGGACCTTTTGGAGAGCAAATATTCAATTACTATCTCTTTCTCTCATAGGATGCTTTTCTGGGTTTCTCAGAGATAAGAAACCCACTCTTCTCCCAGCATTAGGAAGCTGCAGTCACGGTTCCTGTGAGTCAGCAACAGCAATACCTTACTTGTTGACAACTGCATGTTTCTCTAACCTTGCCTTTGCCTCTTAGAATGTCCCCCATCATGGATCACTTGGCTCTTAAGGCTGCCTCTGCAGCAAAGCCCTCTTCAGACCAGCCTCCGGCTAATGACACACTGTGTGAATTTCATTTGGTTTATGGAAACACTAACAACCTCTGTGCTGCCCTGGGGGGACATGCTGTGTGCAAATGCAGTGTGGCCGTCTCCCCCTCTCTGCTCTGAAGTCTCTGCGCACCTTGGTCACAGCTCCATTTTCCAGGCCTTATCATCACCCAAACTCCAGGCCGGTGCCTCTTAAACATTAATGCCTAAACCGTCACCTAGGGAATATTGTTAAAATGCAGATTCTGATTCAGTGGTCTGGGTTCACACTGAGATTCTGCATTTCTAGGAAGCTGCCAAGTGATGACTGTGTCTTTGTCCACAGACCACACTTAGAGTAGCAAGGCTGGAGGGCAAATACCTCAAGTTTATTCAATGTTGTTCTCACTTGCTAGAGATCTGGGAAAGAACACTTGTCTTTAACTAGGGTTTAGCGAAGGTAAAAAAAGAATCTCAGAATTTTGGTAACATTTTCTTAAAAATATCCTTGCCTGACCTCTTCCATGTGAACCTTTTTGTTGGATGGAGGGAGAAGGTTGCCAGTGCTGGAAGCAACAGTTTTACCATCACTTCTCATATTTGCACAAGTAGGGTCTAAAAGGTCATCTAAGAACATAAGGTCCTGGTATCTACTTTATTCTCAGGCTGTGGGATGTCAGCCACAACTGAAAAGGAGAGAAAACCACTAAAATCATTTATTAGAATCATTTTGTATTTTATAATGTCCGTAAAATTTTATTTTAGAAATGAAAAAAATGCCTCGAAGTAGAAAGAATCATAACAAATACCCATTTTCAGGGGGAAGATCAATGATTTTTTTTTTTTAATCATGATACAGAACATTTCCATCCCGTGAGCCCTGCTGCTCTGATTTCTATCCCCACACCTTAGTCTCGTCTGCCCTTAACGTAAATGGAATCTCACACTGCGCTCTCTCCTATGTCTGGCTTCGTTCATTCAACTTAATGCTTTTGGTGTTCATTCCAGTTGTTGCCGCATCGGTAGCTTATTACTTTTTTTTTTTTAAGTAGTATTCCAATGTGTAGATCCGCGACCATTTGTTAATCCATTGTCTGTTGATGGACATTTATGTTGTTTCTAGCTTTTAGCTGCCCTGAATACTGCTGATACGTTTTGTGGACATTTGTTTTCATTTTCTCTTGAGTAAATAACAACAAGTGGAGTTACTGAGTCACAGGGCAGGTCTACGTTTAAATTTATAAGAAAATGGCAAATAGGTTTTCAAAATGGTCATACCATTTTATAATCCCATTGACAACATAAGAGACCCCTGTGAGGTCTCTTTTTGCCAACATTTGGTGTTCTTGGTCTGCTCCAGTCATTGTAGTGTGTGTAAAGTGGTAGCTCACCGCAGTTTCAGTTCATATTTTCCTGATGAGTTTTGATGGTCATGGGCTTATCAGTCATTCATTTATATTCTTTACATGAAGTGTCTGTTCAAGCATTGTGCTAATTTTTAAGTTGTCCTTTTATTATTGATTTCGAGGAGATCTTTGTGTATTCCAGATATAAATCCTTTGTCAAAAATACGTAGAACAAATATTTTTTCTCTAAGGGTTATATCATCATTTTCTTAGTGGTATCGTTCGAAGAGCAGTTTATAGTTTTGAAGCCCAATTTATGAATTTTTTCTATTAGTTTCTGTTGCATGTCTAATACATTTTTGCCTATCCCTATATTATTCTTTCTCCTAAAAGTTCAAATTTTAGCCTTTATGCAGAGGTTTATGAGTCACTGCAAAATGATTTCTTGGCATGATGTTGAAGTGGAGGTTCATTTTTCCCACCTATAGATATCTAGAAATTTGAGAATCATTGATTGAAAGACTATGGTTTTTGTACTGATTTACCTTGGTGTGTTTGTTGAACATCTGTAGAGGCCTATTCCTAGACTCTCTTCTGCCCCATTGGTCTTCTTAACTAACCTGCATCAATATTACACTGTCTTCACTACTGTAATTTTATAGCTTTGAAATTAGGGAGTGTAAGTCTTCCGACTTTGATCTTCTTTTTCAATTTTTTTTTTTTTTTTTTTTTTTTTACCATTTTAGATACTTTGCTTACTCATATACATTTAGACCCAATTTGTCAATTTCTACCAAAAGGCTTGGTAGGATCATGATTAGATAGCATTGATTCTGGAGATTGAGTTGTAGAGATTTAAAATCTTAATCCATCAGCATGGTTGGTATCTATTATAGCTCTCTATGTATATCCAATCTGGATGAATTTTTATTCTGTTTAACTGCCTTTATGCACAGCTAAAAATTCTTACATCATGTTGAATAGACATAGTAAAAATGAATATCCTTGATTTTTTTCTTATCTTAGGTATAGAATGTTCAATATTTTGCCATTAACTATTAATATGATGATAACAATAGATTTCGCATAGATGCCTTTCATCAGGTTGAGGAAATTCCCTTTGATTTCCAGTTTGCTAAAAGGTTTATTTATTTACTTCATAAATAGGTGTTAACTTTCATCTAGTGCATTTTCTGCATGCATTGAAATGATCACATGATTTTTATGCTGTTAATATGGTGACTCATGGTACTTGGATTTATCTTTCAAATGTTGAAACAACCCTGCATTCAATGAGATAAATCTCACTTAGCATGCTGTATTATCTGTATATGCTGCTCAATTCTTATTTGCTAAACTTTTTTGAGAATGTCTTTCATATTTTCATGAATGATATTGGTCTGTAATTTTCCTTTCTTACAACTTTCTTAGTAGATTTTGCTATGACAGCTACATGGACCTCTTAAAATAGGTAGGGAAGTTTTCTCTCTATTTTCTCAAAAAGTTTGTATGAGATGAATATCATTTCCTTTTAAAGTATTTGATAGATTTGGACCTGGAGTTTTGTGAGAAGACCTTTAATTACATATTGAATTTTGTTGATAGGCATTGCATTGCTTTTTCTGACAGTTTTAGTAAGTCATCATGCTGACAATGAGTTTTATTAATCTTTCAACAGGACAACTTTGGTTTCCTTGATTTTCTCTATTGTTTGTTTTCTATTTCATTATTTTTTCATTCTCATTTTTATGAATTCCTTTTTCTATTTACTTTGAGTAGATTTTGCTCTCTCTTTTTTTTAATCTTCTTAAGGTAGAAGTTCAAATCACTTTTGTAAACTTTATTTTTTTCAAATACAGACAGCACCCAACTTACAATGGTTTGAATTGGGATTTATTTACTTTATCTGGAGGTAACCCTATTTTAAGTTTAGGAACAACTGTATAAATGTTTAAATATGCCAACATCCTGTTAAGTACTGCAGCTTATAATTTTTGATATGAAGTATTATCCTTCTTATTTGGTTCAAAATGTTTTCTAAATTCTCTTGTGATTTCTTCTTTGATCCATGGGTTATTTATTTGTGTGTTGCTTAATTTCTAAATATTTGGGGATTTTTATAGATTTTTTTTGTTATTAACATTTAATTTTGGCCAGTAATAATTTTAATCAACTTGTTGAAACTTGCTTTATGGTTCAGAATATGGTCTAGCTTGGTGAATGTGTGCGCGCTTGAAAAGAAGTGTATTTCATAATTGGTGGGTATGATGTTTTATAAATGATAATAAGGTCAAGTTGGTTGAAAGCATTGTTGAAATCTTCTATAACTTTGTTTTTCATCTATCTGTCTTCCAATTACTGGGGAGTGTTAAAATGTCCAACAACAATCATGAATTTGTCTATGTCTGTCTTTAGTTCTGTTGGTTTTTATTTCATATACTTGGAAGGTCCATTATATGGTGAGTTGATCTTTTTATTATTATGAAGTAATCCTGTTTTTTTTCCTGATAATAAGCTCATTTTTAAAAATTATGATAGTATGCTATTTCTTTTTAATTCCCATTGTGTTTGGAGGTAGGTACTCCATGTATTATTCCATGTATAGTTGTAGGGACTAAGTGAAATTCACCAAGGTTGTATAACTAGTAAATACAGTAGTGCCTACTAAAGTTTTTGAACTTGACAGCAAGTCTTTGAAGTCATAGGTACTTTAATTACATCATATAACATGTTTTTTATTCTCTTGGTTTTCAGAACTTTTAAATTATATGCTTTTTTTTATACACATTGGTCATTGTTTCCTCACTGATATTCACACTTCTCTGGTTGATATTTGCCTCCACTATATTGGTCATATCACAATGCAACATAATCAGAGTGAGCAATGTTTAACTAATTAAAAGGAAACTATTTGAGTCTTCCAGAAAATCTATTACAGTAAGGTAATTTATTATGATGTGTTTATCTATTGGTAAGTAAAAAGTTATTAATGACTGCAAAGCTGAGTATAAAATACGTGATATAATTATTGAAAGTGCTTCTTTCAAAATATTATGGAATCTTATTTTATTTTAAAACTTTGTAATATTAGGGCAGCGCCTGTGGCTCAGTCGGGAAGGCGCCGGCCCCATATACCGAGGGTGATGGGTTCAAACCCGGCCCCGGCCGAACTGCAACCAAAAAATAGCCGGGCGTTCTGGCGGGTGCCTGTAGTCCCAGCTACTCGGGAGGCTGAGGCAAGAGAATCGCTTAAGCCCAGGAGTTGGAGGTTGCTGTGAGCTGTGTGAGGCCATGGCACTCTACCGAGGGCCATAAAGTGAGACTCTGTCTCTACAAAAAAAAAAAAAAAAAAACTTTGTAATATTAAAGACTGAAAACTTCTTAACTCTGATCGTTCATCCATTTTATTTTATTTATTTATTTATTTATTTATTTATTTATTTATTTATTTTGACGCAGAGCCTCAAGCTGTCACCCTGGGTAGGGTGCCTTGGCATCACAGCTCACAGCAACCTCCAACTCCTGGGCTTAAAGTGATTCTCTTGCCTCAGCCTCCCAAGTAGCTGGGACTACAGGTGCCCGACACAACGCCCGGCTGTTTTTTGGTTGTAGTTGTCATTGTTGTTTGGCAGGCCTAGGCCGGATTCAAACCCACCAGCTCTGGTGTACAGGCTCGGCGCCTGTAGCTCAAGGCTGAGGAAGAGTGAGATCCATTCTAAATGAATCACTCTTCTATCTTAAATGGTCTAAAGCAGCAGTTCTCAACCTGTGGGTTGTGACCCACAGGAACTGTATTAAAGGGCCACGGCATTAAGAAGGTTGAGAACCACTGGTCTAAAGGGTGACAACTCAGGTTGTTTTTACAGTGCTTTCCTGTTCTAGTCTACTACGTTAATATTCAAATATACAAAAACCATTAAATGTGAATTTGGCCAGTGTCCATCACATCCAGCTGAAAAAATCAATTCTGGAGATGAAAATTTTAGTGTCATATTGCAGCTTTCTTTTGCAAAATAAGGAAAAAAGTTTTGTGCATAGGATGCAGAAAATCCTAACAGGATTTGTTTACAGTGATTTCCTTTTCTTTTTTAGGTTTACTGGAATAAATATTTGTGCAGCAGAAAGAGTTGCTAGTAGCAGATTCTTGTTGGCTGCTTCAGGAAAGGCCAATATTTAGGTATAGCTTAAGCATCAGGTTTGGGAGAACTTGAGATATTTATTAGATAAACTGTTACCATTGTCCACAACTGGCTGCATCTTTGAGTGGCTGTTGAGCATCCCACAAGTGCTGAACCTACACAACCTTGGTGATGCGCTCTTAAGGTATCTTTGTTTCATGTGTACACATTGCTCAGCCTGCAAACATATAACTATTTTTGTAAAAGTGGATTTAAACTCTATCTCGAACCCCCCTCTCTAATCTTATCAGCTTCCAGATTAACTCAAGAAAATTCAGTAGTCGTGGTTATTTTCAGTTTTTACCTAGGTTTCTGCCCCTCTCGTTTCCCCCCCTGTTGTGGCATCTAAGTTCTGAAGGGACTCTGGTATTCAGGCCTGGGGGTGGAGTGGGTGAGTAATGGACATCTGGCTCATATATTCTTTTGAGGGTGATTCTCCCTCCCAGTCTCCGGACACTGGCCTCTGTCCCTGCTACGTCCGCTGCTGATGTTTCCTTTTGGGTATTTATTAGCAAAGAGCTGACTTGACTGCTATTCTGTGTCACTCTGGGCCAGGGAGAATTGCGGACTCTGCCCTCCTGTGTCTGCCTACGCATGTCACCAGTGCTGCTCCCATATCACAATCCCACAAATCACGTGTGCATTAATATTTCCCATCCTACTCACAGGTGGAAAGCAGGGCACAGTCTCCTATTTGTATTAGTCAGTATAGGCCCAGAGGTTACACTGTGCTGACAAATGCCCTCTGCTCCCCAAATCTCAGTGCCTTTCTGCAAAGCCTCATTTCTCACTCACCTGGCCTTCCTGCCGTAGCCCTGGTGCGGCTCCAGGCCTCCCTCACTCCTGGATCCAGGCTGACGGAGCTGATGCTGCGCCATTGCTGATACTGCTACCTGACATCAGGACAGAGGAAAAAGAATAAAGTGAATTTTGTGTTGGCTCCTAAAAATGTGCTGCTCACATTTTAATGGCCAAAGCTAGTCAAATGGATAAGCCTGATGTTAATGGGACAGGGAACTTTAGTTCTCTTCTGGAAAGGGACAGCTTATATATTTTAAGTAATAATGTAACCACATTATTTCTGGGTTCCTAAACTTAAGGGAAGATCCAAGCGTCTATAATGACAGCTCGGGGAGTGAAGGGTGAGGTGTCAGAAAACCCACGCCTGTGGCTTTCAGAGTTGCTCCAGCTCCAACTCAAATTCTCCTCCCCAGGTCAGGAAACCCTGTCTGTTCTTCACGGGGAGAGGCCTGGTTCTCATCTGTTCTCTCCTAATTGACTGTTTATGGAGAAAAACACTTATGTTTAGCTTCTTTCCCCATTTAGGTCCTTTGAAGATCCAGAGAACCATTCTTTTGAAACTATAAACCTCATGTTTAAGATTATTTGTTTCTGTTCTGAGTTTCAGAAAACCTATTGAGGAACCTAGGAGTGGAGAATTGACTTCTTTTGGTCTTTCTGGTATTTTCTCTTAAAGATTTGTTGGGGTTTTTTTGTTTGTTTTGTTGTTTTATGTCCTCCCTTGATAAATGTTCTCAGAAACAAGAAATGCTCTTGGCTTAGTGGGCTAAGGTGGTAAAAGAAAACCAGTTGTCTCCAAGCAGAATTTCATCACCAGGGTGAAGTGGGTGAAGTGGTTGCTAACACAAAGGCTCCTTGGGCTGGGGCTTTGTAAGCACAAAGCTTGGTGGTGGTGGATTATCATTTCCCATCCCATAATCTCCAAGGCTTATTGTAAAGGATTTGTAATGGATTTACAATGCCAGCTTTCTATTTTCTGCATGGAATCTCTCCTCTGAGAATTATAATGTTTGCCCATGGTATTGCACTAGCCGAGCTCACAGGTATGCTAACTTAATACCCAGGTGAATCCAAATGAAATTACAGTGAGGCAGAAAATGAGTAAAATAGGAAGCACAACTTAGAGTCTGGTTTCTTGGGTCATTTAAATTTAACAAACCCTCAAACTTCCATTTGATTGTAGACATTTTTCTTTATAATTGTTTATTTGAAAGGCATGACTATTTGAAAATTCTTCATTGAAAATGGTATGCTTTAAAAATTTGGATTATACATGTTTATTGCAGGAAATTTGAAAATATAGAGAAGTATGTAAAAAATTAAAAATGCACATTATTCCATTTCCTCAAAATAATTACAGTTAACATAGGGGTATTTATTTGCAATCATGTTTTCCTTCAAACAAACACTAATGTTTTTAAAAAAGGAAACAGATTTGATTATGTAGCTTTGCATTCTGGTTTTTATAAAAAGCATAATTTGAAGCGATGAATTTGTTCCTATGCCATTGTATATTCTTTGAAACATGTTTATTATAGTTGCATAATATTCAATCCTGTGGATGTATGATAATTTATTTGATCAAGTTTCTATTGGACTTTTAGGTTAGACTTTTTAGGTTCTTTTCAACATTGTATATAATTCATTGTATAGTTGAATTGTATTTCAATTGTATAAATAATACTAAAATGTTCATATTTGAATTAAAATATTTATGTGCCTCTAAGGGTGCCTTTAGGATACCTTTCTGGATGTTAATTACTGGGTTAAATAGTATGAACGTGTTAGGATTCTTGATATATCACAGTTCGTCATATCTAAGAACTTATAAATTGTAAGATGCACCCTTATTATTTTATTCAATAAGAAGAAAGAAAATGATGCCATTTAAAAGCAATATTTTCTTATGACATATATACCTTTTCTTTCATAATTATTGAAAGAATTTTCTGGGCTTATTGATATTTAAAGATAAAATTAGTAGTTTGTATTTTGTTTTTGTTGTATTTGTAGGAAAAGCAAAAACCCTGGTCAGAGGATTCACTCTTGAACTTCCTTATTCTTCTGAGTCACTTTACAATGCCACATAGTTTGTGATCGGAGCACCATAAAAAGCACTGTGATGCTGCATTTAAAAAATATATATGCTTTGATCTTTGCTCTAGGATTTTCCTCTAACCACTGACATCCATTCTTTACAATTTGGTGCTTTTGGTCTGGCAATGACAAGTAAGTCTCAACTGTTGCCTGGCTAACAATGGTCATAAAACACATCTTAATTTAGCGACATTACAGAAGTACTTCTGAGAATGAATAAACTGTGTTATACTGCAAATTCCTCACCAGACAATTTCACCAGTTTTTACTCCCACTCGAACCCATTTCCCTTGAACTTTAGTCAATATTGGGAATCTTTATAATCAAAGGCCTTTTGCCAGTGTGGTAAGTGCCAAGTGGTATCTTTTTTTTTTTTTTTTTGTAGAGACAGAGTCTCACTTTATGGCCCTCGGTAGAGTGCCGTGGCGTCACACAGCTCACAGCAACCTCCAACTCCTGGGCTTAAGCGATTCTCCTGCCTCAACCTCCCGAGCAGCTGGGACTACAGGCGCCCGCCACAACGCCCGGCTATTTTTTGGTTGCAGTTTGGCCAGGGCTGGGTTTGAACCTCCCACCCTCGGGATATGAGGCCGGCACCTTACCGACTGAGCCACAGGCGCCGCCCGGTATCTCTTTTTAATTTACGCTTGTTTTATTGTTAGATCATTTAAGATTTATTTTCATCAATTTTGAGTCATTTGTGTTCTGACATCAGCCAGTTGTTCACGTTCAGTGATGTAGAAAGGGTGTCGTCATATCTTGCAATAGTTTTCTCTCCTAGTTTTTAGTTTGATTTTTATTTAAATTTATGGGATTTCTTTTATTATGTGCAGAAATATCTATTTGCATGTCATCAAGCTAATTAATATTTTGAAATCAAATAAATGTAAAGCTTTATTAATTTATTAATAAATATTAATCTTTATTCTCCTCTAATTGTGTCGTGATTCACTTTCTCTCCTTTATAACAAACTGACTTTATAATGACTATGGAAAATACTTTGATGAACATCTAACTTTATTTTTTCCCCAAAAGTCCATAACTTCTACCACTGCCATTCACTAAGCATTTTCTTTCTGATTTAAGATGCCAACATCTTCAAACATAAACATTTTTATATTTACTAGGTTCTTGGGATAGAAATTCTGGTCTAATGTTTTGTCTCTCTAGTTTCACTTTAGGGTCATATTGTTTTAATTATTAATTAAGATGACCATATAATTTAGCAACTAAACTAGATATTTTTTGCAAGTAAATTATGCCTAGAAGACAGGTAGAAACCTAGATTGTCCCAGACAAACCAGCACATGGGCCACCTTAGTTATTCTTGTTTTATTATGTATTTTCATATCTGTTAGAAGATTTTCTTTACAACTTTTATTTTCAAAATTGATCATCCTTTTCTGAATCATAAAAATATGTAGAAGTAAGTAATGATAGGATAAATATCTAAGAAGTATTCTTACTTCTTCCTATGAAAAATTATTTTACAGTTCATATGAGATATGGTTTGCTCAATCTAAATGAACTTAAATAAATTCTGGTTTGGTATTTATGAACTATTCCCATGACTTTGACTTGAAGTTACTTAGGTATTGTTGAGAGATATTCCATAGGGCCACCTGCCTTGCTTTCGCTGTCTCTCCATTTCTGTGGTTTCTATGGAGTTAGCTGTTTGCACAGTCATTTCTTGGACCCTTCTAGCTAGGTGTTATTTTAGGTACACCTACATCCATCACTTTTACAGCTTCCAATACACTTTCCCATAAAATTCACCTGCTGTTGGCATTCTCATCACTAATGATAATGGTACAGATTATGGCACAGAAAAATTCAACAGGGATTCAGTTCAGATACTTCCCAAAGTCAAGGAAAGCAAAGCAAATCTGTGAATTCCTGCCCACACAAAGGTCCAGGCAGAGCTGAGGACTGAGGAACATGGCGTCTTTCCATAAACCCAGACAGAAACAAGAACTCTTATAAGAGTCCCACCTTCTTCTCACTGTGGCAGGAGGCAGTGTTACATTTTATTCGTTTATTTATTATTTATTTATCTTGCAGTATTCATGATCTGCCCCACGACGCTGGCTGACACAGGCTCTCCAAGATCACAGTTATTCCTTCAGACATAATTTCCATCTATCAAACACTGTGAAATATCCCTCCTCCCCCCACCATCCCCGAAACAATATAACTTGTTGTATCCCCAGAAACACAAAACACAACATTTATATACAGAAAACCTACTCAGCAAATGTTTGTTGAAAAAGATATGAATACATTTTCATCCAGGGATCATGAAAGCCAAGTGTACCCAAATGGCTTCATGCTTGCCATTGTGATGTTAATTTTAATTTGGTTTTACTGATAAAACCATTTTTGAGAGAGGAGTGAGACACCACAGACTGAACAAGAACTTGTAGAAGGTTCTGGTGGATAATTCTGAGCTACCTTCCAAACACCGGCATTCGGGGCTCACATCTTTCCTTTTAGATGTCTTTTGCCTCTTATCCTTCCTTCCCAGCTCCTGCCCTTGGGTTTTATTGCTGTTCCTCACCCCCTCCCCCAATCTGTTTTTCAATATCACTTTCTTGCCTCCCCCTCTCATCTGACCCACATTTGAAAAATCTAGCTAGAATGCATTTTTCCTTTTGCAACACAATTCTCTGTACCTGCTTCTCTTCCCTCTATTTTAAAGGGTTTGTGTGTTAAAGGTAGTCTGGGCTTTTCCACAGAATCCCTGTTCTCTTTTACAATGCTCAAGTTCAGGAAGTTTCCCAGTTACAACAAAATATATTTTCAAAGTGCTTCAGTTAATAATGGAACTCGGCACAGATTTCCCCAGCAAAAGAAGGCTCTAAATGGTGTTTACAGTTCCCAGTCCAGCCTACAATAACTTGCTTGCTCAACTCACTACACACATTGGGTCAAGTGCTCACAGAGTGCTGGTTGAGAATTTTTCTGTTCACCAGGTTGCCCTTCTGCACTCTGATATTTGATTTATGCTGTTCATTCCCCTGACTCAGTCTCTTTATCATGGGCAATGTTTCTGCTGCTTCTGGTAAACATATGACCTCTCTTTAGCACCAGCTTTGCAAGTCGTACCTCTGTCTACACAGTTCACCCACAAGACACCATAGTAATTTTCTGAATACTCAGATGAAGCGACAATAATTCGCATGTGCTGATCATAATCTAGCCACATCCCTGTGAAGGTTTATAGCACTAGGCTGTCATGCTCCGTGGGGTAAGATTCATCCCGTAAGGATGGTAACATTACTGAGACATTGTCTTAGGAGACAGCAGTCTTTTTGATGGTAGGGGGCAGACAGACAGATTGTTTCCTAGGCTGTCCTCGCTAGCTGACACACAGAGAGCCCAATATTCTTGCTGAATGCACCAAGGCTGAGGGAGTGAGTGAACCACCAAGGCCCTGGAAAACCTCTGGGCGAACCACTCTCAGTGTTTTCCAAAGGTTTTTTGAAGCCTGAGTGGGAAGGACTTTTCACTTCACAGTATTTCCCTCTTGTGAGGTCACCGGGAAAGACCAACTTTGAGCATTTCTGTATGTAACCTTGTTATTATTACTTTGCAGTATTCAGACAGAACAACGCCATCCTGACCTCTGTTTTACTTTGCATCTTTCTTCTTTACCGAAGGTAGGTCGGTGGAGGCTTTATATTTCAGATTTGAAAAGCAAATTATCTTGAACTGTTTACCCTGGGCGGCCAACAAGCCTCTTAAGCATTTTTTTTTTTTTTTTTTTTTTTTTTTGGTCCCCGCTGCAATAGAAAGGTGCCTAGGAGACACCGCTGGCCCCCTGGCCTCCGGGAGCCGCCTACCCCCTCCAGTAGCTTCGTTCCCGTTTTGGAGCTGGGCCTGGGCCTGGCATGAGCCTGCCTGGGCTGGCTGTGGTTGTGGGCTGCACTTCCCGCAGTCACTTCAAGCAAACCTCCGAGGCCAGAGGGACAAAGGGACGGCACCTTCACACGGAGCTCCGAGGTACGGCTCCGTCGGGACTGTGGGTGCGAGACGTCCTTTGGTGGGTGCCCTCTCCCCTCGGGGCGGGCCACCCTCCCAGGACAAGGCCAAAGGCCAGGCGGGAGCGCGTCTGGGGCAGAGCCGGCTCCGGGCTCCCGCGGGCCCCGCGCGCACATCCCGGCCCGGCCGGTGCGGGGCGCTCTGCCGTGGGAACGGCGGCCGCGCCGGGCAGGGCGGGGCAGGGCGGGGACGCGGGCCCTGGGTCCCCTCCCTCGCCCGGCCAAACTTTCCTCGGGCTCGGGGCGCGTCGCAGCGGCCGCTGGAGAGGAGGCGCCCCGCCGCCCGCCCGCCCGCCGCGTCCTCTGCAGCTCGTCGGCGCCCGGCCGGAGCCCGGCGCCCGGCCGCCCCGTCGCGCTCGGCCCCGAGGGCATGCGGCAGCCGCGGGGGCCCCGGCTCCCGGGCTCGACGGCGCGGGCGAGCGTGAGCGGTGAGTGGGGCGCCGGGCGCGGGAGGTTCGGGAGGGTTCCCGGAGCCGCGGCCGGCCGGGGTGCGCACCGGGAGGCCGGGGCGCTGGGGCTCCGCCGAGCCCGCCGCGGCTTCGCCGGGTTGCCTGGCTGCAGCCTGGGCCCCGCACCAACTCCACACCCTGGGAACTAGACTCTAGGGCAGGCGTGTGGCGCATCTCGCCCTTTCCCCGCCGTTTCCCAGAAAGCAATCCGGATGCAAAACCGGCCTTGCGTCCGCCTGTGCGGAAGGCTGGTGGGCAGAGCGCAGGGGCGTGGGTGCGCGGCACCGGCTGCCGGAGCCGTGCGTGCACAGGTGCTGTTTGCAAACCCGGTCTTCCTGCCGTCGGTGGGGATGAGACAACCAGGTTCTCCCGTGGAGCAGGGGGAACAACACTCCCAGCCTCCAGTTCTACCCCGTGCAGTGGTGGGGAAAAGTTATTAGTGAACTAGTAACACAATCCGGGTTGCGCTAGGTGCTGGAAAGTTCCTGTGACCCCCTCACCACTAGAGGACAAAAGTGCTGTGTTCTGTAGCAGTGATACTTTCTTGCTTTCAGGTAGCAAGTTGCAGCTCCCCAAATCGCTTAGAAATTTCTTGAGCATGTAATTTGAGGAGTGACTGTGACTATTGGAAACAATTTAGTCTTATTAAGGTAATCGTTAGAACAACCCTTGAAATCGTTTGCAGGTCCAGGAAATGTGTCCTTCGTAATTCGTTATTGTGGCTGCAACACTCTTCTGCCTCCTGGTGTTGGCATGTCACGTTAGAAGTAAAGGGGTCGCTCAACTTCTCACAGTTCCTAGCTGCTTCTCCTAAGTCGGAGTATTAAGTAAACGTCAGTGACAAACAGATGATCCTTTCTTTACCAGTAGCTGGTTATTATAGGCACTGCACAGAATTGCATTAATGCATGGATTTTCGTATTGCTGAAGAGAGCTCTTGAGTTTTCCACCGGCCTATCCCTAGTTGTTAACCCTGCTTCCTATGAGATGGTAGGTCCAATTGTGTGTGCTGGTCAGAGTCAAGGGAGTAGAATTTTCCTCTTTTTTGGCCAGAAGTGATACAGTCAGAAATATACAACCTTGGCTCTTTTAATGCCATGCTTGTCTAAACAAACTAGACCATTCTAAAAGACCAGTAAGCAAACCCTGCAATGTGTATTTAAGACAAATTTCCAGACTTGAGACTGTATGAGCCTGTTATCATACAGAGACCTGGACCTCTAACCATCTGGACAACACAGTGACAGTCACTACCATGTACCTAGGAAAATATCATTTTGGCAAAATTTTCTTATTTATTTATTTATTTGTCTTTAGAATTCAAGACTTTGTAGCTTTGATTTAATTGCAGATGACGCTCCACTGCTCTAAATCTGGCAAATACATACATCAACTGCCAGACTGTCTAGATGTGATCATATCTGGTTTAGGTAGCTGGCTGTTAGACCAGACGTTTGATGGAGCAAGTCTGTATATGTTTTCTGTAAATGAAGACAGAAATGAAAATATTAAAATATGTAATTTTTTTCTGTAGGTTCATCAGAACCTATTTGAGATATTATAACATGTTAACTCTCTCTTTTCAAAAACACACATCACAGCACCAAGGAACCAAGGGACTCACGGCATTGCAGCTAGGCGACTGAGGCACAGTGCTCAGAATCAGCTGTCCACACACGCCCAAGGCTGGCTGTGTCTCCCCCACATTCCCAGCTTCCTGTGAGGAACAGCAGTTCACTGTAACTTAGGCCCAACCTCTTATTCCTTTGGGCTGGGGCAAAGGGAATCACTATAACTCAAATGGGAATTCCGATGACTCAAATTACCCATTAGCCATTCTCCTTACAGTACACATTAGTTCAAATGCTTTCTGGTCTGTGATTATACCCAACAGAGTGGTTAAGTCTGATTGCAACCTTCTAAATGGCAGAGACCAGGCCCAAGGCATCATTAATGTGGCATCAAGGGAAGAGCCGGGCTTTACAGTCAGAACAGCTCTTGTTCCAGTCTAGGCTTTCCTCATCTGTAAAAACGAAGTTAATATCCACCTCCCAAGATTAGAAGAGAAAGCACTTAGCAGGGTTTCTGATATACAGGAAGTACTTACTTCTTAAATGCTAGTTGCCTTCTCTTCCTCCATGTAAACATTAAACTATTGTGATTTGTATACATATGAGTGCAAATGCATATTGCTCTGGAGGGAATACAAAGATGGGTTTCCAAAGCCTTGGGTGCCTTAGAGATGTAATGCACATTTTTTTTTTTAAACTTGCTTTTCGCTTTCCTGGTCGTGAGCCTTTCACCCTCCCTTCATCGTTCCTCCTGCGGGTGCCCAGCCTCCTCCTTTTTAGCCTTGGTGATCCTTCGTTCTGGATTCTGTATGTACGTGGAGGAGTCTCCTGGAACTTAGTCCTACCATGGATGCAAGAGGTCCGGGAGAGGGTAGGGGCTCTCTGCACTGAGAGTTTGTGCTTTTACAAATGCAAATGATGGGCTAGAGGCACTTGGAACACAGGGCTCTGGGTTCTAATCCCACTTTTGTGAGTTCTTGTGATCTTGAATACAGAGGGTGCCAAAAAATGTATACACACTTCAAAAAAAAAAAATGGTGTTAAATTTGTAATACTCCAGTCACGTTTGACTTCTGCAATTACAAGAGGCACTCAGTATGACTTGTATTCATCCTTTGATCCTTTGTCAGCAGTTTACAGTATTACAAATTTAAAGTATGCATACTGTTTTTTGGCACCCTCTGTATATTACTTGTCATCTGTGAATCAGTTTTCTCATTTACACAGTGGAGATAGTAATTCCTTTTTTACTTATCTGCATGGGTTGTTGACGGATCCCATTACGTTATTATGTAGGTGGAAGAGGTTGTACCCTGTGAAAGGCCATATAAATGCTGGGATTAAAGAGTTGGGGAGCCCAGATGGGGGCCAGCCCACGCAGGCTCTCTTGGCACTGCTGTTTGTGGCTGATAGGATTTCCATGTGGGTGTCTTGAGTGTTAAGTGGGCATTGCTGCAGCCTCTCCACATCCCTCCCTCCAAACAGCTGATGTCATACTAGACATCCAGGAGGAAATTGTACCAAAGGTTGAGAAACTTCTCTGTGGGGAATACAAGAGGGTGATAAATTTCAGGACTGAGACTGCCTAATACTGCGTGGTCAAAGGCAGAGTTCCACAGAAGCTTTAATTCCCTCTTAGGATTGCCCATGTTGTCTGCTCATCTCTGTTCTTGGTGGACAAAGAGATAGCCACCCCCTGCCGCCCCCCACATAGTCAGCAGGAAAGTGGTGATGGCAATATCGGGTGTTGAATTGAGCACCCCCATACCATCCTCACTCCCCTGAGCCTTCTTGACAGCTACGTTTCACTCTTCAGAGCCCTGAACTGGCTCAAGGCATTGCTTTAAACAATTAAGCTAGTTATTTAATTCAGTCTGAAAGATGTTTGTTGTTCTCTGCCTGACCTGGCAAGTCAGGAGAGTAGAACCCGTTGAGATGGAGGTGCTGACCTCCTGGGTTGTACACCTGTTCTTCATCACCTTCATCACCCCCCAGGCCTGTGTCCCCTCTGTTCCACTCCCCTCTTCTCTTCCTTGCCTGGCCTCTGCAGCATGTGACTTCTAGCTTCCTGTCTGGCTGCCTCTCGTCTTGAACTCCTTCCTTGCCCATGACCCCTGACGCTGCCTTTCTCATTGTTTCCTCACCTCAGATGTGAATTATTTGTACCTCTCAGGCTGAGCCAGACTGAGTTTCATTCTGGGAGGTAATACACCCAGTACAGCCTGTCCCACTCCTTCCCAAGGAGGTTAATCAGCCCCCTAATTACTCACCACCAAGTCCCATGTCTTCATTGTTCCATGGGACACTAGGCTGGAGCTTCCACTAGCCCTGGCCTTGACTTAGCCATGTGCAGTCTCATGGGTGTTATAATGGGATGGCTTGGCTGGTGACAGGGCTGGGGTTGGAGGGCATATTATATAGCCCCCTTCCTAAGCCTGCCAGTTTACCCAAAGGCCATCCAAACAAACATTTCAGAGGCCCTCAAACTTTTTAAATGGGGCCAGTTCACTGTCCCTCAGACTGTTGGAGGGCCAGACTATAGTTTTAAAAAAGCTATGAACAAATTCCTATGCACACTGCACATATCTTATTTTTAAGTAAAAAAACAAAACGGGAATACAAAACAAATACAATCACACTGCCTCATGTGGCCCGCGGGCCGTAGTTTGAGGACCCCTGATAAATGAAAGTAGTGTACTTGCCTTGTAAATGAAGCTTTAAGGCAAGCCCCTGGTCACTCTATAAGCCAGGCTGTTTCAAAGCCCATCCACTGTAGGAATTCTGGAGCTGTCCCCAAACAGATTCAGACCACTCTACAGTGAGCCAGTCAGCAGCATTCACTTCCTAAGGAGAGCTGGAAATACAAAGTTAAGGCTCAGAGTCACTGGTACTGTCTAGTTATTGAAGACAAAGCGCGGGACCAGATATGGAGTCTATTAGGAGAACATCAGTGAACTGTGGAGGGGGAGAGGATTCTCCCTGGCTGCTCTGGATTCTGAGCTTCCTAAGGGACTTTCACATCTTTACACATGTTTATCTCTGTCTTTGTCTTGTGTATTATGATCATTAAGGACATGTTAACTGGACAGGGATGAGAAGAATCAGTGGTTGGGTAAAATCTGCTATAACAGAACCAGTGGAACTTGTCCATTTCAAGTATGTAGCTTGCTACTTGTGCAAATTCCAGGAACACCCAACAGTGTGAAATGAAAAGGAGTAGCAAGATTAAATTTCCATGGATTCTGACCAGGTAATTACTAGTCTTTCTCAGTTCATTTCCACCCTAGTTTCTTATAATCAGATAATGAGATCTGTGGCCTATTTCAACTGATAGACTATTTTGTGGGATAAAAAAAAAAATGCCTTAGGGAAAGGTGCTAATTTCCATTGTTCATCAGGGTAGATGGAAACTTGAGTTTCTTCTCTTTTGAGCATTCTCTGAAACACGCAAACTGACCAGTCATTTCAATTTCCCATCATGTAGTTAGAGTTTTATTCTAATATTTTCATTTGATTACATGGACTTTCCCCCCATACACTCATGTCAGAAACTCTAAGGAGAGATGCTCTTACAAATTTTTATTTATATTTACCACAATCAGATCGTATTTCTTCTAGAATCAGTAAATTTTTGCAAAAGGCATTAATGTTATTATGGAGAGAAAATATGCCTTTTCAGTTTCTCAATGGGAGCTGGGGCAGGAGGAGGAGACTTTCCTACCGAAAAGAGGCTCCAGTGGTCATTGTGGTTAAAAGAGGCCTGGGCCAGGGGAGTGAGAGCTGGCCAGAGTGAATCAGTCTTCCATTTTTAATTTTCTTCTCTGTGAAGAGGAGAATGCTACATTGCCCACCCTGGGATCAAGTGGGGAAAGAGATGTGAACTCCCTTAGATCTTTTTTCAGTGATATATCAATGAATGTATTGTGATTCTAAGATCCTGACGCAGTGGTCAAGAGGAAGTATAAGATAGTTAGGAAGTTAAACAACAAGTTTTCCACCCAGCTGACTAACCCCTCTCTCCTGATTATACATATTCAGCCAGTACTAAATGTTTTCAGTGGTAGTGAAAATTATCAGCTAGTGGCTCAGAACAGATGGTTGTGGAGAGAAGGCTTTGGCTTTGGGCTTGTTGTTCTGGTGACCCACCCATTCTGAGGGAGGGGATCCCTCCTTTGGTCTCCCCTTCTCAATAACCTCTGCTGGGGACCCCCTCTTCCCTCACCTCTGAAGTTTACTGGACTTTCACTGACTCCTCTAGAGCCGGGAGTGGACTAGGGAACTTTACACTTGCCCTGTTAGTCACTTTTTCCCAATAACCTGACAGGTTAGATCTTGTCTCACAACAAAAGAAAATAAGACTCAATTTCTTAGGTCTCATTTGAATAATAGTAATTAAGTTAGAACTCTGTCTCAGACACTGATCTAAGCATCTTATTTGAATCTCCCAGCAACCTTAAGAAGAAGTTAACCATGATTATCCCATTTTGTGGATAAGGAAATTAACTAACTTGTTGGTAAGCAAGGCTGACTGGGCCCAGAGGCCAGGCTCATTTGCAAGTGGATATCCAATTTTCCCAACTCCAATTGTTGAAAAGCTGTTTTTTGTCCCATTGTGCATTCTCGCATCCTTGTTGAAGATCAGTTGATCATATTTGCATAGATTTATTTCTGGGCTCTGTATTCTGTTCCATTGGTCTAGGTGTCTGTCTTTATGCCAGCACCATACTATTTTAATGACTGTATCTTTAAAATATGTTCTGAAATAAGGAAGTGGGAACCCGCTAGCTTTGTTCTTCTTTCTCATGATTGTTTTGGCTATTTAGGGTCCTTGCTGATTCCATAGGAATTTTGGGAATTTTTTTTTCTATTTATGTAAAAAATGCCCTTGAGATTTTTATAGGGCTTGCATTGAATCTGTAGATCACTTTGGGTAGAATGGATAATTTAACATTAAGTCTTATGATCCATGAGCATGAGATAGCTTTCCATTTATTTGTGTCTTTTTGAATTTCTTTTATGGGTGTTTTATAGTTTTCAGTGTACAAATCTTTTCCTTCCTTATGTAATTTCATTTCTTAGAGTTTTATTCTTTTTGATGCTATTGTAAATGTAATTGTTTTCTCAATTTCTTGTTTTGGATTGTTTATTGTGAGTGCATAGAAATGCATCTGATTTTTTGCATATATATTTTATATCCTGCAACTTTACTGAATTAGTTTATTTGTTCTAACAGGTTTTTTGTGTAGTCTTTGGTGATTTCTATGCAGAAGATGCTTTCATCTGTGAACAGAGATAACTTTACTTCTCGAATCTGGATGCCTTTTATATATTTTTCTTGTCTGATTGCTATGGCTGGGACTTCCAGTACTGTGTTGAATAGAAGTGGCAAGAGTGGGCATATTGCCACAGTCCTCATCTTGGAGGAGAGGCTTTCACTTTTTCTCTGTTGAGTGTGATATTAGCTGTGAGGGCCACACCACTCTTCTCTCCTGCTTATCTGCTAGTATTTGAACCCAGAATCAGAATCCTGTGTTCTATCTCCTTCCTCTTCCCCTTTTACCTTCTGGCCTCCCTGCTTTGTTTCAAGCAGCAGTGGAGTGGGGGGAGTGCCAGTGTCTGAAGCTTAGTCACTGTGGCACTGAGCTCATACTAAGGCAGGGGAAATTCCTTCCTGGTCTTTAGTTATTTTAATGTAGTTTCAAGGTGACTTTGTCATCCTTCCATGTTAAATTGAAGTAGTAAAGCATGAACAGTTAATCTCACAGAATGCCAATGGTATGTTTCCCTGAGTGTTTTAGAAATTTTGAGTCATCTAACCTTCTGGTGCTATCAACCATTTGTTGAGTAATTCGTATGTACCGTGCTACAATATGTTAGAAGTATTGCTTTCATTTAAACATTTCCATAGTCCTACATGGCCATCATTATGATTATGCCATTTTAAGAGAAGAAAGGAAAGGTTCTGGCCATATCAGTGGTGTGCCAGGTGAAAGCCAGATCAGCTGAAAGGGATGTGCCTGTATCTGACCCAGGCCCTGCTGATGCCAATGCCCCTCCCCTTCCCTCACCACCTTGCCCCTACTGGACATCACAGAGTGCAGTGCTCTCCCTGAAGGGTGTCGGTCACCCCAGAACTCCATGGGTCTTTCTCTCCCTTCTCTGGCCTTTTCAAAAAATACCCACATTAAAATGTCCTTTCCTTTCTTTGTTCCGACTGATAAATAGCCAGTGTCTGATGGAAAAGTAGCCATAAGAAAACCACAATAAAAACTCCATTCAGAAGAATTGGAAACACTCAGTATTCACAGAGCATAAAGATGATGAAGCCCTGCCAGGCAGGAGTTATGAAGACCCCCACCTGCCAGTGGAGGGGCTGGTACCTGCTGCTTCTGTTTCTGGGGCCTCCCAGAGGCCTTGCCTTTGTCCCCAGAGAAGTCCTTCCTTGTTTTTTTATCCTCTGTGGTCATCTGAAGTGGGTAGTAGAATGTGTGTGCTCCTTCGGGGAGAAACAAACATGGCCCTTTTCAGGCCATGTGGTGGCTTCCCTGGCAATACAGTCCCTTAAAAACTTTAAGACTGTGGTCTGTTTGCTGCTAGTCAGTTCCACACTCCAGTTACCACGTCCGAATTCCATTCTGGATCAAGTTCTCAAGCATGCCTGTTTCCTGGCTTGGCCTGTCTCTCTTCTTTTCTTTAGCAGTGTTCATTCTGGGGTCCTCTGAAATGTGGACTTGGGTGGGAGACTCACCCTTGCTCTGATTGTTGCTGCAGGGCGAACACCCTTCCTTCCACTGTGGCAGCTCATCCAGAGGCTTTTGGAAGGCTGTGCCATATATATTTTCTTCTTAAGGGTTACAGGACCACTGAACATTTCTGATCCTCCAAGGCCTTTAGTTTCAGGATGCTGCCATTCCTTTCCACCTTTGCTTACAAAGTATAAACAATTCTTGCCTGAGCTCATCTCTTTCTTGTAATACGTATCTTGCAAAGAGCTGCTAGGAGCAGCCAACATATGCTCATGTTCTAGTTATTTCCAACTCCTTCACCTACAGCATGCTTCTTAGTCAAAGAGGCCCCAAAATACAGTGACTGGAAGGAAACAGAAATCTGTCTTTTTCTCGTGTCCACAGTGCTGAAATCAGGTTCAGGTTCAATGGGCTCCTCTCATCTTCTTTCTCTGCCGTTCACTAGGGTGGTGCTTCTCAGACTCCCTGTGGTTAAAGGCGGGTTTTCTTTATTTCCATTAAAGAAATTATTTCTTCTTTTCTGTCAAAACCCACTGCTTCTGGTGTACACTGTGTTCAAAGACAAGTCCGCTGATCATGCACTCACATCACAGAAATGTAAACATTTCTTTAGTATTTGTTCTCGATTTCTGAGCTTATTTTCTTTTTGATGGAAACTAGTTCAGAGAGTTGGATCGCATGCCTGTTTGTGGTCCAGCTTACATGTAGGAAATTAGCATGGAGGGGTGTCCGCACAGAGCCTTCGCACTGACTGTCATGGGTGCACTTCCTTTCCCTTTCCCTTGGCCTTGCTTGCTGGGAGGAGGCTGGGAAATGGAGCTGCCAGCTGAGCTACAAGTCTGTTACTCTGTGAGAAAAGGAGGACCCTGTCTAGCAGTCAGTGCTACAGAACACCCAGCTAAGTTACAATACAAAGGGGTAAGAGGAGTCGCAGGCAATGTTTAATTGGGGAAAATGAGTTGGAACAGCTGTGGGTTCACTGTCACACCAGGTGGAATAGTACTTCTTAGAATGGCATCTGAGGTCCTGTTGGTCCTTTAATGCAACCTGAGGGTTAGAGAATGTCAACAATGGAGAGTTTAAGTCAGAAGAGGCTGAGGACATTCTCAGGGAAAAGTGCAGAAACCAAATACCCAGGTTTGGAGCTGAGTCAGAATTCACGAGGCTGTGTCCAGAGGGCTGGTCAGGAGCAGGTACAAAGGCAGGAAGCACCGTAGTAGGCAGGACCCAGCAAGTCATTAGGAAAGTGGCTCCTGTTTTTTTTGAGACAGAGTCTCCTTTGTCACCCTTGGTAGAATGCCGTGGTGTCATAGCTCACAGCAACCTCAAACTCCTGGGCTTAAGCGATTCTCTTGCCTCAGCCTCCCAAGTAGCCGCCACAATGCCTGGCTATTTTTTGTTGCAGTTGTCATTGTTGTTTAGCTGGCCCAGGCCGGGTTCGAACCTGCCAGCCTCGGTGTATGTGGCTGGTGCTGTAGCCCCTGTGCTCTGGGTGCTGAGCCAAAAGTGGCTCCTTCAGTCTACCCTGAGCCCAAGCAAGCAAAGCGCCAGAGAGGGAGAACAAAAGGTCCTGCACAGTGTAGGGTTAGGCTTTCCAAGTCCAAACCCCCCTGCCAACTTGCTAATGCTGCAATACAAACAGCTGGTGAAGCCTGAAGTCATCATCATCTTAACTCTCTGTCGAAAGTTTTGTGTTTAAGTTTGAAACTTTATTCCTTATTGAGGCCCCATCATCTCCAACAGCTGAACTGAGGGAGGCTGAGAGTTGCAGAGACCATACGTGGTGACTTTCTTCTTGTTTTCGCCAAGGCATGTTGGAGGTTCGACATGCAAGTGGGAGCTCCGCGTGAGAGTGAAAGCTTGAGAGCATTAGAGCTTGTGGCAATTATTTGAGAATCATTCATATAGAGAAAAGAATTTAAGCCATAGTGTCTTGGGTGAAAGAGAATTTATAGGGAAGAGAATAGAGGACTGAAAACCAAGTCTAGGAGTGTCTACGCTTCAAGGCTGGTAAAAGAACAAAATACAGGCTGCTGAGGACAGTGAGAAATGAACCCAGGTGAGTTGAGATGCAGGGGCGGTGGGAGGGGAGTGTCAAGGAGGGAGTAACTATTAACAACTTCCAAGTAAAACCAAAGAAACTGAGGACTGCAAAGAGAGGTCTTGAGAATTATTCAATCAAATTGAACACATTAAAAAAATTATGTTTACTACAAGTTAGATTCTGTGTTCTGGTTCAAAAATCATGGAGACATAAGGGTATCAATGCACTTCCAACAAGGTTAGAAGTGAGATTAAGACAAATAAGTATTTAATAATAGTATGTTGAATGCCATACAGAGGTACAAGTATTTCTCAGCCAATTTTTTATAAAGGATAGCCTATACTTTCTTTCTCCAACTCTATCACCCAAGTACTATTGAATACAATGTGATCAAGTATTCATATCCTCCATTTCCAACCAACTAACTGAAACTAACCCACTTGCTAACACATGAATTAACATTAGTTACGCATCGACTACATGCCACTAGACTCGTGCAAAAACATGAGTAAGAAACTGTTCTTGCCCTTAAAAAGCTCATGGTCTGGTGGTAAAAGCTGACACATGGTAGAGAATGCTTATCTAGTGTAGTATCACAGTATTCCCCCCAAACCACCAGTGCTAACTATGAATCTAGTTATTAGAAAGCTTCTGCAGGAGAATCAATGTACACATGTGTAGGTGACTCCCGCATGGAGGTTTTTCCAGGTTCTTGGTGACTGTTGGGAGAAAAGAATTTCAGGATGTACCATGTAAGCCAAGCAAGCAGCTTTTTATTGACAGATTGAAAGTGAAAGTACACTCTCTCTCCAGTAAGAGAGTGAGCCCACTTCAAAACAGCAGCTTTTCCAGGAAGTGGTTTTTAGTCCTTCAAGGTCTTACTAGTTGAGGGGAAGCCTGTTCAAGGCTAAGGGGTTAGCTTTTATTAAGAATTTGTGTAGTAATTCCTAGAATTGGGTTCCTTCTCATTTTCATACTCTATGTGGTTGTTTTGGAACTGTCATGGTGATTTTAAGGGTGGAGAAATTTTAAAACCTCAAGGTAAATGATGTTATACTCAGCCAAAGTTCATGTAAGGTGACAGAGATAGCTGACAAGCCGGTTGAAGCTGGTTCTTCCTGCAGTTATCAGCATGTCCCCATAATTAGCTTGTGCCCGAGCATTGCTTATTTTAATGCCCGTCCTCACTCTGCAAGCCCCTGCATCCAGTCTCTGCTCTGTCTCCTACGCTAACACGGGGGTGAAAGTTTCAATTGTGTAGGTTGCAAAGGTTTCAAAGTTGAGGGTTTCCTCTGAGCTTTCCCAAGTATTCAGATTGGAAGGGGGAGGTTAAAATGGCTAAACTGTGATGAGGCTGGTGGTAGGATAGGAAGAGCTTATCCTGAGGAGCCCCTAGTCAGTGCTCTGAGTCCCCATGCCTGTTTGTCTACTTAGGGACTATGGCTTACGACCCCAGGATATAAAGATCATCTGCCATTGTAGACGTCGTAGCAGTTCCACCAAGGCTGCAGGCAGTAGCACTTTGTGAGAGCAACACGTATCCAGCATCCCCTTGGAAATGCCCAGTCACTGGCAATACCACTGTGGAGGGTGGACTGGTGCACACCCAGATGTAGCTCTTGTCGCCACATCTGCACTGCTTTGGCCTCGCATGGGGCTGCAGTGTTCCTGGGCTCAGGATGTCGTCACCCCTTGCCCGCCTCCAGGGACTAAGAAAATTCTACTGCTTTCTTCTCTGTGATGTCCAACTTCAAACCTGGCTACTCCTTAGAATTAACACTTAAGTTCATGTTGCGTACCTTCCATGGTATACAAGGTCAGGAGCACAGACAGAGTTGGAAATGAGTCTGGATTACATTGAAGCACATTTCTGAGGTAGACTCCAGTATGCAGGACATATTGGAATACAGGGCTGTCATCTTTGTATTATATGATTCCTATAACCTTGGGTAAATCACTCACTTATTGAATCACTGTGTGTGGAGAAACTTACTAGGGTTTTTGAGGGGACACTGGGGACATCAAAAGAATTGTGACATTGGTCCATGCTCTTAGGATCATGAGTCATTTCTCTTTCCTTCATTGATGGCTGTTATATTTATAACTAGTAAATGTTATATGTACTAGGTAATTCTAAAATATTTAAGAGAAATCCATAACATATCATATATAACTTCTCAAATAACAGTTTTTATTGTATTACAATGTCTTTTCAAGACATCTGCAAAGTTCCACAGGAAGTAGTGATAGAGGCAATCTGGTAACTGGGGTTGGGGGATACTATTATTTATCGAGTGAAGGAGCGTTCATAGAAACCAACAAGATGTGGTGCAGCATGCTTGAACTAGAAATAGAAGAGCAGTTAACACCCTCCAACCCGAAGGCCCAGGAGAGGAGAAGTGGAGGCTACCTGTATGAAGAGGGCTGCCTGACAGGGCTAACCCAGCCACCCACAGCAAGCCAGAGGGAAGGGAGAAGGAGAAAGCAAGGCAGCAGTCCCTAGGGGCCAGCCCTGCAGGATACAGGGCAAGTGGGAAGGTTAGGAAGGGACGCTGGTAGGGGCAGCTGACCAGGCCCAGCATTTAAATGCCTTTTATATCCTTTTACACAAGCTGGCCATCCTCACTACCAGACAGGTGTGGAGTGGGAGAAGAAGGCAGGGAGGATGTGAAGGGGCTTGTCTAGCAGGAACAGGGCTCTTCATTGGCATCTCTGAAGCCATGATTAGAAGAACTGTTTCCCACCACAGCTGCGTGCTTTTAAAATATTATTTTCCTTTCTACATAGAGCGTGAGGATTCAGTCAGTGAATTCCCTGGGCAGGCGTGACTTCCAGAAACAAAAAGGCCTCGCTGCAGACCTGTCTCTGATAATGGGATTGTTGGAACAAATCATGTAGAGCCAGGGACTCTTGAATATCCTCCCTAGGACTAGAGGCAGGAGACAGGCCACAAAATGGAGAAGCAAGGGAACGCAGTAACATGGGGAATTAGGACACACGGTTTGGACAAGAACTTTGTCGTGAATTATTTTACAACGCAAAGAAATAGAATTTTCTTCTAACGAGAAATTGTCTTAGTCCAATTTTTTTGCTGCCATAACAGAATGCCACAGACCGAGTAATTTATAAAGAAAATATATTTATCTCTCATAGCTCTGGAGGGTGGGAGTTCCAAGAGCATGGTGCTGGCATCTGGCAAGGGTCATCCCATGGTAGAAGGGCAGAAGGGTGGAAGGTGGACGCGTGCACACAGGCCAGAGAGAGGAAATATGGCCAAATTTATCGTCTGTATAAGGAACCTTCTCCTGCAATAGCTAATCCAGCCCCATGAGAACAGCATTAATTCATTAATCTGCTTGTTAAGATTCCCGCCCACTCAAAACTGTTGCATTACGTTTCCAACACAGTGAACTTGGGGGGACACATTCAAACCATGGCAGAAGTCACATGGTGGAAGCAAACACATTGAAATTTCTCAAAATATATATTTACAGATGACACAGTTCTTTCAGATCTGAATGTCCACACTTTAAATGTCAACATTCTTGAGTCCTTCAAATGGTAAAGTTGCTGAAATGTTATCACACAATGGTCTAAAGATTATTTACTATATAATAGAACATAGGGAGTTCTATATAACTATACATAATATTTTAAGCATTTTGATTAATATCTTTACTTTTATGAAGGTCAAAGGACAAAACGTATCTGTTTTCTTAGTGACCTAATGAGTTAGATAACTTAGCTTAAAATTTTCTAATAGACACAGCAAAAACAATGAAAGGTTTACATTATGTTTGAATAAACTAAGGGAATTTGCTGGTCACGTTAAATCCACATGCCACCTCTTTAGCCCAGTATGTTTTCACATTTGCTTTCCTGTTTAATCAAGAGCTTTAAGACAGTCATCAGGAACATCTGGGGAACAATATCTTTGATTATAGTTGTTTATTAAACAAGTCCTGGGGCAGAAGCCGTGTGTATATCCACGGCCTTCTATAAATCCTGTTTGATGGGGAAGAGAGGGCAGTAGGTGAGCCCTTGGCATGCTATGGGCTGTCCTCCCTGCCTAAAGGGTTCATAAACTTACGCTGACAAAATAACCTGTTTATTCTGAAGCTCAGGCCGCAGTCCCCCCTGCACGTCACCATCCCTGAGCTGACGGTGACAGAGTCACTTCACTTTCATGTTTGTGTTACGCATTTTCCCAGCACACTCTCTGGATGCCTGTCTCCCTCTGCGTGGCTGCCCCCCTGGGAACCAACCCTCCAGGGTGCATCACATAGACTTTGTTGTTAGGTGAAGAACAGAAGATCTAGATGAGAACAATTTTCGATGCTGGAGTTTCAGATTCACTCCTAGGAGACGAAGTAACCAAACTTTAGCAAAGCCTTCTGAGTAGAGATTATCTGCAGTGTTAAAATAGGGAAGCAGCGTTGTGAGGCTTCTAGGATGCTATCACAGACCATATTCGTTTAAGTTCACGTGAGCAAGAGTGAGGGAGAGAGCAAGCTACCTGAGCAAGCTGCTCCTCTGTGTAGCAAGATGAAAGTAACTGCTTATGAAACACAGGGGCTTTATTTATTTTAAAATCACTTCAGTGTAGTAGAATAAATAACACCATCTTCTATTTAAAATCATTTTTCATGTTTATTTGTAGAGCCGTTTTATAGTTACAGAAAAATGGAGCAGATAGTGTAGAGAGTTCTTACATTATGCCCTTTCCCACACACAGGACCCACTATTATGAAATCTTACATTCGTGTGGTAGGTGTATTAGAATTAATGAACTCATGTGGACATATTTTTAGTATTAACTAAAATTCACCCCTTATTCGGCTTTGCTTAGTTTTTCCCAGTGTTTTTTTTTTTGTGTGTGTGTTCCAGGATCCCATTCAAGGTATACATTATATTCAATTGTTATGCCTCTCTAGGGTCCTCTTGGCTGTGACAGTTTCTCCGATTTTCCTTTTTGATGATCTTGACAGGTTTGAGGAGTACCGGTCAGGAATTTTGTAGTATGTTCCCCAACTGTGGTTTGTCTGGTATTTTTTTCATGATTAGCCTGGGGTGTTGGGTTTGGGGACAGAAGTGCACAGGGTAAAGTGTGATCATTTCAGGATTACAGACCAGCAACGTGGCTGATCACTGCTAATATTGACTGTGAGCATCTGGCTGAAGGTCAAGTTTCTCCCCCTTCCCAATACTGTACTCTTTGGGAGGAAGTTCTGTGTGTGGTCCACACACAAGAACTAGGAGTGACGTTCCTCCTCCTGTAGGCTGGACTGTCTATCTGATTTACTTGGGATTCTTATACCCAGGAGATCTGTCTCATCTTTCCCATTTATTATTTGATTCGGTCATTTATTATGTCAGTATGGACTCTGGCATATTTGTTTTATACTCTGGGTTATAATCCCACATTGCTTTATTTTGTTGCTTGAATTGTTCTAGCTTTGACCCTTGGGTCCCCTCTCTTTTTGAGTTTTATTCAGAGAGGAGTCCTAGTGTCTGGTGTCCTTGCTATGATGGGACTGTCCTTCAGACCACCCTGACTTGTCAGCTCTTCTCGGGTGGCAAGCACTCCTCTGTACCACTCTCAGGCAGGACTGGGATCCAGCGGTACTCAGGAAAATGAAAGAATGATGAGACCCAAATTAGAGAGGATACGGTAGAATAACGCAATCATGCTCCATTTGGGTAGAAGGTTGGGGGCCTGTGAGTGTACGCGCACAAGGAGAATTCAAATAATTCCACATTTTGCAAGCAGTTACTGAGGCCTGCATGTGCTGGCATTGTTGCAGGCACTGGGGATACACATGGCACCCCAGCCTTCCTGCCTCCTTCCTAAACATACTTTCTAATTGGTGAGACAATCACAATCCCAAGGAGATGGTGTCCAGAAGTGAGAAATGCTGTAAGAAAAATAAAGCAGTGTAAATGGTTTAAGTGTGGCAGGGGTGTGGGGTGCTCTTTAGAAAGCAGCAGGGAAGAAATCTCTGAGGAAGAGACATGTGAGCCGGAGTGATCCCGGGAGACCCGGGGAAGAGCCTCTGGGCAGAGGGGAGAGCAAGTGCAAAGGCCTTGAAACTAATGGCCAACATGAACCGCAGAGATTATATGTGGATTTAAATCTTCCATGCAATCCTGATATTTCCATTAACATGAATTGTTAAAAATAATTCAATGAACAAACATGATTGCTTATGCAGGATGAGTCACTAGGGTACCAACTAACCTTACATCCAACTACCTCCCATCTGGATGGGGTTTCAGAGAGGAGAGGACTGTTCTACATTTGTGAACCACAGAGAAAGATAATACGCCCAGAGTCAACTGACCTTGTCTTTGATGCACCATGTCTCTTCCCAGGAGGAAGAAGAGTATTACTGAAATCCATCTAAAAGGCCAGGCAGCAACTTGTCTCCTAAGATGGAGCTAGAAATAAAAGCTGCTTGAGTGGTTTTCAAATGTCTTAATTTTCATAATTGTTTCCACGTTCTGGGCTGGCTGGACATTTTTTCAGAGAAGCAAGTTTGGGAGTCTAAATGAAAGTCTTGCTCGTGAAGTTTTCATTTGGATTCCACATATAGACTTTCTAAACCATCATTTTATGAAGTCCTAAATTACTGAAGTTTGAAGTTGTGGTAATCACTCCAAAGTTTAGCATCTTTTGTTTCTGGGTCAAAACTATCAAATCCTCTAAACTCTGAGTATAAAAACAAGCAAACAAACAAAAAACAGAAGTTTAGCAACAATAACCTGGTCCTGAAATTGACCACACCATTTTCTACTTACCATAAACGTTGAATACTTATTTCCAGAAAACAAGTGTCTTTTCTACCCTTCTTAGAGCTACTTAAGAAGAAAAAAAAAAAAAAAAGACAGACAGACCAAAGGTTATTTAGAACGCCCCCAATTTTTTATAGTATGGTTCAGACAGAATATGATTTGATCAGCCTATTCTATTTCGGCAACTCTATGGTTGTTGTAAATATAACGATAGCTCTTGGTTCTGGCGGGTGCTTTATGTGCCCATGGAGAGAAAACATAACATTTCAGATAAGCATTTGGGCTATGAAGTGAGGCTGCCTAAATAGAATCCAGGATCTCCCACTTCCTAGCTATGTGTCCTCAGGCAAGAGGGCTTCAGTTTTCTCATCTGTAAAATGGGTGTAATGATAGTATTTATATCACTTTTGGGAGAATTAAGTGAGATAATCCACATGAGATGTTTAACACAGCACCTGGCACAGAGTAAGCTTGCAAATGTTAGTAATTAGGTATAGTAATAATAAGGTGGAAATAATATGTAACCTATCTTAGAACACATAGTTAATAAGTGACAGAGCTCTCTAGTTGTCATATTTAGTGGCTGACATATATGTAAGTCGCCAGAGGCATTTAGCTGAACTTTTTCATTTTGGAGGAGGAAAAGATAGTGTAGGTCAGAGATCCGTTCATTACATAAATGCTGATGTTATAGAAGGGAGCATAATAGGTGAGTCCTGGCTCTGCCAGAGTGGAATGGTCTGGGGGTGGGAGAGAGACTTAGGTAAATACATAAGTATAAAAGAAAATACTGGGTAACAAATGAGCTACTGAGTGGCTCTGATGAGATTAACACAGGGGTCTCTGACAACAGAGCAGCTGGGCTACTTTGAAATTGGGGAGACGTTTAGGTTAGGACTGGAATAACGTATTAATTTATTGAAAATAAATACTGTAAGAAAAATAAAGCAGTGAAATGGCTTAAATGTGGCAGGGGTGTCAAGGGGGACAAACAGTCCCTCGGGTGGTCAACATCATAGAATCATGTTTTAAGGCTTAAAAGAAGGCAAGGGTTGAGAAATCAGTCATTTGTTATAAACTTGCTAAAGTTTTGGGTGGTTTTCAGCTAAGAAAAGATGCTGATTTTTAGTTAATAAGTACTGGGGACTATCAGCAAATTTGGTACCATAGGGCAGAGGAGAAAAAAATCAAAAGTACTAACTCAAATTCATAAAACTCTGAGTTACTCATTTTTGGAGCTCTGAGATGATGCCATTAGGAAGCGTCTGGTAGGCAAATTGGTGAAAGATATGTGAATAGTTATGTTCAGATGTGGACAGGGTTCAGCAAGTGAAGCTTCAGGAATGCTAATCATTGAGACTTTCCCTTAGAACATTAATTTTGATTTTTCAGAACGATAATTAGCTGTAGAATAAAGACTACATTAGGTAGAATGTGTGCTCCTAAGAATTTGTAAGATAGTGTTTAAAGGTTTATTTATTTACTCATTTTAGGAAATATGCAATGCAGAAAAAAGCTGGAAAGAACTTGTTTTAAATGACCCACAGTTCTACCATTGTTAATTAACTATTTACATTTTGGGAGTTTTTTCTCATCTTTTTTCTGTATCTTTTAAAGGTGGTCAATATTTGTGTGTATATAATTATAGGAGAACCTCCGTAGTTGACCACCTGTCTACATTGACTGTCTCCTTAAGTTCACCCAGTTTTCATAAACCGGACATATAATACATGTACCTATCGGTACAGTAGGCCTAGCTCCTTATGTTGACCACCTTTGTATGTCAACTTACAAAGGTTCAACTGTACTTGTTATTAAAACAATGACTTGAGCTTTTTCTTATAAGTGTATTGTCCCAATTTCATAGTGAACATGATTTCCATTTTCTGCATAATATTACATATATTTTTTAAATCAATTCCCTACATAAACATTTTTGTCCTCCTTACGTGTTTCTCCCCAAAATAGAATCTGGGGCTGGAGGTGGAGAGCTGCTTAGAGAAAGTTCTGGCTAATCATAGTTCTTCTGTGACAGCTCAACTTCGTAAAATAAAACTGCTTTGCAGTCTCAGGACAATTTTTGCTAAAACATGTCCAAAAATATGCCATTTTGATTTTCCGGGGGGAAAATTGAATTTGAAGATTTTTAAAGTAAAAATCATGGAGGCTTTATTTCGTGATGTAATTACAAATTCAAACAAATATTAAGAATGAAAACTAAAATTTTAAGATGCCTTTCAGAATAAAATTAGGAAAAGTTTAACATTTATGGTATCTTAATTCTAATATCTTTGTGATATATTAATCTTGATGTTTCTAATATGTTTGTTAACAATAATATAACTTATAATTAGAAATGTCTTTCTTTTAGATATCTGGAGCAGGTAATAAAATAAAATACATAAATTATTTTTAATTAGTGAAAGCACAGATAATAATTGTATTATTAAAATCTTTCATGTGGTATCTTAGAAGGTTCCAGATGCCATGAGAAAAATGCCTTAGACTAGGTGATTTACAAATAACAGAAATTTACTGCTCACAGTTCTGGAGGCTGGGAAGTTCAAGATCAAAGCACCAGTAGATTTGGTTTCTGTGTGAGGGCAGAAGGGGGCAAATACTGTGTCCTTGCATGGTAGAATGGCCCCCAAAAGGCTCACACATTCCCCTAGGCCTCTGTTATATGGACAGTAATCCCATTCATTTCCAAAAGACCCAACCTGTTAATACCATCACAATGGGGGTGAAGTTTCAATGTGAATTTTGGAGGGACATAAACATTTAAACCAAAGCATGTAGTTCTTAGATCGTTTGTCCTGAGTTTCTATATGCTTTCAACATGGTCGAAAGCTATATTTTTCTCTTTGTATATTTAAATTGTATTTTGTTAAATTAGTACCTTCTATCTAACTCTCAATTTCTGCTTGTGAAATTAAAATATACTCTCTCTCAAGCACAGCTTAACAAGAAGATGTATCAGAAACCTTTAAATAAATTTATATCCTTAACCTTAATTTGAAGACTATGGGCCATTCCTAAAAAATAATTGGGAAGTCTATAAAGAACACACAAGAATGTAGCCTTGCTTATAAAAGTGAAATTCTGGAAAGACTCTTAATGTCCAGCATTTAGGATTAGCTAAGTAGAGTATGGTATGTTCATATAATGGACTATTATAAGGTTATTAATGTTATCATAGTATTTGTAATGTTAATTTGGCAAAACTTATGATATTGTACAGATACATGATATAGTGGCCTGTTGTATGAAGTTATTTGATATTTACAGTTAAATGTTGGCGACTGTCTGCCAAAGAGGATAATTTTTGTTTAGTCATTATTAAAATTGAGTCCCCTTTCTTTGTAATTGAAAGGCCGTGGAACCATTTTTCTCTTGAGACTGCTCCCAGTTTGTTTATTTTAAGCATATAAAATGTCATTTACCTCCCATTTGCTAGGGCAGAGAGGCAATATTTAATTCATTTAGAAGTATCATTATACCATTAAAATATAAATTAAAAAGAAGATTGTCTGAGATCCATTTCTATTTTGTACTACTTAAAATCATTATCTGGTTTGCTTATCCTGTTTTGGATGTAATATTGGATTTCAGAATTTTCAGGAACTTTAAGAAGCTGGGGATTTCTACTAAGCTTTTGCTATCAGAGCTTTGCTATTCCCACCAGCAGGCTGCTCAGCTCCCGAGCGTACTGGATCTCTGATCTCCAGGGAATAAGTACAGCCTCATTCTTTCTAAGGGGCCCACAATCATTCTACCTAGAAGACTTGGCCCTGAAACCCATCTCCTTTGGTAGGATGGCGCCAGACTGCTGTGAGGCAGAACACTTGTTTTTCCCCCACTGAGCACAGGTAGATGAGCATCCTTAGAATCCCTACCCAGCTCACTTTTCCTTGGTGAGAGTCCCTCACTTTGGGGGGCAAGAGATCTTTGAATGAGAGGGTTAGTATCTTCCCTGTCTGCAGGATATTTCAGTGTAAGGTCTACTTTCAGACATACGTTGTGAGGACTTGTCTTCGCTTGGTAGTTATGTTGTAACACCCACGTTAGGGGGGACATCTGCCCAAACTCCAAATTTCAGTTTTGCCCAGGGAGGCCTGATCCTCCACCATCTGCCATGTTGAAGAGTTGGTACGGTTTGGACTAGAAGACTATAAGGAAGAAGTGAACAAAAAGGTAAGGAAGCGGTGTTAACCCCAGTCCCATCCCTACACCATGGGCTTCATAAATGAATATTCTAATTGTAGCTTGAAACCGGAAGATGGCAAAAGGAGAATCAGAAGTGGTGGAAAATTGATCTCTTGGGGAAACCATTTGATTATGTAGGGAGTAATCCAACCCCCATTATCTTGGCAAGAATGTGCTTGGAATCACCAACCTGCCCTTGATTAATGAATATAACCTATAAGTAAGAAATGAACTGGAAATCCGGAGAGAGCGTTAACATACGGTGTTGTAATTATTACCAACACGGAGTGGATCTGCAGGGCAGCACCTTTGGCCTGTGGATGCCTCCTTGCTCATTCATTCATTCCGCAGGCACCTGTCATGAGTCAGACAGGGCAGGTGGATCCTGGGGTTATTATGAGCATGGTATGATGAGAAAAACAGACACAGACCCTCCTTCACTGAGCTTGCACCCCACCCGGGAAACAGATGATTAAAATGTGAGCTAAATGGTGTGGTAGGAGGACAGAGCAAGTGACGTTTATACTGAGACCTGAAGGACCTAATGGAGCTAGCCAGGAGAAGGGGTTTGGCAGTAGCAAGTGGTGGTTTAGTGACTGATTTTACAAAGACTGATATTTGTTTCTTCTTTCAATTTCTTTCTAGGATGTTTGGTTCTTCTCCACGATGAATGAGTGTCACTATGACAAGCAGATGGACTTTTTTTATAATAGGAGCAACACCGACACTGCCGATGAGTGGACAGGAACGAAGCTCGTGATTGTTTTGTGTGTTGGGACGTTTTTCTGCCTGTTTATTTTTTTTTCCAATTCTCTAGTCATCGCAGCAGTGATCAAAAACAGAAAGTTTCACTTCCCGTTCTACTACCTGTTGGCTAACTTAGCTGCCGCAGACTTCTTTGCTGGAATAGCCTATGTATTCCTGATGTTTAACACAGGCCCAGTTTCCAAAACTTTGTCTGTCAACCGCTGGTTCCTCCGCCAGGGACTCCTGGACAGTAGCTTGACCGCCTCCCTGACCAATTTGCTGGTGATCGCAGTGGAGAGGCACATGTCCATCATGAGGATGCGGGTCCACAGCAACCTGACCAAGAAGAGGGTGACGCTGCTCATTCTGCTGATCTGGGCCATCGCCATCTTTATGGGGGCAGTCCCCACGCTGGGCTGGAATTGCCTCTGCAACATCTCAGCCTGCTCTTCCCTGGCCCCCATTTACAGCAGGAGTTACCTCGTTTTCTGGACCGTGTCCAACCTCGTGGCCTTCTTCATCATGGTGGTGGTATACCTGCGTATTTACATGTATGTCAAGAGGAAAACCAATGTCCTGTCTCCACACACGAGTGGGTCCATCAGCCGCCGGAGGGCACCCATGAAGCTGATGAAGACAGTGATGACTGTCTTAGGTAAGAGGAACCCAGTGAACCATTAGTCCCATTCATTCAGCAAATCTTTATGGAGCACTGCTGTGTACCAGGCACTGGCTAGCAGTAGGAGGCAGCAGGGATCAAGAACGGATATAAATCCCCACCCACTTGGGGCTTTGATTCTAACAGGGAAAGATGAAACTAAGTATTCTAATGGAGATAAATAAAATAAGTAAAATTTATAAAATAGATGCGTCTTCTGTGGAAGAATCAGGGAAAGGAGATAAGGACTGCCACGAAGGCATAGTTGGCAATTTTGAAAAGCATAGTGAGGGACACCCAAAAGTGACTTCTGAGCAGAGAAGTGAAGGGTGGGGGAGCAAACACTGTGGGTGTCTCAGGGAGGGAGCTACGGCTGGAAGCTGTGGAGAGCACAGCAGGGGCCGCGTGGCAGAGTGGAGATGAGGCCAAATTGCTGATGGGCTGGGGCAGGCCGTGTACTGATAAGGACTTTGGCTTTTCTTAGTGAAATGACAAGCTACAAGAAGGTTTCAAACAAGGGGATGACATGATCAGACTTAGATCTTGACAATCTCTTTCTGGCCGCTCTTTGCTGGAGTGACAGAATGGCAAAAGTCGTAAAATTATTTAAGAAGGTATCTCAGTACTCAGGGGTGATAATAGTAGCCAGAGGACAGCTGGAGGTGACAGTCAGATCCTGGATATTTTTGAAAGGTTTTGCTGATGGGTATAGTGTAGGGGCAGGGAGAGGTTGGGAAGACGACAGAGAAGGTTTGGGGAGAAGGTCAGGAGTTGGACCAGCTAAATTTAGGTGGAGTGCTTGTTCTGTTAAGTGGGCAGGTGGATGTTTGAGTTAGGAATTCAGAATTTAGGTCTGAGCTGGAGATATGATTTGAGAGTCACCCTGGGGAAGAAATGGTATTGTAAATCACAAGAGTGCAGGAGCTTGCCCTGCAGCCTGCAGCATTTGAAAGCAAACTTGGATGTAAATGAGAAGAGAAAGGAGCAGTGAGCCTCAGGGCGCTCCAGTGGAGGAAGGAGGAAGTCACGGAGCAACAAGCAAAGGAGCCCCAGAGGGAGTAGCCAGGAAAGCTAGGAGGCTGTGCTGGCCCGGGAGCCGGGAGAAGAGAGTGGGCAAAGGGAGGGAGTGCTGGCTGGGTAGATGCTCCTGACAGGTGGAGTGAGACCAGGTCCCACTGCCTTTACCAAAGTGGTTTTTTGCTGACTCTTGAGAAGATCAAGTCTGGTATAACTGAGAGCCTGATTAGAGTAAAATAAGGAGAGAAAGGGAGAAGAGGCTTTAGGACAACAAGTTTGGACAGCTCAGAAGATTTCTACTTAGCACCAGGAACCCTGTGCCAAGAAGACACTGTGTGATGTGGTCGATTTTCCCTTAGCTTTTTTTTCCCCTGTGGTAGGTGACCTGTTGTCCCCCAATTCCAGTCCTGGGTTACAGGTAGAATTCATGAAATTCTTGGGCAAACAAGAACTTTCATGGGTCTCCAGCCCTCGTCTCTGGAGGCAGAGAGGCCTTTTCTCACCATGAGTGGCTATAGCTATGGGCGCTATATGAGAGAAGTTCAGGAGTACATTCCTGTCACGTCCCAGGAAGAAGGGGATATGGAATGAAGGTTGCACAACAGTTCTTAGGGGATTATTAGAGAATGTGTGGTGTGTGTGGAACCAGCACATTGCCTAGAGATCTTGAAACTGCTGGTAGGATCTGGAGGTCAGCAGATACCTGGTATGATTATTTAAAAAATTTCAAACTGAAGGCTTATTTAACAAATATCTATGTAATGCTTAATATATGCAAAGCGTTGTCCCAAGTGTTTTTGTAAATATTAACTTATTTGATCCTCCTGTCAATCCTGCGAAGGAGGAACTGCTATTATCCCTGCTTACCGGGCAAAGAAACTTAGCAGTGTCTAAGCAAGATACCCACAGTCACACAGCGCTTACCCAAGACTCTCTGTGCAGTTTGCCTCCAGCGTCCATGTGTTCAATACATTGCTCTGCAGCTAATTTTGATTTATTTGGACTTTTTACTGGTCTTCTTTTTGTCCTATCTTCTGCTGCGACCACCTCATTGGTTTAACACTTTGACAAGACAGTGGCAAGAACAAGAAGGGAAGGGTTCATATCAATCAGTATTTCTACTCTTGAAAGGATAGAGAGGATATTGATGTTTTATGCTAGAGAGTTGAGGTTTGGTGTTTCTAGGTAGTGTCTGTGAGCTGCACCACTTTCCTGGCATAACTTGTAGGCATCACCATGTGCTTGGTTATGTGTCTTAAGAAATTACCTGCTTGTTTAAAGAGAAAACTTTCTTTTTTCATCGTATTATTTATGTTACACATGAGATAGAAAAGGTTTCTGTTGTCCTGGATGGAGAGAACAGGACTCTCTGTGAGATAGCCATGGTCACTAGCTTTAGTTTTGTGTGTAATTTAAAGGGTTTAAAATAAAGGAGCTGTGTGGTTTTGGCAGATGTGGTGTTAGGCAAAAGAAAAACAGGAATAAATAATGAAATTGCAAAGTAGGGTAAGAGAAGTGGCAGGATGGAGAGGAGACGACATTGAGGAATTGGTTAATGGAAGGAAACAGTTTGGTGTCTGGCTCCTGGGGAAGTTCCTCAGTGGCCAGACAGAGGGATCTGGGGAGATAGGAAGTTCAGGGATAGGGGAAATGAAACTGAAAATCCAGGGGGTGTGAGGTTTTTACAACTTCTAGCTCCTGATTTCTCTTGGTAACAGGATATTTGAGGTTTTCCCCCAACTCTTTCATTTTCTACAAGGATGAGGTGAAGCACATTAGCTCACCTTTTCTTGGTTCGATTCCCTCATCTGACATGAATAGATCATCTTTAAGTTCTTCCCAAGTTATGAAGTTCAATGACCCTATTATGGCAGTAAGTAACCAAAGGTAGGGATGAATAACAGAGAAGTGTGTGTGTGTGTAGAGAGAGAGAGAGACAGAGAGAGAAGAGACAGAGTCCTAAAATATAGCACCAACATCTTGCATGTAGAGCTATATTATAGGACATTCTCCCAGGGAGAGAGAGAGAGAGTCTTACAAGGCAACAGCCAGACAGTTCTGTAGATTTTGACCGTGCCTGGAAGCTTTCATCAGAGCACCTGCCATTGGAGCCATATCCAGTATTTTCCTAAATAAAAAGCTCCCAGTTGCTTTATCTAATGAATGCAAGAATTCAGTTGCCTAAAACAGGCGTCTCCCAAATGATAGTGTATCAGAGAAATCAGCAGCGCTGGTGTCCACTCTCATGCCGAGTCTGTGGAAAAAAACAGAGCACTACTCACTTCTCTAATGATGACATGATTTAAGTATCTTCATGATAAAATGCTAAGCCTTTCTATTTACTCTTTGATACATACCATGTAGGAAAAGATCATTTAAGATTATATCCTAAAGTTTCTTACTTGCTGCTTTTAAACATCACAAAGCCAACCAATAAATGCATATTAACTGCCTATTAAACAGTGTCTCAGATGCAAATGGTTGCATGAATTCAGTGAGTTTAACCTCATTTCAGAGGGGAAAGGATGGACAGTGGTTATGGAGTTTGGGGAGAGGGCTGGGATGGAATCTGGAAGGATAGGTGGAATTTGTGTGGATAAGAGAAGAAGACATTCTAAGGGGGAGAAACACCTCAGACCTGTGATGGTGGAAACATTTAAACTCATCCAGTAGCTCAAAGAAGGCCCCATGGAGCACAGATACTTGTGGTACAGTGGGAAGTAGCTCAACTGTGCACCAAAAATTTTAGTTGGCTATCCTCTTGGGAAAGAGAGAGGTAGACCAGATGACCTTTGTATTCCTTTCTAGCTTCAGGATTTGTATTGCACACAGAAGCTCACAGAGCTGGATGGGGAGCAGACTCTGTCCTGGAGGGTATAGGTGGTGGTGATGACGGTGGTGTGAGTTTCAAATGTGTGCATGATTGAAAGGCATTGGGCATCGAGTTCCCATTTCGGCAGCCCTGAGGCAGAATGAATGCTTGCTCCCTTCTGGGTTATGACGTGTGATGGGGCCCTTTATGTGAAACAAGTCGCGTATTGATTTTTCTCAGTGAAGAGACATTGGAGACGTATGATCCAGCTTTCTGAAAGGTACCAGGGCCCTGCCCAAGAGTTTTGAAATCCTACTTGTCAAGAAAGCCTAACCGGGTACAGTAACCAAACACACAAGAAACCCTCCGTGGAAAGCTCTCATTTACTGTCAGACAATACACCACATGCACTGTGCACACAGACATTGTGTTGTTTCCGAGAAAAATGGGCTGGACTTTCTTCTATTTTGCAATGTCTAAAAATACAAAAGAAAAGAAAAGGTGAAGGGATTTGCAAGCCATACTTTTGAAGTCTTCCATGAACCTTCCTTTCTCCAGGGGATGCTTTTCAAACTGTGAGTTGTGACCCACTACTGAGATTGTCACCTTTTTTTAAACAACATAACATTTTATTTATTTATTTTTATTATTGTTAAATCATAGCTGTGTACATTAGTGCAATCAAGGGGTACAATGTGCTGGTTTCATACACAATCTGAAATATTCTCATCAAACTGTTCAATGTAGCCTTCGTGGCATTTTCTTAGTTATTGTATGTAGACATTTGTATTCTGCATTTAGTAAGTTTCGCCTGTACCCATTCTAAGATGCACCCTAGGTGTGGACCCACCCATTACCTTCCTCCTCCCTCCCCTCCCCCCTGCCTTCCCCTTCCTTGGCCCTTTCCTCATAGTCTTGTGCCATAGTTGGGTTATAGCCTTCATGTGAAAGCTATAATTTAGCTTCATAGTAGGGCTGAGTACATTGAATACTTTTTCTTCCATTCCTGAGATACTTTACTAAGAAGAATATGTTCCAGCTCCATCCATGTAAACATGAAAGAGGTAAAGTCTCCATCTTTCTTTAAGGCTGCATAATATTCTATGACATACATGTACCACAATTTGCTAGTCCATTTGTGGGTCGATGGGCACTTGGGCTTCTTCCATGACTTAGTAATTATGAATTGGGCTGCAATAAACATTCTGGTACAGATGTCTTTGTTATATTGTGATTTTGGGTCTTCTGGGTATAAACCTAGGATTATAGGATCGAATGGCAGGTCTATTTTTAGGTCTCTAAGTATTCTCCAAACATCCTTCCAGAAGAAACGTATTAGTGTGCATTCCCACCAGCAGGGTAGAAGTGTGCCCTTTTCTCCACATCCACGCCAACATCTGTGGTTTGGGTATTTTGTTATGTGGGCTATTCTTACTGGGATTAGGTGATATCTCAAAGTAATTTCAATTTGCATTTCTTTGATGATTAAGGATGATGAGCTTTTTTTCATGTGTTTGTAGATCGTGCATCTGTCTTCTTTAGAGAAGTTTCTCTTTAAGTCCCTTGCCCACCCTGAGATGGGATCACATGTTCTTTTCTTGCTAATACATTGGAGTTCTCTGTGAATTCTGGTTATTAGACCTTTATCGGAGTTATAAGCTGCAAATATTTTCTCCCATTCTGAGGGCTATCTGCTTGCTTTACTTACTATGTTCTTGGATGTGCAGAAGCTTTTTAGTTTGATCAGGTCCCAGTAGTGTATTTTTGATACTGCTTCAATTGCCTGGGGAGTCCTCTTCATAAAATATTCACCCAGGCCGATTCCTTCAAGAGTTTTCCCTGCACTTTCTTCAAGTATTTTTATAGTTTCATGTCTTAAGTTTAAATCTTTTATCCAGTAAGAGTCTATCTTAGTTAATGGTGAAAGGTGCGGGTCCAGTTTCAGTCTTCTACAGGTTGCCAGCCAGTTCACCCAGCACCGTTTGTTACATAGGGAATCTTTTCCCCACTGAATGTTTTCAATTGGCTTGTCAAAGATCAAATAACGATAAGTAGCTGGATTCATCTCTTGGTTCTCTATTATGTTCCAGACATTTACTTCTCTGTTTTTGTGCCAATACCATGCTGTTTTGATCACTATCGATTTATAGTACAGTCTCAGGTCTGGTAGCGTGATTCCTCCTGCTGTGTTTTTATTGCTGAGTAATGTCTTGGCTATTCGAGGTTTTTTCTGATTCCATATAAAGCGAAGTATTATTTTTTCAAGATCTTTAAAGTATGACAATGGCGCTTTAATAGGAATTGCATTAAAAATTATATATTGGTTTGGGTAGTATAGACATTTTAACAATGTTGATTCTTCCCAGCCATGAGCATGGTATGTTTTTCCATTTGTTAACATCTTCAGCTATTTCTTTTCTTAAAGTTTCATAGTTCTCTTTGTAGAGATCTTTCACGTCCTTTGTTAGGTATACTCCCAAATATTTCATCTTCTTTGGTGCTACTGTGAAAGGAATAGAGTCCTTGACTGTTTTTTCAGCTTGGCTATCATTGGTATATATAAAGGCTACAGATTTATGGGTGTTGATTTTGTAGCCTGAGACATTGCTGTATTCCTTGATCACTTCTAAAAGTTTTGTAGTAGAATCCCTAGTGTTTTCCAGATATACGATCATATCCTCTGTGAAGAGTGAAAGTTTGATCTCTTCTGACCCTATGTGGATACCCTTGATCATCTTTTCTTCCCTAATTGCAATGGCTAAAACTTCCATTACAATGTTAAAGAGCAATGGAGACAATGGGCAACCTTGCCTGGTTCCTGATCTGAGTGGAAATGATTTCAATTTAACTCCATTCAATATGATATTGGCTGTGGGTTTGTTGTAGATGGCCTCTATTAGTTTAAGAAATGTCCCTTCTATACCAGTTTTCTTAAGTGTTCTGATCATGAAGGGATGCTGGATATTATCAAAAGCTTTTTCTGCATCAATTGAAAGAATCATATGGTCCTTATTTTTTAGTTTGTTTATGTGCTGAATTACGTTTATAGATTTACGTATATTGAACCAGCCTTGAGACCCAGGGATAAATCTCACTTGGTTGTGGTGTATAATTTTTTTGATGTGTTGTTGGATTCTGTTTGTTAGGATCTTATTGAGTATTTTAGCATCAATATTCATTAGTGATATTGGTCTATAATTTTCTTTTCTTGTTGGGTCTTTCCCTGGTTTGGGGATCAAGGTGATGTTTGTTTCATAGAATGTGTTGGGTAATAGTCCTTCTTTTTCTATATTTTGGAAGAGGTTTAGTAATATAGGTACTAGTTCTTCTTTAAAGGTTTGGTAGAATTCTGACGTAAAGCCATCTGGTCCTGGGCTTTTCTTTTTAGGGAGATTTTGTATAGTTGATGCTATTTTAGAACTTGATATAGGCCTGTTCAACATTTCCACTTCATCCTGGCTAAGTCTTGGTAGGTGGCGTACTTCCGGGTATTGGTCGATTTCTTTCAGATTTTCATATTTGTGAGAGTAGAGTTTCTTGTAGTATTTGTTAAGGATTTTTTGAATTTCTGAGGGGTCTGTTGTTATTTCATCATTACCATTTCTGATTGATGAAATTAGAGATTTTACTCTTCTTTTTCCTGGTTAGGTTGGCGAAAGCTTTATCTGTTTTATTGATCTTTTCAAAAAACCAACTTTTGGATTTATTGATCTGTTGTGTAATTCTTCTGTTTTCAATTTCATTTCGTTCTGCTCTGATTTTGGTTATTTCTTTTCTTCTGCTGGGTTTGGGGTTGGAGTGTTCTTCCTTCTCCAGTTGCTTGAAATGTCCCATTAAGTTATTAACTTCCTCTCTTTCCATTTTCTTGAGGAAGGCTTTCAGTGCTATAAATTTCCCTCTTAGGACTGCCTTTGCAGTATCCCAGAGGTTCTGGTAATTGGTGTCTTGCTTGTTGTTTTATTCCAAAAATTTGGTGATTTCCTTCTTAATCTCGTCTATAACCCATCTATCCTTCAGCATAAGGTTGTTTAGCTTCCATGTTTTTGTATGGGTATGGAGGTTCCTGTTGTTATTGAGTTCAACTTTTATTCCATGATGGTCTGAGAAGATGCAAGGAATAATTTCTGTTTTTTTTAAATTTGCTGAGGTTAGATTTGTGGCCTAGGATGTGGCCGATTTTGGAGTATGTTCCATGGGCTGATGAGAAGAATGTGTATTCAGTTTTTTTGGGATGAAATGTTCTGTAGATGTCTGTTAATTCCAGATGTTGAATGGTTAAGCTTAAATCTAAAATTTCTTTGCTTAGCTTCTTTTTGGAGGATCTATCCAGCACTTCTAAAGGGGTGTTAAAATCTCCAACTACTATGGAACTGGAGGAAATCAAGTTGCTCATGTCTGTTAGAGTTTCTCTTATAAATTGAGGTGCGTTCTGGTTGGGTGCATAAATATTAATAATTGAAATCTCATCACATTGAGTATTACCTTTAACAAATATGAAGTGTCCATCCTGATCCTTCCTTATTTCAGTTGGTTTAAAGCCTATTGCGTCTGCGAATAGGATTGCAATGCCTGCTTGTTTCTGCTTTCTATTTGCCTGGAGTATAGATGACCATCCCTTCACCTTGAGTCTATATTTGTCTTTTAATGTAAGATGTGATTCTTGGATGCAGCAGATATCTGGCTTGAGTTTTTGTATCCAGTCAGCCAACCTGTGCCTCTTTAGAGGAAAATTTAAACCATTCACATTAATCGAGAATATTGATAAGCCTTTCGAGAGTCCGGTGGACATTTTTAATCCTTTTGCGACTGTGGAAGTTGGAATTTGATCAAAATTTTCTGTGTGGGTTTACTTTTGTGGTGGAGGATTACGCTGGTCTTTATGGAGGATAGGTCTGAGAATATCCTGGAGAGCTGGTTTAGTTATGGCAAATTTCTTCAACATGTGAATGTCATTGAAGTATTTAATTTCTCCATCATAAATGAAAGTCAGTTTAGCTGGGTACAGGATCCTGGGTTGAAATTTATTTTGTTTTAGGAGATTAAAAGTCGATGACCATCCTCTTCTAGCTTGAAAGGTTTCAGCAGAGAGATCTGCAGTTATTCTAATATTCTTCCCCTTGTAGGTGATGGTTTTCTTTCATCTGGCTGCGTTCAGAATTTTCTCTTTCATGTTAACTTTAGTGAAATTGATTATGATGTGTCTGGGGGATGTTTTATTTGGGTTGAGTCGTACTGGAGTTCTGAACCTGTCAGCTATCTGAATTTCAGAGTCTCTTGGCATGTCTGGAAAGTTCTCTTTCATAATCTCATGGAGAAGAGACTCTGTGCCTTGTGAAACCACTTCGTTGCTTTCCGGGATCCCTATAAGACAAATATTGGTTTTCTTGTAATTATCCCAGAGCTCTCTGAGAGAGTGATCTGTTTTTACCCTCCATTTCTCTTCCTCTTTGAGAGTTTGGGAGTGTTCAAAAGCTTTGTCTTCAATGTCAGAAATCCTTTCTTCTGCTTGCTCCATTCTGTTACTGAGGTATTCTACTGTGTTTCTCAGATCTTTGAGGGCTGCAACTTCTTGTCTCAATATGTCAAAATCTTTGGTCATTTTGTCTTTGAATTCATTAAATTCTTGAGATATCTTTTGGGTTACTGCTTGAAATTCTAATTCGATCTTATTTGCTATACAGATTCTGAATTCGATTTCTGACATCTCAGCTATTTGTTTGTGCATGGGATCTTGTGCTGTGTCTGCCCCATTGATCCTTGGGGGAGTTGATCTACTCTGATTATTCATATTGCCAGAGTTTTTCTGTTGATTTCACCTCATGATTGTTTTTCACCATTGCCTCTAGCCGTCCTCAGAGTTGGGGAGGTGTCTCTGCAAGATGAGACCCCAGTGGGATCACTCTATTATTGCTGTATCTTTGTAGGGAGTGACCCTGTGTAGTTCCTCTAGGGCTGCCCCAGCCAGGGAGTTCTGGTTTTGGAAGCAGCTCTGGAGTGTGACACACCCAGATCCAGCAACAGGGCAGGAGGTGGTGCGCACAGTTCTGGGAGTGCCTGGCACCCAGTGACTTTAGCACAGAGAGCCCAAGGCTCCAGTAGTCTCTGGCCAGAAGAAGGGCTCTGCGCAGAGGCAGGGAGGGCTCCAGAGGGCACGCGGCTACCAGAGTCCCTGGACAGAGACAAGCAGGCTAGTGTGGAGGCAGGGAGGGTACATGAGGGAGGACACAGGGTTGCACGGCTCCCGCAGTTCCTGGTCAGGGCATGCGGAGGCCCGGCAGGTCGGGGGTCGTGGCGCAGCTCTTATGGACGTCTGGGCGGCGCCAAGCCCAGGAGTTTGAGGGTGCTATGAGCTGTGATGTCCCGGCACTCTACCCAGGGCAACAGACCGAGGCTCCAGTGTGCCAAAACCAGTCCCACTCTGCCCCTGAGGGTTAAGGCTGTAAGGCAGCTCAGTCCCCACCTTTTAGGCTGCTCAGTCACTAGGTTACTAGCTCCCGCCTGATCCTTGCTCTGCGACCCTGAGGGTGGAGCTTGCCGGGGCAGTTCTCTCACAATGGCTCCCTGAGGCCCACAGCCGAACACTGTTAGCTCCGTCCGGCTCAGTGGCTCAGTCTGAGGCCCTACACAATGCCCAAAGTTCTCCGCACTCCTGCTCAAGCTCTCCCCAAGGCAGTTCAACCAAGATCCAAGTCCAAAAACACTGAAACAGTTCACAGGTAAGGCCTTTCTGGTTTGCAGTCTTACTGCTGCTTGTACTTACGGCTGCCGGGAGGATTAGGTCGATCAAACACACGCAACCACTTGCCAGTTTTCCACTGTTTTTGTCCTCCTCTTGGGGTCCAGAAGTCCCTTGCTGACTCCCTGTATCCTCAAAGGGATGATTGTAGGCATATCTCACCAGCCAGAGAAGCCTGGAGTCTTATCTTTCCAGACTCACCGTGTCCTGTTGCAGGGAAGCTGTTGCTCGGCCGCCATCTTGTGTTTTTCACAACATAACATTTTAAAAGAGGATACTATTTCAGAGTACATTGCATTTAATACTTGTTGTTTCATAACCTTTCCATGTGTGTGTATATGTGTGTAATGGATTGTGATATCAAATGGATTTCCTATCATGACTTATGGTCAAGAATGTTTGAAAAGCCACAATCTTAGGTCAAGATTTCTTTTCGCTGTGCTCCCATTTAATGGGCACAATGTAAGGGTACGTGGCACATCTCTTGGGGCAGGACACAGCTACAACAGGGACTCTCCCTAACAAATGCAAACACTGTAACCTAATTGTTTGTACCCCTACATTCATATGAAATTTAAAACCTTTTAAAACATTTAAAAATTAATGAATTAATTAAAAAGAAAAGATTTCTTTTCTGTCCAGTAAGGACTAAACTCTTTTAAAACATTGTTAAGCACCTTTGAAGGGGGTTGTGGTAGTTAAAACAAAGAGCTAGATGCTTTTCTTCTCACTTCTTCCTCCCTCATCTCCACTTCAATTATTGCTAAATCATTCTTTTCTTTGTCTCTCTCTCTTTTTGGAGACAGAGTCTCATTTTGTCTCCCTTGGTAGAGTACACTGGTGTCCTAACTGACAGCAACCTCCAACTTTTGGGCTCAAGTGATCCTCTTGCCTCAGTCTCCCAAGTAGCTAAGACTACAGGTGCCCACCACAATACCCGGCTGCTTTTAGAGACAGGGTCTCACTCTAGTTCAGGCTGGTCTTGAACTTGTGAGCTCAGGCAGTTTATCTGCTTTAGCCTCCTAGAGTGCTGGAATTACAGGCATGAGCCATTATGCCTTTCACTTCTCTTAGAAGAGAGAGGAAGAAGGCAGAGTAGAGGTAAGCGAAGAAAAGATACCCAGAGTTTCTAGCCATACCCATGCTGGGAGGAAACGGGGGAAAAGGAAGTGCTGTAAAGACTTTTGCTCTGGTACTAACAACGAACTGAGGTGATGTTTCTGCAGTACTGTGTCTTTTTCAGTGTTTTAATGCATTGTTCTCATTTGGTCTCATGGAAATCCTACAGAGTAAGTAGGGAAACTTTATAAATTTAAGTTTATTTCTACAAAGTCATATTATCCTATGTTCTTGCCCCACCCCTAGATGCTTCCTATACTCAAGGTACTTCCCCGTTTTGCCTCTCTAAGCCTTTGTAGATGTTAGAATATTCACTTTCCCCCTCATTCTGCCTGGGACACTTCCATTCATCTTTTGAGACCCAACCCAAGGATCTGTCTTCCCTGAATCTTTCTTTGCCCTACTGGGGTAAGTCTGATTCCTTCTCTTTGGAGCCACCTCTCGACCTTATGCATAGCTCAGTTAAAGCACTGAATTGTTTACCTGCCATTATTTTGAACTAGAGCATGCACACCTGAAGTCAGGGACTGCACCTTGTGTACGTAGCTGTGTGTATCTAGTGTGCAGCTCCCTATCCCACATGCTTGCTAAGTGAGATTATAATGTAATGAAGAAATGAGGAAATTGAGGTTGAAGAAAGTTAAGTGGCTTTTTCATGGCTAGAGCTAAAAGCAGAACCCAGGTTTTGTCTCTTCCAGTTTAGCCTGTGAGGTAGACAATGGCAGGGTGGGCATCTCCTTGTATGATATGAGAAACTGAGGTCTCTGAAGGTTAACTGTCATGTCTTGGGAAGCAGAAAGGAAATGAGTATTTCTTGAATGCCTCTTATGATGCCTCTTATGATGAGGTCAGTGCATTGCATACTTTTAGGATTTTATATCACCCTCTGAACAACTCTACATAGATCTGTTTTACAGACAAGGAATTTTAGGTGGTCTAAGCATCTTGCCAAAAGACCCATACTGGTTAAAATATTAATAGTTAGTATTCACTGTAGGAGCAATTTGCATGTTTTATTTCATTGAGTATTCATGACAACCCTTGAGGGAGGTTCTGTTATTATTAACAGATGAGGAAACCGAAGCCTATAGTGGTTCAGTGTCTTGCTCAAGGTTAGTAGCAGAGCTGAGATCTGAGCCCAAGCAGATTGGCTCCAGACTCCGCTCTTCACAGCCCGCTAATAGCTGCTCCTAAGTGATGGGGCTCAAACGATGGGGACCCAAGTCATGATGTTTATAACTTGTATCTCCTTTGATTTTTATGAAGTTTAAGTTTATTTCTATAAAGTCATATGCACTTTCACCATTTAGCTCACTTTTGATTTGTTCTAAAGACTTTACAGCATAGTAGCAACAGTGCTGATAACATCTCCTGGGAAATGATAGCTGTATACTCATGAAACTTTATTAAAGCAGTTGGTAAGAGTAGGGGCTTTGGAGTCAGAGAGGGAACTGGATTTAAATTCTACCTTTATTGCTTCCAGGTTGTGTGACTCTGAGAAATTTTCCTAACCTCTCTGTCACTTAGTTTCCATCTTTAAGAGGGGTATATGGTTGGTACCTTTGGCTTGGTGAATGCACATGAAGTCCCTAGCAGTGTCTGGTAGATAGTAAGCACTAAGTAAATATTAGCTACTCTTCTTAGGTCTCAGTTTAACTCTGAAGAGCCTTGCCCCGGATTCACGCATAGTGCCCTTTCATCCCAGTAACGCCACCACGTTCCCCAGGGATGAGCACTAGAAGCCTACTCTTGGTGCCCTGGTAATGGCAGATTTTGTAACATGAGCAAGTAGCCAAGAGGAAGCTGGCTAGGTGTGTTTTGCAGAGGCTACCGGACAGCTCTGCTGCTGGAGACTCAGGACAGTCTGAGCCCACGGCCACCACAGAACTGAAAAGCTCTGGGCTTGCACTGCAAGTCCCAATATACCAGCCCTTCCCCCATGAAGTTCTGGTAATGATTCCTGCCTCTGACAGATGATCTTTGCATTAATAATTCATTTCACCTCTGCAACATTTATGAATAAAACATTATAAATGAGACCCTGGCCACCAAGCATTAGCTTCATAGGAGTCCTGTAACAGTACCAACATCCTGTGTGTAGATCTATATTATAGGGCGTTTTTCCTGAGAGACAGCCCCCTTCTTGCTAACAAACCTTCCCAGGGTGGCTAGTTAGTCAACAGCTCTTATCACCTTTGCTGGGATTGGAAAATTTCCCCTGTGTCTGAAAAGTATCAGGATCAGAACCCAAGCCTTTTGATATTGTTTGTGGGCTCCATCCATAAACTTTCTTCCATTAAAAAAAAAATGGACAGAAAGAGAGAGAGGAAAAAAAAAGAAAGAAAAAGAAAGCGTATGTACACACACACACACACACACACACACACACACACGCACGCGCGCGCTTAGAAACTCCAAGGCAAGAGAAGCTAACCAGAGTTGCTAGGAATTCTGAAACATTTGTTTGCAGCTCTTGTGATCTTCTAGCTCCTTGCATGCCTTAGCAATCAAATATCTGTTAAAAAAAAAAAAGAAAAGTTGAAGCTTTGCCTTAAGAAATGCTGAGTGGAGTGAACAGATCATTGGCACGCAGGGGCACTCTTGTTGCTGTGCAGAGAGTCATATCAGACGGAGAATGACTAATTCTTTTCAGAGCCCAGCCAGCCATCCAGGCGCTTACACTTAGTACATCGAGTCCAGGGGTGTTTGTCCTTTCGTCTTGAAACAGCTCATCACAGGAGCACCTTTGCTGCAGATGATTTTCCTGTGTGCCTTGTGACACGGCAGCGGGGACCCAGGAGGGGCAGGCTGTCGATGAGTGGGTGTGAAATGCAATTCCCTCTCAGCTGCTGCCCCAACACTGCTCTTCACACATCTCTCACATTCTAAGGGGCTCAGGGGGATTGAGAAGACTCAGTGTCTGATCGTAGAAGGAAGACAGCTTCAAAGGAAAGAAGAAAAGCTCCCACTGCCTGCCACTCTGTCCCACCTTTTCAAGTGCCACCTAGACACCTCTTCCACCAGAACGTTTGCAGGAATCTGTCTCCGCTCTTCTGCCTCTGCCGGAAGCAACCGTTTGCCATCTAAGTCTGTCTCTTGTTTCTTTTTTTTGTTTTCCCCACTTCACCATTTCAGGTGCCTCCCTTTGCAGCCAGTGCAAAGTCATTTTTCCGAATCACTGTCTTGTTTCTAGTGTCACCACTGCTCTGCCTTCTCCCTTCCTCCGTTTCCTCCACAGACCCCTTCGGTTCTGGCACACCAAGTGCATCCCAGCTTCTTCTATTCTTCTTTCATGCTCTCTCCTCCAGAACTTTTGTTTGGCTTTTCTTTTTAGAAACCTGGAACCTTCCTCTTCAGCTGAGACAAACAATTATTGAACATTTTCTGAGTGCGCAGTACAGAAACACTTCCCAAATCTGATCCCTTTGAGAGGAAGGTTTGGGGAGAAGTTCCATTACCCACCGACTTCCAAGCTGCCTGCCAATACCCAGGATCTGGGCAGGGCTAGAAGTCCGGAACTCAGTAATGCCCTCTCTTAGGGCCTTAATTTCTGCCAGGGGAGAATGTGGTTTATCGTCTATGACTCAGGTGGCATACTGTGACTTGGCTGATTTCATACCTGGAGTAGTCTGGTGTGTGCTGACCCACGGCAGAATTTTATCAAATTCCATGTAACACTGTTGATACTTTGAAAATTTCAACTAGGGACTGCTGTGTTCAGAGTGTGGCTGAGGCCAACAGCTTGGGTGGGGATTGGGAGTAAAGGGTGCTGCTGGGATCATGCCCTGCCGCAGACCTAGGGATCAGAATAGAAGCTGGGATAAAGGGCAGGAGAGCCAAGATGCACTGGCTGGCATGCACCACAGCCAGCAGCCCTTCTATCCTCCCCTGACAGTTGTCCTCCAGCATAGCCACTCGCTTCCCTTGCCACCAGATTGCTATTGATAGCTCTGCAGAGTATGTGAAGGAAAGACCCCATAACTCTGAAGAATCACTATCTGTTGAGAAATCTCACAAGTTCACCTTGTAAATTATTGCTAGTGCTGTGGTCAGAACTCTGGCCTTCCTAGTTCCTGCCTTGGTGCCAACTTCTTGCCTTGGTGAGACATCCCTGTCCTTGGATGCCTGAGTGACAATGATACACTGTTTGCTTTTATCAAGTCAGAGAGTTCACCACCCAACAGAGGGCTTATGTCATGCCTTATATTTTCTGAATAAGGAGAGATTTCTGTTGTTCATACTTTCTCATCACAAACGTCTGTTGACCACTTACCAGGTTTGGAGCAGTGCACTGATGATGACATGGCCTGTACCCCGCAGGTGCTGTGAGTCTGTGCCTGCCGCAGCGTTCTGTGGCTTCAGGGGTTGACCAAGGTCTATTAGTCAACACTTGTGTCACATGAGAGCAGATTACACAGAGGCAGGTCTGTTCCGAATGGCTTTTCATGTGTGTGACTTGTGGGGAGCCCTACTTAGAGGCTTATCTGAGGAAATGAGATGCTTACCCTGAAAAGATAACTAAACCAACAAAGAAATATACACAAAGGTCAAATAAGGGGGGCTAGGCAAGAAATTTGGAATTTGGATGTCCATGGAAACCTCGTCCAAGAGCTAGGATGTGAGGCGGACCTCAGTGTAACTGGTGGAGAGGCGAGAGCAAGGCGTCGCAGATGGAGGAAAGGGGGCAGGAGACAGGCTCACATGTGTCTGGAGCAGCCATGCCGGGGATATGGTGGAACCAGGGGGACCAGGCAGACTGATTTCTGGAATAAGAGGTTTGAATAGTAGTGACCGTCTGCTTTGAGAGGTGTACTGGAGCCAGAGAACGGAAAGGCCTGAGATTCTAAGGTCATGTGGACTTTATTATCGAATGTCTAGCAGAGACCAAGTAGACAGCATGGGCCTGTGAGTTGGGCCTGAGACGGGTGTAATCAGCAGGGAGGGGTGGCCCCTGGGGCAAACTGGACAGATTGTGCCCTATGTGAAGACATTCAGAATTTAGTTTTTGTTAAAAGACAATGCAGGCCAAATTAAGTAGACTGTGGCCAGTCTTCAGCCCACAGCTAAACTGCCTCATCTGGCGAGGAGGAGCCCCTGTGGGATACTGATGGGTTGAGAGAAAGGTGGGAGTTGTGAAATGCAAAGCAGGGTTTTAAAAAGATGAGAGGTAGGTCAGAGAGGGTGAGACCACTTAGGAGTCACCGTGAGAGGCCCACAGCATGGGGCACGGTGGGCAGCTCAGATGCCCAGAGAGGAAGACCTGGTCCATCATGGTGGTCACTGTGCAAGGTAACGTCTGCGTAACAGGGCAGCGGCTGGGGAGGCCAGAGTGGGTGCACGGGAGTGAGTGACAGGCCAGCAGAGTGTGGGCTGCTGCAAATCTCACGGGAGGCAGAGACAAAAAGAGCCAGGAGAAGGGATCGATCTTAGGAACTAAAATCAGAGGCAGGATCAGGTGAGAACAAGATTGGACCAAATCAACTTTGCCACCTTCCTTAAGGCCTGAGAGCTTTGACCTTTCTTCTGTCCCAGCTGACCTCCAGGCCCTGCTTTTTTGGTCTGCTATGAACCCCTCTAGTTTCTCCCCCTCCAAAATCTCAGTCCACCTGCAAAGGTCCTACGCTCACCTCCTTTCCACTAGGACCCCTTACTTCCATCCAGCAGCCTGCTCTCATCCTTATTCTTGGTTTCCTGTGTGTTTGACCATGAAAAAAATTACCCCTGGCCTTACTTCCCTTTCTCACCACTGCTCTGTCTCTCTCCTTCTCTCATCACCAGATGTTTTTTACACTCTATTGTCCTATTTTCTTAATGTCACCTACTGCAGTAGGCCAGCTTCCTCCCCTACCATTCTGAGACAACTGCGCTCGATTAAGCCACCATTGTCTTCCTACTTGCCAAGTGGACTGGTCTGCCTTGACATCCCGCTGTGTGGCTGCCTGCTTCCTGCTCCCCTGGGTGGATGGATGGGGTCTTCCTCCTTCTGTTCCTCCCTGTCTCTTGTCCTGTCCCTTCTATGTCTTACCATCCTGAAATGCCCTTGTTCCTTTTCCTTGGGCTCCCCAAGGCCTCTGCAGGTGATCTTACTCCTGGGGCTTGAACAAAGCCCTCCATGTGAACTCCTCCCAAAGCAGCATCTCCATCCTCAGCCTCTCTCATGAGATCCAAATCTCTATTTCAAGTGCCTGTTGTACACAGAGCTGGATGTCCTGCAGGCACCACATGCATCCACCGCCTCTGTCCGCCTGCTCCACCTGTTACGCTCAGTCTCCACAGTGGATGTTCTGCCTGCTCTGCCTTCCAGTGAAAAGCATCACCTCTCACCATCTGTAAGCAGTTAGTCACCAGATCTAACCAGTCACCAAATCTACTTCTGTAGTGTCTCGGATCCTCTCCTGCTGGCCTTAGACCCAGCTCTGGCCATGGCTGGATTCCCTTCTTCTGACCTCTCCAGCCACAGGCCTTTCTCCACACCACCAGATGAGGCATTTCCCTAAAAGGGACAGTTAACTCTGGTCTTCTCTTGTCTCTTCTTGAATCCTGATAAATCCTAAATTCCATAGCTGGGATTAGAAGGTTCCTTTCCCAGTTCTGTTCCTGGGCTCTTTTCCCCAGCAGTTTCCTCCCTCCCAGCCCCTGTATCTGCTCTACCAAGCTCCTCCCATCCCACGCGTGCTCAGTAACTGCTCAGGACCCTCTCAATTGTTTGTAGTGTGGCAAACTCCCACCCATCTTTCAAGATCCAGTTCACGAGTCTTCCCTCTTTATATTGTCTCTGATTCCCTATAGCACACTGTTTCTATGCATGAGAGTGTTTAGCCTGTTTTGTTATAATTTGTTTAGCCTGTTTTGTTATAATTTATTTGCTAAGTGCCTGTGTCTCTTACGAGACTGGGAGCTGATCAAGGACAGAACCATGTCTGTTTTCACTTCCACAGTGCCTAGCACACAGTAGGGACTCAACACTCAACAAGTGTTTGTACAATGAACTAAAAAACCCACTCCCTTGGCTGGGTCCTGGGATGGGAACCCAGAGTTAACGAAAGCTTGGTCACAAAAACAAAATCAGAGGGTTCAGGAAGGAGAACGTAGAAGAGAATGGACATTCATGAAGCACCTTCAATTGTCAGATATTTTTATTATATATACAATTGTCTCATTTCTAATGACAACTCATTGCTAATAACAACCTAACGAAATTAAAAAAAGGACTTTATTTTGCCGAGTACCAGTGTGCACCAAGCATTTCATGCTCACTCTGCTTAACTTTCTTAACCCCAGCATGGCAGGTGTTGCTGCTGCTATTTCAAATATGAGGAATTAGAGGTTCAGAGAGCTGGAAACCCACCCCACATCCTCCCTTGAGGTGTGGGAAATCCTGTCTCTTGCGGGGCGGGGACCCAAGGCCTCAGCCGGTGGCCCTTCCCCTCAGGCTGGTCCTTCTGGAGCTGCCGCCTCAGCCTTCAGTGCTTGTACCAGCCACAACCACAGGGACTGGCTCTGTGTCACTCAGCACCCTTCTTACTAAATCTATGACACCATGCCACAATTGGCTGCCTGGAACACAGGCTGCCTGTGTCCTATTCTACCTGGTCATCTTTGTTTGAGCTGGGGCAGTCTGACCAGGGCACTCAGTTAGCTTGGGACCAGAATTGACTTTGGGCATGAAAGGACATTTTTGGGGGTAGGGTTGGGACCAGAGGTCCAGGGATCTCCAGAGTCCCTGGTGATTATTAGTCTTTAACTCAGAACTTCTTGGGGAGGGAGTTACATCAGGGTCACCGACAGGCCTGCTGCATGATTTGTGAGTCCCTTGTTCAAAAAGGCAGGGGAAAGTGCCACTTATGGTATGAAATATAAAACTCCTTTCTTTCTTCCTCCTCCTCTGCTCGCCCTCATGCTCCCTTGGCTCCCTTATAAGAAACAAGTTCAAAGATAAGATCATTGAGGATTGCAAGACAGCGAAGGAGCACAAGCCCTTCTGAGCCCTGACTCTGAGTGGCCACCCAGGGCCACACACCCTGGAGGCTGGTGGTGGCTGCTGAGTTCAACCCATTGGTGATAACTAGTCCAGGACCAGCCTTGCTTTGACCCAGGGTACTTGGGAGACTCAGGTCTCATTAAATCAGCTCCCCCAGGATTATGAGGCCTAGCTGTTGTGCTATGTTGCATGGGGAATCTCCTCGATTTTGAGAGGTATTTTCTTAGAAGCTTCCCTGTGATCTCCAGAGCTAGTGTCTTTTTCCTTATCACTGGCCTTGAGCGCTGACAGAAGGCACCGCTTGTACTGTGTGGCTGTGTGGCAGAGGGGCTGAGACCTCCCTCAAGTTATCTAAGTGACTGGTGAGTCCCAGAGTTCCCCTTAGAGCTTCTACATTCCTGAGCTTTCATAACTGAACTTGCTGATGAGTCAGGGACAGTCTGTCCCTGCTCTGTATCTGTTCCAAGCCTGCCTATCTGGGCCTGAGACAAGGCTTATGGTACAAGCCCCCTCATGACCGAGTTCACCTCAAGAACACCCCACAGATGGGCCTGAGACCAAAGGTCAAGACTTTTCATGCCCCTTGAATAATTCCTCCCTTGGACAGTCAGTGTGTCCCAAGCTCCTGGGTCCCAGGGCTGCTTATAGTTAGGCCTAATGTTCCCTTGAAGGCACTGGGCTCCAGAGATGTTGTGCTGAGTTTATTTCTGAGGGTCCGGAAGCTGCAAAACATGCAGCCAGGTTCCTAGGATCTGAGCGATGGCATGGGTTTCCCGCTGTGTCTCCAGACACATGTGAAAAATACAAGTGCTGCCTCAGAGTGGCGCACAGTGGGTTTTGCTGGAACCAGGGGAAGTACCGAAGATGCCAGGGTGGCACAGTGGACACGCACTGCTCTGCAGGCGCCAGCTGAGTCTGTGTGCAGCATAGAAACTGAGACTTTGTCTTCTCAGCTGCCTACAATGGACCCTTACAGGGCCACAGAGGTGGTCCCACAGGAGGTTAATGCTAATCTGTGGGGTGACAACTGAATCCTTCTGCATTTGCTCTGACTTGGAAAGGAAGTACTGTCCCCCTGCTTCAAAGGAGGGTGGGATCTGTTCGAGCTTGGAGAATCTTTAGGCTTCTTGATTTTTCTGTACTGGCCTCTGCAGAGTGAGGGATCACACAGAGCCTCCTGACTCAGAGAGTCCCTCTGAGTATGGCCCTACAGGGACAATGCCAAGAGCCCACCCCTGCATGCTGGACATCTACCTCTGGGGAGGGAAACCTCAGGGCTTGGCAAAGACATGCTGGGAGTTCTTACAATAGTGATTTTTCAATCGTGTGGCATGAGAGGATCTTAGGTGCACCATGGAAATTTTTAAAGATCATTAATTAAATTACTTTCAAAAAAAATTCAAAGTACAGTAAGTACATTCTTTTTTTTTTTTTTTTTTAATCTTTTGGTTGGTCAACATAATTTAAGTAGGCCACAGAAGTTTAACTATAGGTTCAAGTGTGCCGTGACATGAAAAAGGTTGACGGACACTGGCTCAGGGCAGGCTTTCTTGGATTCTCTTAAGCTCCAGAATGAGATTAACACAGATGGGAGAGTCAGGCCCGGGCCTGGCCCGGGTGTAGAGGGAGGGCTGGGCTAAGCCTGGGGATCTAGTGACCATCACAATCGGCAGGGAGGATGCAGTTTCTCGATAAACGACTTCACCAAGACTCTGGGGACTTAACGGGCAGCCTCAAGAGGTTCAGCAGAGAGTAGCCCTCTGGCACCACTCAGAGACTGGCTCAGCTCAGTCCTGCAGGGTCAGAGCATAGGCCAGCCAGGGCCACGGGCTAGTCAGCTAGAGGCAGCCTTGGATTTCAGAGAACAGGCTAGGCCAGGGCTTGAGGGTTCTGAAGAGAGCCTCATTTTCTTAACGTCCCTTAGAGACTTACCAGAGCACACTAATATGTGTCCCATGCTTATCAGTGGGGGTGGGGGTGGGGGGTGGGCTGAGACAGCCCTCACAAGGTGAATGTGAAAGGGTGGATGCAGAGATCACAGCACCACTTTCCTGCAGGAGATATGGTTCTGTAGCATGTCTGGGGGTGGGGAAGTAGATGCCTGGAGATGTGAGGGGCCCTTGGGGGAGTTTCTGCAACACTCCAGACCAGCACATAGTGATGGCAGGACCTGTGCTTGAAGTTACAGAAGTGTGGGTGGAGGCCACCCACATCCAGAGGGCCAGCACTGGACCCTGCCAGCAGCCGCCTCTGTCTGTGCTCTGCAGCAGGTGGAAGGCCCGCCTGGCTGGCAGGTTGTGGCCAGGCTCCTTGGGTGATTTAATGGAGAAGAGGAGGTGGCTGGGTCCAGGCAGATGCACAGAGGCTGTGGCTGCCATCTAGGTGGTGTTGAGGGGGCAGAAACATTTCAGAGGCACAAGCGCCTGTGAGGGCGCTGGGAAAGCAAGAGGGAGAACAGATTTAAAAGACATTGAAACAACTGAAACCTCAGGAGATGGGGACATGTCCAGCACAGGGGAGTAGCAAAAGGATGAATCCAGCCGCCAAGCTTTAAATTTAGGTGACTAAACAGAGAAAATGATGGTTTCAGAATGGAAGACGGTCGATGAAATAGGCCCAAAGTGTAATCTGATGTTCCTACAGAACATAAAATATAATTTAAAACCTTTGCAAAATGCCCCCCACCCTGACCCCAATCTCAAGCTCTACTGTCATACTTTAAAGATCTTGAAAAAATAATACTTCCTCTTATATGGAATCAGAAAAAAACTCAAATAGCCTAGACATTACTCAGAAATTAAAACAAAGCAGGAGGAATCACACTACCAGACCTCAGACTATACTATAAATCCATAGTGATCAAAATGGCATGGTACTGGCACAAAAACAGAGAAGTAGATGTCTGGACCAGAATAGAGAACCAAGAGATGAATCCAGCTACTTACCATTATTTGATCTTTGACAAGCCAATTAAAAACATTCAGTGGGGAAAAGATTCCCTATTTAACAAATGGTGCTGGGTGAACTGGCTGGCAACCTGTAGAAAACTGAAACTGGACTCACACCTTTCACCATTAACTAGGATAGACTCTCACTGGATTAAAGAGTTAAACTTAAGACATGAAACTATAAAAATACTAGAAGAGCGTACAGGGAAAACCCTTGAAGAAATCGGTCTGGGTGAGTATTTTATGAGGAGGACCCCCTGGGCAATTGAAGCAGCTTCAAAAATACACTACTGGGACCTGATCAAACTAAAAAGCTTCTGCACAGCCAAGAACACAGTAAGTAAAGCAAGCAAACAGACCTCAGAATGGGAGAAGATATTTGCAGTTTATGTCTCTGACAAAGGTTTAATAACCAGAATCCACAGAGAACTCAAACGTATAAGCAAGAAAAGAACAAGTGATCCCATTGCAGGCTGGGCAAGAGACTTGAAGAGAAACTTCTCTGAAGAAGACAGGCGCATAGCCTACAGACATATGAAAAAATGCTCATCATCTTTAATCATCAGAGAAATGCAAATCAAAACTACTTTGAGATATCTAACTCCTGTAAGATTAGCCCATATCACAAAATCCCAAGACCAGAGATGTTGGCGTGGATGTGGAAAAAAGGGATCACTTCTACACTGCTGGGTGGGAATGCAAATTAATACATTCCTTTTGGAAATATGTTTGGAGAACACTTAGAGATCAAAAAATAGATCTGCCATTCAACCCTGTAATTCCTCTACTAGGTATATACCCAGAAGACCAAAAATCACATTATAACAAAGATATTTGTACCAGAATGTTTATTGCAGCCCAATTCATAATTGCTAAGTCATGGAAAAAGCCCAAGTGCCCATCAATCCATGAATGGATTAATAAATTGTGGTATATCTACACCATGGAATATTATGCAGCCTTAAAGAAAGATGGAGACTTTACCTCTTTCATGTTTACATGGATGGAGCTGGAACATATTCTTCTTAGTAAAGTATCTCAAGAATGGAAGAAAAAGCATCCAATGTACTCAGCCCTACTATGAAACTAATTTATGGCTTTCACATGAAAGCTATAACCAGTTATAACCTAAAAATATGGGGAAGGGGGAAAGGGAAGAGAGGGAGGGTGGATATGGGCGGAGGGAGGGTGATTGGTGGGATTACACCTGCAGTGCATCTTGCAAGGGTACATGTGAAACTTAGTAAATATAGAATATAAACGTCTTAACACAATAACTAAGAAAATGCCAGGAAGGCTATGTTAACCAGTGTGATGAAAATGTGTCAAACAGTCTATAAAGCCAGCGTATAGTGCCCCATGATCGTATTAATGTACACAGCTATGATTTAATAATAACAACAACAAAAAAAAAACTACAGGATAGACCCTCTAAAATTTCCAGATAATGCATTGAAGCTGCATAATTTTTGCTCTGGTAGGACCTGTTTTAAAAATACATTTCTTCTCTTCTGCTTGTGTAAAATAAAAAAGATGTTACAAATTTTTGTCATTGTCTCATTCTTCCAGTTATGAGGAATAAACTATTTTGCTAGGTTGGAATTAGCCAGTTTTGAATTTGTGTGAGGTCTCATTTGCTCTGACACAGATGATCCCTTTGTGGGTAATGAAAACAATTTAATGGTGTGGTCTGAAGGAGAAAACAGTATTACTCAAGCTATTAACACCAGGGGACTTCTCATTGACCTCTTACAGTGACCTGCAAACTGTGTTTCCAATATTATTGCACTCTTGAGGAAGCTTGGAATGAAGTTTTGCCCAAAAATATTTTAAAGAATGCTTCATGTGGATAAGTCATAAAGAGAAATGAAGAAATAAGAAATAGCCATAAATGAAAGGCCAGAAGGGACTTGGAAGAATTAACCTGAGAGCTAGTTTCCTGCGGCACGTCACTAGTATGTCAGAATTGGTCACAGGAGCCTGGCACTATAGCATCATGAAAATAAAAATTGTACTGGGTTCTGCAATATTGGGTTTTGAGACTCCCGGATAGGATTGGAACTTTCAAGGAAATGCAAATTGGGCAGAACATTTCTAATCTTAATTGGGGCAATGCAATTGGTATTTCTTTACCCTTATATAGCTGAAGCATCTTTACAATGCTTTTTATTAATACTCAGGAAAATTTATCTGGGAAGTCTTTTTGACAGTCTTTTATGATCAATGAACTTATTATCTTGAACTTGATTATCACCTTACTGGACTCATGGTGCTGAGGAATTGGTAGAACTTTGTCATATTAGACTAAAATTTACTGGCTTGAAGCTGAGGGACTCAGAGCCTACCCTTCTTATTTAGAAATGTGCCCTCTTATTTGAAGCCTTGGTCAGAGTAATAATTTAAGTTTGTGGCTTCGTAGAGTGGTAGAACCTTCTCTCCTGTCCCTGTGTCTGGTGTACCTTGTCTGTATATAATGGTAGTAGTCCCGTAGCAGGCAAACTTTCAGTAACTTCCAGGTAGGTAAAGTATTCCTTTCATAGCTTGGTGAATTCACTGCTGCTACATTTCTCTACAAGTCTTATTTTCTCATAAAGTAAAAACAAGTTTATTTTTTATCATTGCCTATGTTTTCTTTTCTTCTTGTAAAGTCTCGAATATTTATTCTGAAGTTTCCTAAAGTGTTCTGGTTTCTGTTTTTGGTGCATAAAAGCATATAATCTGAACATAAGTTAAAGGATTAATTGGTTATAATAATAATGGATCAAACACTTTTCAGGATAAGAAACATATAGTTTTTCCATTACAGTTTTATTTCATTTTGTAATTCAAAGGGTGCTTATTACTGCTCTTGACTATACTATAATCCTACTCCCTTTCATCTTGAACAGATTTATAGTTTGCAGGGTCTTTTTACCTACCTACTTTCTGAATAGAGTTAGAGATGAAACAAGGGTTTAAAGTCTGAGCCTTTGATTCTAGTTCAGCTTTCCAAGGAAGAAATTTAATTTTTCTATAGGCCAGTAACCTCATCTGTAAAAGTTGGAACACAAATCCCTCCTTGAATGTATTCTTAAGAATCAATGAACCACAGGTATAATTCCAACAAGAAGCTTAAATAATAGACATAATGGCCTCTTGGAATTTACTTAGTGATTTTAAAGTGTTTTCCAATGTTCTTCCTGTGAATTTGATGTAGCCACCTGATAATCCTGAGTGACAGACAGGACAAGCATTCCCCAGTCTCATTTTATGGATCAGGAATAAATAAGGCCTAGAAAGATGACAGAATGTGTGAGTCTAACTGTTAGGTCTAGCACTCAGAATTTCAATAGTTTTATAAATAATATTGAAATGCTTTGGCTCCAGAATTGGCATGAGGTTTAAAATTTTTATCATTTTTGTTACTATGACTACAATGTGCTTGAATAACATGTACACATTACAAAATTTATGATTTAGAAAGTGGAAGTCCTCCTCAGTAGTCTCTGTAGAGATTTTATAACCACTATTAACAGTCTGATGCACCATCTTGCAGACTTTTTCCATCCACATAATAAGAGCATGTGTGGGCCAGGCACTGTGTCTCAAACCTGTAATCCTAGCACTCTGGGAGGCTGAGGCAGGTAGGTAGCTTGAGCTCAGAAGTTCCAGACCAGCCTGAGCAAAGTGAGATCCTGTATCTACTAAAACAGAAAAATTAGCTGGACGTGGTGGAGGGCACCTGTAGCCCCAGCTGCTTGAGAGGCTGATGCAGGAGGATCACTTGAACCCAGGAGTTTGAGGTTGCTATGAACTATGATGATGCCACACTACTCTAGAATGAGACTCTGTCTCAAAAAAGTAAATAAATAATTTTTTTTTAAAAAAAGAGTGTATGTGTATACATTACTCACACACATAGTGATGATTTTTATGCAGAAGTGTGTCCTTACTATTCATAAGCGGTGTCCAGCTTATTTCACTTGACAATATATGAATATTTTTTGTGGCACTATAAACATACTCAGGGTATATCTAACTCCCTTTAGTGGCTGTATAAGATTACACGATATTCCACACTGAATTGTTGATATTTTATGAGCTATTTTTAATATTTAGCCACTAAAATAATGCTGCAGTGAACAGCCTTGTAGCTACATCTCCAGGTATTCCTGGGACTGTTTTTTATTTTAACAGTATTATCCAGAACTAGTGAGTCAAGACAATGCTTGCTTAAAGTTTTGTTATGGTATTTCTAAATTGTCCTCCAATGGATCACATCCATCTATACTCTCGCAAAGCCAGCAATAAATCTGTCTCCTTATGCTTTTCATCCACATCACGTTTTTATCATTCACATGCCTTTAAAGAAAGCATTTCTTCTGTAGCTCAAGACATTCAAAAGGACAAGAGCTATCCGTCTGTCAACCTCTGTCAGCAAACCAAGGCCAGGAAGCATACAGGGGTAATTAAAGCTGACAGGGAGGTGAGTACACGTTAAACTAAGCAATTGAGATACTTGACTTACCTTCCTATCCATTCATTCAGATAATGGGCCAGGCCCTCTGTAGGCCCCGGGAGTGGAGTGATACGCAGGACTAAATCCCTGCCTTCCAGAGTTTGCCTTCTAGTGTGGGTGAACCATCAACAAATTAATTACTGGAATACATACCTATAGTCTAAGTACTGTTAAGAAATCAGGTAAAAAAGGAACCAAGGAGAGGGATAAGGGTGTCCGGCGGGGGGAAGGAGGCTGCTTCAGACTGATGGTCCTGCAAGGTTTCTCTGCTCATGTGATCCACGATCCAGATTCAGGCCAGACCGACCCAATGGCCATGGCTGGGGGAATCCATTCTAGGCAGAGACAGTGAGAGCAGAAGACCTGAGAAAGGAGCCAGCTTAGCAGGTTCCAGAAATAGCCCCAAGGCTGTGCCGACTTTGGATTTGCCGGGGAGGATAATTGCACTACTTAACTTTCATTATAGAATGCCACGTTCGAATGAATGAACTTGTGAACTGCTGGGTCTCTTTAAATGAGTGATGCTATTACTACAAGTATGGTAGGATTTTAACCTCAGAAATCCATCAGCAGCTCTCTGCCAGGGTCCAGCGGGCGTGGTGTTTCACGCGGCCTCTCACCAGATGGCCTACATTGCACTTTATACAAGTGTACATCAGACCCACCTCACTTCCAGCATGGCAAAGGCTAGGCCAGCACACTCTTAGACCAGCAGGTCCTTCTTCCTGCTCCTTTGCCTTGTAAAAATCCAATTCATTATTAAATTTTAATACTACTGGACAGGAAAAAAATCACCATTAGAAAGTTTGTGGGAAGGGGTTCACAGAGAGAAGTTCCCACTCGCCGGACCTGGGAAGTTCTGGTCACCACCCCCTCTACTCAGGGACTCTGGCATTGGCTGAGAGGTGAAAGGTAGCCGTGTGGAGGGCAAGAAAGGATGAGGGGGTGAAATAAAAAAGATAGCAGTAAGTGTGAGGATGAGGACAGCAGGTGGACTTCCCCGCAGGCCAGAGCCTCCTCGAATACTAGACTCGGCTCAGCCCTGTCGCCCACCTCTTGGCATTGTGTGGTGGGAGCTGACGTTCTCTTCAGCCCCTTATCCCACACCCATCCTTGTAGAATTCATGGTTGAAGGAAAGGATGATACTGCCTTGATAGAAAGCTGACAGAAACTGAAGCATTTCTTATTGGGCGGTTTTCATTTCCTGTACATGAATTCCTCCTTGTCTCAACATGTAGGGAATCTTTTTTTTTTTTTTGCTATCCTCCAAGAGTATTATGCAAGAAGGTTCAAACAAGAAAAACCTCCTTGTGAACAAAACAACACCCCTGGAAGACTTTGAAATCCATGCCAAATGTGATCTTGCACTTGAAATTGAAACACAGGACTGTTTTTATTATCTTCTTCTTGAAGGAACTCCTGAGTCTATCCTCTTTTACCTACATAAAGAAAAAAATGTGCTTACTCATAAGTACTTTAATGAATATATTTTTTAAGGGCAAATTTTTAAGAATGCTATGAATAAGCAGGCTGATGAGGTTTGTAATTTGCATTAATACTGTTCATTTTATCAAAATGAAAACTAATCTGCTTACGTGTATTTCTCTTAAACCGTGTCTTCAAACCTGTAACTTACGAAGCTAAAGCAAATGAGATTAATTTCTTCTAGTTCATTTGCATCATTAAAATCACTTTGTAATCATCCATTATTGAGGTTTTTTCCAAACACTCTTTTTTGACTTCTGAGCAGTGGCCAAACTTCTTTTGTTTGGAAAACGAAAATTCCAGCAAATTATTGATCTGATTGATAGTGGTGGTTATGAGGTATCTGGAAGAAATCATATATTTTGATTTCTGGTCCTATTCTTACCTTAGAGTTCTCTTTAGGTATTCATTATCCTTTTGATTGCAGAAACAAGAACCAAGCTTGTTCCTACAAGCCAACTCAGGTCAGCTTAAGTGAAAAAGGGGAGAAACAGGAGTGTCTCATGCAGCCCAAGGGTATGGAGATTACCGTGCCTAAGGAGCGCCTGGAACTGTGTTGCCTTGGAAATTTTTTCTGTTCGCTTCTCATCTGCTCATTTATTCTTCTTCTGCAAACTTTTATTTTCCTGCTTCTGCTTCTATGGCACAAAACATGGCAGCCAGTAGCTCTTAAATAGATATATCCTTCTGTTACAAATTCTCTGGGAAAGGACCCCACTGATCCAGCCTGGAAACAAATACCAACCCTAAGACCATTGAAGTCTGGCCTGAAGCTGGAGTTTAGGAAGGTGATTTTGACTAGTCCAGTCTGGGTCAGGTGTTTTGAAGCAATGAGTATTGGTCAGGGCGAGACCAGGCTTGTCAGGAGTCTCACCCGTGTAACCATGTGAGTGGGGGATGTGTGTTTGTGTTCCTGTGCATGGGAGGGATGCATTAATTGAGAGGGGTGTACAAGTAGAATCAATTACCATAGAAAGGGAGATCTTTGACTTGTAGGTGTCTATTTTAATCTCACTCTCAAAACATGAAGCTGTCCATCTGAATGTGAAGACTGGCAGAAGAGTCATTGAGAATTTTCCTAGAATCTCATGGGAACTTCACTTATGCTTTCTTCTAAAGGACAAACTCCACTCCAGTAAAATCCTGCGAAACTCCAGATTTTTAGATGTAATAGAATTTTATTGTTTCAAAATATTTTGGACAATTAATGAGTGAAACACACCTTATTTTTCATAAGGGGCCACTGGTTATCCTTGCAAAACTCTCAGCTACATAAAGACTTTCATGATTAAGCTATATTTTAAATAGAATTTAATAGATATCACAAAAATGAGAAAAGGAGTTTCAGGAATTCATTTCTGATCTGTGATCAAGAAAGGTAAGATACAAACCTCAACGAATTCTTATTTTCATTGCCCAAAGCAGAATAACTGTTGAGAAATGAGGGACAGGTTATCATTTATAGTAGAAGTTCCAGTAACTCTTTCTTCATTCCAGAGAGCATTTAAACTTGTCCCACACACGAGGAGCAAGGCTTTGGATTGCTCAGCAGAAGGTCTATGCTCAATAAAACATTTTTGTATTTCTGTGTCCTCTTTGATAAAAATCAGCAACTGTTTCCAGGAAATGGGGTCTCTATTCCCATAATCTTTGAGCAAAAGACGGTGTCCCTGACAAGGGATGCAATCCTTAATTACTCCGCAAAATCCTGGCACACTGTTGACTCCTTTGGCTGTATCTTTTCTTGAATAAAATTATTATTTTAATGAGATATCTGCTTCAATTTAAAGAGTGTGCAAGGAGGCTCAGCACCTGTAGCACAGTGGTTATGGCACCAGTCACATACACCGAGGGTGGCGGGTTCGAACCCCTGCTTAACAACAATGACAACTGCAACAAAAAATAGCCGGGCATTGTGGCGGGCACCTATAGTCCCAGCTACTTGGGAGGCTGAGGCAAGAGAATCACTTAAGCCCAGGAGTTGAGGTTGCTGTGAGCCGTGACACCACAGCACTCTGTCTAAGGCAAAAGCTTGAGACTCTGTCTCAAAATCAATCAACCGATCAATCAATCATGCAAGGAAATGCCCTGTGGGAGACTGGGGGCACAATTTATTTCACTGTCAGTGAGTACATAGTTCAGAAAAGTTTCCTCATAAAATGGTATTTCTTTGGTCTTAAACATTTTCAGCAATCTAAGGAAACAGTTTCTTGTAACTTTCATGTAAATTTGAGAGAAGTTTATCTTTTACTTAGTAAGTGGTGTGCTCTGAATGGTACTCCTGGATTCTTTGTCTTTCCAGTTTCTTAGTACCCAGATTCATTCACCTGCTGTTCTTTTGTTATTGTTGTTGGGTGTTTTGTAAGAAATCCTTAAGGTAGGTATTGGGTGTTTTGTAACAGATATCTGCGTGATGATATTTAGTTGTAGGACCAACATATATTTGAAGATGGTGACTTTATCTTTATCAGTTCCTGTCACCTCTAAAATTGAGCTAATGGTAGTTATTCAGTTTTACGAATGATCTTTGTTTCTTCATGGTCACTGATACTTATAACAGCAAACACGTAAGTAGTCCTTATGTGTCAGGAGCTCATCTAAGCACTCTGCAAGTATTTATTTAGTTTTTACATGAAGTATGTTTTATCATTACTCCTACTCTAGGCAAAGAAGTTAAATAACTTGCTCAAGATTCCAGAGTTAGTAATTGGAAGAGCTGAGATTTGAACACAGACATCTTGGTCCTAGGGTGTGCACCTGACCCCTTATAACATATTTTAGAGTTTGGTCTTTGGTTATTCATTCAGCAAGCATTTGTTGAGCTTTACTTAGAGACATGTCTTGTCCCTTAAGGACCTACAGTCTGTGGTGCAAAAAAATTGGGAAGACAGATCATTATGAAAACACAATTATAATTTATAATAATTTTAATAATAAATACAGGGAGCTCTGGGAGTGCGTAGAAGAGGTAAGAACCTAACTTTGAGAGGTCAGGCAAATATCACTTTACTTTGTTTTTAATTTCATGGTGAAATTTTTGTGAGGGTACAAACAACCAAGTCACAATACTTGAATTTGTTCGGTATTGTGCCTCTTGCAGTTATGTCCCACACCCAAAAGGTGTGCCATACACACCTAATTGCACCCATTCAGCAGGAGCACCCCAACTCCCCACCTCCTGCCCCCTTCTCCCAACTTGAATTGAATTGAGTTTTTCTCCTATGTGGGTGTGAATTAGATCATCTACTGGCTTCAGGTTAGTATTGAGTACATTGGATATTTGCCTTTCCATTCTTGTGATACTTTACTGAGAAGAATGTATTTCAACTCCATACAGGTTGATACAAAAGATGTGAAGTCACCATCATTTTTTATGGCTGAATAGTATTCCATGATGTGCATATACCACAGCTTATTAATCCATTTCTGAGTTGATGGGCATTTAGGTTGTTTCCACATCTTGGTGATTATAAATTGAGCTGTGATAAACAAATCTACTGCAAATGTCCTTATGATAAAATGATTTTGTTTCTCCTGGATAGATACTTAGTAGTGGGATTGCGGGGCCAAATGGAAGATCTAATTTGAGTTCTTTGAAGATTCTCCATACTTCTTTCCTAAGAGGCTGTATTAGTTTGCAGGCCCACCAGCAGTGTAAGAGTGATCCCCTCTTTCCACATCCACACCAGCATCTCCAGCTTTGGAACTTTGTGAGGTGGGCTAATCTTACTGGGTTTAGGTGATATTTCAGGGTGGTTTTGATTTGCATTTCTCTGATGATTAAGGATGATGAGCATTTTTTCATATGTTTGTTAGCCATTCATCTGTCTTTGTCAGAGAAGGTTCTGTTCATGTCTCTGAAAATCCTACAAGAAAGTGTGGGAAAAACTCTTGAAGATGTCAGCTTGGGGAAAGATATTACAAAGCAGACTTCCATAGCAATTGAAACAACAACAAATATAAACAAATAGACTTAATTAAACTGAAAATCTTCTGCACAGCTAAGAACACAACAATCAAAGCAAATAGACAACCGTCAGAATGGGAAAAGATATTTGCATATAACAAGTCTGACAAAGGCTTGATAACTAGGATCTATAGAGAACTCAAATTAATCTAGAAAAAAGAGCTAGCAAATACCACTTTCAATGTCACTTTCCTGGTCAGGCACAGTGGCTCACGCCTATAATCCTAGCACTCTGGGAGGCTGAGGCAGGTGGATTGCTCGAGCTCAGGAGTTCGAGACCAGCCTGAGGAAGATCAAGCTCCTATCTCTAAAAAAAATAGTTGGGTCTTGCATTAAGCACCTGTAGTCCCAGCTACTCAGGAGGCTGAGACAAGAGGATCACTTGAGCCCAAGAGTTTGAGGTTGTTGTGAGCTATGACACAATGGCACCCAGGGCAATAAAGTGAGACTCTGTCTTAAATAAATAAGTATCATTTTCCAGACCAAGTGATATGGAAATCATGTCAGTTTCTTCATCTATGAAAGGGGACCATACCTACGTCAACAGGTTGATGTGAGGATTAAATGTCTGAAAGCATAAACATGTTTTGACTGGAACCCTGCACTGTAAGTGTAAGCGACCATTTTTATTGAACCAAGTACTGAAAGCTGTGTAATTGTTTGAGGAACTGGATTGTCAAGACAGAGGGAACTGCAGGGACGAAGATCAGAAATTACAGAAAGGATATTTTAAGTCTTTATCAAAATACTTTTCTAAAGATTAGAGCTACTCTTCAACAGAAAGGGCAGCCTAGCACAGTGGGGTGAGCTCTCCTTGTTGGAGGGTTCAGGCAGATGTGGGAGGACCCTCCTGTCTAGTGTCATTAAGGGGTTTCTTTCTTAGTGTGAAAGGATAGATCGGCAACCTGTAAGAATGCTCGCAAGTCCCAGCATTTGTGATTCTACAAAAAACAATGTAGTAGATCTATTGATAAGATTTTTTATAAGTATGAGAGGTTGACTTGATCTCATTCAAACTCAGCACAAACATTACATATTTTAATGCATTGGTGTGCCTTATCTGCACAGAGAAAAGCAACCTTGCCAAAGACCCCATGAAATATGTTTGCTCTGCCTGGACTAATTAGAATTGCCGAACAAACAAGATCATTATAATAAAGCCTCTGTTTGGTAAATAGAGACCCATAGGAACTATAAAACTGAGGTTCCAGGTTATAGGAATATCACTCCTGTTCATCTGTCTTCTCATTTGTTATTGGCTCCTGCCTGGTAACCCAAGGACCAAAGTCTACTACTATTCAAAAGTCTTCTTGTACTTGGGCAAATAGCTACATGTATCTTCAGACCACTTGTTTATTCACTAATTTGGTCATTTACTCATTAATAAATATTGAGTAGGTGCCTGCTTTGTGACAGGCACTATGCTAAAACCTGAGAATGTGAAGTTAAACAAGCTATTTACAGTCCCCATCCTTGAGATGCAATGTTCTAGTTGAGAGAATGGACATGAAAATAAAATACTTGTAGCGTGGGGCCAGTGCTGTCATAGAGGTGTGCTAACCTCGCTGGGTCTCAGCGCGCTACTTCTCCCATTCAGGTCTTTCATCTGGACAGCTATGTTTGTTCTAAATGGCTAAATTTATTTTTTTAAGATTGTTCTCGCTCTGGGATTATTTAAAAAACAACAGTTTATTTGTGTATCTCAAGATAGCTCTGGTTTCTAAGTATTTCCCCAACTCTTCCCAGGCTCTTGAGTTTGATTTTAACCATCTTTAAAGCTGAAGAGTGACATCAACAGCAAGAAAGGCAACACACAGAGCCTTGCTGTGCCCTGCTCCTCTTCTGGGTAATTTATCTGTAATAAGTCATTTAACCCCAGCAGCTGTGCATTCTTATTATCTCTATTTGACAGATACGGTAACTGAGGTGTGGGTGGGCTAATGGGTTATACTGCCCAGGGTTACCCATGAGCAAGTAGTAGATTTGGGACTTGAACTTGACACTCTGGCTCTGGAAACTGTGCTATTCAAACACAGCGCCGTATTGTCCCTCTGACTAATGCTGTTCTATTGTCAGACCACAGAGGCCTTTCCTAGATACTAATAAGAGGTAATGTCATGATCATGATGGTGACCCAGTGCTAGATTCCCTATATCCGTTCCTTCAGTCCTCACCAACTGCAAGAGGGGATTTACTGCCTCATTTTACAGATGAAGAAACAAGGCTTGGGAGGCATTACCCAAGTTTACCTAACTAGTAATCCGTCAGGCGTATCTGCATCATTAGGGAAAAATATCAAATTAGTCACTGTACATAATAATAAACACATTTGCTCCAGGAAAATAAAAAGGAATACTTTGAAGTTTCAATGTTTTTCCCAGGAGAAGAGAGAGGAGGCCCAAGGGACAAGAAGATGAGCTGTTTCAATATTGGAGTATGTGCTATCTTTAGTTCCACCATTTAAGTGAGATCCTATACCAGACTCCCTGTATTGAATTTAGGGTATTTAATCAGTCCCATATCCCAGACCAAGCTGATTTCTTTTTCTTTTTTTCTTTTATTTTGGGGGATTCATTGAGGGTATAATAAACAACCAAGCTGATTTCTAATTCAAAGAAACATTCCTTTAAACTTTGGTCTTGATGGTGGCTCATGCCCCTAATCCCAGCACTCTGGGAGACTGAGGTGGGAGATCACTTGAGCTCAGGACTCGGAGACCAGCCTGAGCAAGAGCCAGACCCTGTCTCCACTAAAAATAGAAAAGCTAGCTGGGTATTTTGAAAGGTACTTGTTGTCCCATTTACTCTGGAGGCTGAGGTGAGAGGATCGCTTGAGCCCAAGAGTTTGAGGTTGCTATGAGCTAGGCTGATGCGACAAGTACTCTAGCCTGGGGCAATAGAGTGAGACTCTGTCTCAATAAAACAAAACAAACAAACAACAAAAAACCTTTGCTCTTGCTCAGCATCTTTGCTCATCCTCAGCATTCTCAGGATTTAGAAGTTTCCTCTTCACTGGTTAACAATTTACAAAATACTTATTGTTGCTTCCATATTTTGACTTACTAATATAATTTGATTGATGGATAGTCAAAGTAACTTTTTAAAGAGAGGAATCTTTCAAACTATGATGTAATGTGGTTTAAATGTGTTTGATTTACCCAAATACAGAAAAACATGTAAAAAGAGACTCAGAATTCAGAATTTTCTGTTCTAGATTATAATAAACCATCCCAAAATGAGAGGGGGAGCCCCTGGTTTCCCAGGCGGTGGTGATAACAGTTTGTTTGGTTGACAGTTCCTTTGAGTGACAGGTGCACTGGGAGTTGTCCTTGCCTGATCTCAAGGGTGTTTGGTGTTTGCCTGTGATATTTGTTTGGCCAGGGATGGAGAGACAGATTGAGAGTACTCTTTCCCCCTAATAACTCAGCTCTTGAATTTCCTTCATGACACCCTCAAGCCCTATCTTCT